>NC_090727.1:196056171-196086171 GCF_036898095.1 Palaemon carinicauda
AGATATATAATATAATTTCTAAGCTGAAGATGTATAATATAAGCCCTAAGCTTAAGATATATAGTAAAAGCTCTAAGCTTACTATATTTAATATAAGCTCTAAGCTTAAGATATATAAACTCAAAGTTCAAGATGTATAGTATAAGCTTTAATTAAGCTTAAGATATATAATATAAGCTCTAAGCATAATGTATATAACGTGAGCTCTAAGCATAATTTATATAACGTAAGCTCTAAGCTTAAGATATATAAGTTGCCACATATTACTTTAAGCTTAGAAATAAGCTGTAAGCTATATCTTAATCCATCAGTACAGTATGTATATACTGAAATTATGCCCCATGAGTTTTACTTTGTAGCACTACCACAAGTAAATAAAGTACTCCAATAATAAAACATTGTGCATTTAATGCTTTTACAGGCATTTGAAATCACATTAGAAACTGCATATACTACTTAGCAACATGTTTCTTCTGATTTTGTAGGCCCATCTATCCATTCCTTCCTTTTGGTGTTTTCAAAAATCAAGGAATACAATTTCAGTATTCTTACATCCCAACACAGGATGGGTATAAAAAATGTTTGCTTATATTTTACAGGTTTGACACCAGGTCAATCATACAGGCACCATTTGTTAAAGATGGACTTGAGTGAAGACTTGCACGATCAAGCCAATAAATCTATAAATCCATCTCCAAAGTCTGTTTAGTATATGTGGACAGTATGGAGGCAGAGGGAGCATGGAGGACTAAATACCCCATCAATGTTTGATGCAATAAGGAAATATGCAGAAGACCATCCAGAACTCATTCTGAAAAGTAGTCATGGAAATGATAAGTTAGCAGTTGTTTTGGTTACCCCCTTCATGATGAGAGCACACAGACAGCTGAGAGAGGCAGGGGAAGTTGTGTTTTTTGATGCAACAGGCTGTGTTGATCAGCTAAACACAGCAGTCATACCATTCCTTCGTGCTGGACCAGCTGGGGCTGGGTGGGGTACTGCTTCCTTAAGAGATACAGAGCATCATGATTGTCTCTTCCAATGTCTGGTGGAACAATTTCCTGACGATTGTAATAGGAAGACTATAATTTTGAAGACATTTTAGCGAAGATTAAGAATAAACAGTGAAGTGGGCAGTTCATATAAAGCACAGAACTAAATATGAAATCGCTTAAGGTACTACCAGGAAAAGGCGCAAGGATAGTATAATAAATCTTACTTACTATCCTCTGAAAGGCGTAAATCGGGTGTTGTAATAAATGAATATACGTAATGCTAATATAGGTTATCTTGTCTCATTAGTATTCACAAAAAAAAAATAAATCATAACATACAAGTATATATACGCATTTCTTAGCCAAATATGTTACCATTCAAGTAAACTTATTACACCATCTTAATTTTGTACAGCGTACCCTAGGAAGGGAGAAACTCAATGGCATAAACATATCATGTATATTTACATTAATTGTTTATAAAGTAGGCTTCGTTCAAACAGCTACAAGAGTATTTTTAAAGGTTGTTTATACAGCTGTAGCTGGTATAACGTAAAGGGGCAGAGCCTGGCCACGGATGACGGGCGAGGGGGCGAGGCTTGTATATACTGCACCGGACTTCAGGAATATGCGACCCCGGCATGTAGCGTCATTGTCTGGGGATTGCCAGTCTATGGTTCGAGTCGCGTTCAAACTCGTTAGTTCCTTTGGTCACTACAACCTCACCATCCTTGCGAGCTAAGGAGGGAGGTTTTAGGGAAGCCTATAGGTCTATTTGCTGAGTCATCAGCAGCCATTGCGTGGGCCTCCTTGGTCCTAGCTTGGGTGGAGAGGGGGGCTTGGGCGCTGATCATGTGATATGGTCAGTCTCTAGGGCATTGCCCTGCTTGATAGGGCAATGTCACTGTCCCTTGCCTCTGCCATTAATGAGTGGTTTTAAAACCTTTAATGTTTGTATGTATTTATGTATGTATTTGATCAATGTACGCAAAGCTATTGTTGAAATAGTTTTTATTAGTTCTGCTAAATTAATTTAACTTGAAACTTTTTGTGTGGTTAATATCATATGAAATATATACTTGCCAAAGGATTTAGTGTTAGATGAAATTTATGTGACTCAATGTCATGTCAAATGAGTATTTACAATAGAATTTTTCATGTAAAAAAAGAGCTTTGTATATGTTACTGGTCAGTGCCGTAACAAATTCAAGACACGAATACAATGCTATGGTTGGAATCCTTTAAGGAGGAAAATGCTTTTGAAATAGATTTCAGAATGTTTTGATCTTTTAACATTAATGGCGATTATTGTAATTTGATATCACGCCCATAAACATAGAGTTTTCCATGACCCTTTCATAAACATTTTGTTAACTATTAACTGATGTTTACAAATAAGTTATTAAACAGACATGTCTTATTACAATTATTATTTTTGGTATATTTTCATATTAACGCTGTTTATTAAACCAATTAGGAAAATTTGAATGTATAATTTGTATTTTACTTGGCACATGCTTGACTACGGTGGGATACACGCAAGATTTAAAAGGACATGGCGGTAACAGCCTTATCCATATAAGCCTCAAGAGAGGGGGTTAGTACCATCAGTGCACCTCATGCGGTATACTGTAAGCATTACTTAACCCTGGATAGGTACGGTCCTCGGACACCCCTTTAAGGGTATACTCGGACGCGAACGACCCCGACGCCAAAAAAAATTCTTGAAAAATCAGTTTTTGCTGTAACCTCCTTTTTTCTTTTGCCAAAAAAAACTTCAATGAATGCTTAAAACAACTGTAAAGATAAATACTACTCATCTGCAGAAAAACTATTTATTATAAATATTTTAGAAAATTAAGTAGAAAAAAAAAAGACCTGACGTAAAAATTCATAAAAAAAAAGTTTATACATATATACACAAATCCTTTTAGGAATTGATTCTTGAATGTTTAGGACACATCTTGATGTATTTTGGATGAAGTCAGACCCATGGAGGTGAAGATCTGAAATGAGAAAAAAAGGGTAACTTTTTTTGGCCAAAAAAATTTGTCCAAATTTCATGAATTTTTTTGGGTACCCAAATGAAATAGGAAGTGGCTAATTTTTTTAGGGAAAAACATATGTTATCCTAAAATAGAAATATGTAAAAAAATCTTCATTATTTTGTAAATTACATTTATATCAGGGGCCATATCTAAAGGTAATTTTTTGAGTACTTAGAAATTTCGTAAAAAAATACATATATTTAATATATAATATGATATTTATGCAGGTAAAAATATACCAAAATATCACAAATTCTATAGGGAACAAGAATATATATAGATAGGGCAGCTTACGCTTCGGATATGTCCACAAAATGGCCGCCAACCACACTGACTCAGACTCCCTAATCTGCCACTTGAAATGTAGGAAGGGTATGTCAATTTCAAGGTGTTATTTACTAATCTAATTATTATTGGATATGCATAAAAATTGTATGGTGGGTTGCTGGATAATTGTCGATTATTTTACGACTATAAAATTAAAATTCTGACCCAAAAAAATTTTTTTGAAGGGAAATAAAATCGAAAAAAAAAATATAAAACAATATTTTAGCTAAAAAAATTTGATGATATTCAATCAAAAAAAAAGTAAACAAAATTTTCCGACAAATAAACATCTAGAGGAATCATTACTCTGTGATAGTTCCTTAGTACGTAGTAATTTTGAAAGAATTGGGAAAAAACGAAAAAATGGCAATCACCGGAAAATCGAACACATACCTATATGTACGCCATATCTGGCTAAAAAAAAGATAGGCATGGGTAGTCAGATCATCTAGAAACACTTTCCAACACTATAAAAATATAAGTTTTGCGACACTACTTGCCAATTCCTTACGGTAACATGACTAAGCAAAAAAATGCAAAACAAATAAAAAGGGGCACTCGCGGAAAAATGGCTAACATTCTAATATACGCCATTTCAGAAAAAAAAAATTCAGCCACGTGCTAGGCAAACCATCAAGGCACATTTTCCGACAAATAAACATCTAAATGAATAATTACTCTGTGATAGTTCCTTAGTACGTAGTAATTTTGAAAGAAATGGGAAAAAACGAAAAAATGGCAATCACAGGAAAATCGAACACATACCTATATATACGCCATATCTGGCTAAAAAAAGAAGATAGGCATGGGTAGCCAGATCATCTAGAAACACTTTCCAACACTATAAAATTATAAGTTTTGCGACACTACTTGCCAATTCCTTACGGTAACATGACTAAGCAAAAAAATGCAAAACAAATAAAAAGGGGCACTCGCGGAAAAATGCCCAACATTCTAATATACGGCATCTCAGATAAAAAAAAAGACATGCACGTGTTAGCCCAACCATCAAGGCACACTTTCTAACACATAAACATGAAAAAAAAATCAATAATATACGGCAATTCCTTACTACGTAGTAATTTTTTACAAATATTGAAAAAAAAACAGAAATTGGCAACCGCAGTTAAATACCCAATATACCAATAACTACGTCGTATCTGACAAAAACAAAATCACGCATGGGTAGCCAGATCATCTAGACACACTTTCCAACATTAAAAAAGCAAAAGTTTTACGACACTATTTCGCAATATCTTACGGAAAAATGACTTGGCAAAAAAATGAAAAAAAAGGAAAAAGGGACACTCGCGGTAAAATGCCCGACATTCTAATATACGACATCTCAGATAAAAAAAAAGACATGCACGTGTTAGCCCAACCATCAAGGCACACTTTCTAACACATAAACATGAAAAAAAAATCAATAATATACGGCAATTCCTTACTACGTAGTAATTTTTACAAATATTGAAAAAAAACAGAAATTGGTAACCGCAGTTAAATACCCAATATACCAATAACTACGTCGTATCTGACAAAAACAAAGTCATGCATGGGTAGCCAGATCATCTAGACACACTTTCAAACACTAAACAAGCAAAAGTTTTACGACACTATTTGGCAATATCTTACGGAAAAATGACTTGGCAAAAAAATGAAAAAAAATGAAAAAGGGGCACTCGCGGTAAAATGGTCCTCGTGGTGATGAACGACCTTTTAACTAAAAAAAAAAAACATGCACATGGTAGCCAAACAATCCACCAAGACTTTCCACAACTGATAACCTATACAAGTTGCACCATTCTACGACAATTTCATAATACGTAATAACTTTGATAATTATGCAAACTACCTTAGAAGGGTAAACTCGGACGCGAACGACCCCGACGCGTCTCAGAAATCGGGGAAGGAGTACAGCTACAGCAATGCACATCTGGATACTACTAGAGCGTGTAGGGGAGACACCTCCTGCAGGTCGATCACCCACAAATTCAGTCACGGGGGTGAGTCACGTGAGAAAAACCTGTTTTTTTTTGACGCTCGGGGTCGCGAACGACCCACCGTACCTATCCAGGGTTAAGGGTCTTTGTATAGTTCAATAGACTGTTAACTGCGCTTGCTTTATATATTTCTGATTTGCCTCTTGCTACGAACATCCTTTCTTCTGTTTTTTTTTTTTCTGTCCGATTTCTTAACACTCATTTCGTATTGTAACTGCTGGGTTTACCCCAAGTTGCCTTTAGCCGATGAAGGGCCTCATTGGCCTTAACGCCTGGCTGCATAGACAAAATCAATAAATTCTATAAATCCTCTCATGTTCATAATACTTGATGAATTAATTACTTCAAGGCTCATAAAATTTCGTCAAAAACCATTACAAGTTGTGTACTCATTTAAGCTTATAAATTCATAGATATTAAGACTATTCCTTGCTTATATCTCCTTCACACACATACACACACACGCACATTATATATAAATATATATATATATATATATATATATATATATATATATATATATATATATATATATATATATATATATATATATATATATATATATATATATATATATATATATATATAATTTTCACATGAGGAAATCATCCGGTTGCACTCTGATCCATTTCATCTCGTCTCCTATGCCTATTCCCATTTCTCAGTTATGAATATATCATAAGCACACATTTTACTATAACATCTGCTACCTTTTTTCTAAGATTGGGATTCACCATCCGAACCTCACTTTCATAATGGATAGTAGGTTCAACCATTCTCTATGTATTTCTACATTGAATACCATATATATTAGAAGTCTTCCATGTGATTCTTTCTTGTGCTATTCTGTGATTTGCCTCCGTATTTCTGTGTTTCCATCTATTATCAATTATTGCTCAATCATAACTTATTATTACTAATTTTTTACACACCTTTCTCGTCTTATAAACACATTCCAATTTATTTTTAGAAGGCTTTATCGTGTTTATCTAAAACTGTTCGGTAAAGGTAACCTTACCTCCATACACCCCAATTACGTTACTAAAAAGTAGAACGTAAATATGAAACCATAAAGGTATTTCTCTTATATTTCTTCATGCAATATTCAATATCTGATGTAATGAAATACTCTCATAATCATATACCAAGATACTTGAGACGGCAGGAGCTCGAAAAAAAGTTGATATTGAAATTACCCTTATTTTAAGTTTTAAAAAGAAGCAACAGTTTTTTTTTAAGTCAAATGCTTATATTACGACTTGAAAGACCATGCTCATCTTCATTGAAGTTCTGTAAGGATAAAACTAATATTGCAAAGCTATTTTTTTCTCTCGATGTTTGAAACTATTCTCCTTTATATTTTTGCTTCGAAGCCAACACAAGAATAGTAGGTAACTCTTCTAGGAGGACACTCCAAAATTAAACCATTGTTCTCTAGTCTTGGGTAGTGCCTTACCATGACCTTCCACTGTCTTCGGTTAGAGTTCTCTTGCTTGAGGGTACACTCGGGCACACTATTCTATCTAATATCTCTTCCTCTTGATTTGTTAGAAAGTTTTCACAGTTTATTTAGGAAATATTTATTTTCATGTTATTGTTCTTAAAAATTTTCTATTTTTCCTTGTTTCCTTTCCTCACTGAGCTATTTTCCCTGTTGGAGCCCCTGGGCTTATAGCATCCTGCTTTTCCAACTAGGGCTGTAGCTTAACAAATAACTAATAATAATAATAATAATAATAATAATTATAATATCTCTCACCCTGTCCGCACTACCGGGCAGTGCCCGACGGGCAAACACTGTTACCATACCCCGTTTCAAGACACAAGGTTGGAGAGTGATCGGCGGGCACAAATGGAGGTGATTAAAGATGGGGAAACCACGGGCAAACTAGCGAGTAACTCGTGAGTGTAGTTGAGTAAAACTCCAGAAACTTAAGGTGCGTCCACACGGTCGAACAAAATTGTTACCAGTTAACATTGTGGAAGAAGTATTAATGACGTCAATAACGACCACCAAGTGGTGTGCCTGTGTTGTAGAGTCCGAGCTTCAAACACTCTCCATAGGCGGTGTGGCATTATGGATGGAGTTCTACTTGCTTACCGGATTAACTTTAGCTTTTAGAAGATTAGGTATCACCTTCCCTGTAAACATGACTATATGTAATCCAGTTACGGAGGAAAGCTGACTTTGGGATATAAGAGAGGCTCAGTTGGTAATCAATCAGTAATGGCAGAGCCCATGCCTACAAAACATCAAAGAAAATGTTTTGAAAGACAGAAATGAATGTGTAGCAGCAATAGATAAAAGAACGTCAGAATTTCCGAGAAGTGGAATGTCGGTAACTGGTTTACAAGTCGAAAAGATTATGGAATCCATAATGGGTCATTACAAGGAAGAGCTACGCAAATTGGAGAAATGAAAAAAGTCCGAGATTGGTAGCCTACAAAAGACATTTGCACAACCAAATTATGACGTTTCGATATAGGAGTATAGCATAACAGAGTCTGTTTCAATTATGGACACCGAAGTCATATTTGGTCTAAGAAGTTTTTTTATCGTGAGGAAAATACGTAATTTTTTTTTCTCTCTCTCTCTCTCTCTCTCTCTCTCTCTCTCTCTCTCTCTCTCTCTCTCTCTCCCCCCCCCCCGAAAAAACAGGAGAAAGAAATTTTGAACATTTTATCTTTATCACTAAAACAATTTGGATTCAGTTAAAAACAAATAATCCGAAGTATGACCAGTCTCAAACAGTTATTTCTTGGAATAATATAGGCTATACATTGCACGTTAATAACAATAACATCCTCAGTTCACTAATAGGTTTTTTCAAGTCAGACGTATGTAATTCTGTAATACCCCCAGACGTACTTCTGGAAAAATGCTTCCTTCTGCTTAGTTATAAAAGGTTTTAGGTTCTCCGATACAATGTATAAAACGTTTGGGCTCATCAGTATATAGTTTCAAAGTCTGATTCATAACCAATTTGAGTTTCCATTAATATAGATGAATGGCTTCTCTTTTCACTGCGTCGTTGCAATTAGTCCTTCCATGTACCATTCCATTGTTCTCAAAAGATCAGGAATAATCATGCTGCATAATTTAATTTATTGGATTGTGCTTTAATTTTATGGTGCACTATGGTTATGATGCTACGTACTTGAAGCTGGTAACTACTACTTGATTCTCGAGTACAGATTATAACACTTGACATAAATAACAGAAATATCAGTGGACATCAGGTTAAGACATTTCTTCCAGTCTTTGTTTGGTAAAAGGAGTAGAAATCCTGGTAGTCAACTTCATCTGGTACCACTATTTGTTACCATGTCAACTTCCCTCATTTCAACGCTTATGACGTCATTCTCTTTGAATTTAGATATGGTAACAATTTTGTCCGACACACTGTTCCACGGTGTGGACGCACCTTAATAGCCATTTAGAGAGCGAGAGAGAGAGAGAGAGAGAGAGAGAGAGAGAGAGAGAGAGAGAGAGAGAGAGAGAGAGAGAGAGAGAGGGAGGGGTGGAGTTAGGTGAGGGAGGAAAGGAGTGAAAATTGGAGAGGGGGCGAGGTGAAGAGAGAGGGACGATGGAGCTATTCTTGACTGTTTTGTTCGTATCTTTTTCTAGGTAATGGAGTTTTTCTCCTTTTGGTATTGTGAGATTTACACTTACTGATTCATGGTCCTCTTAAAAATTATCATACTGGGTGTATTGCACTGTAGAGAAATCTTGTACTGATGCGTGTGCTCGTTACAGAATTATTGACCAAAAACCTGCCTGCACAGTCTGTGAAATACACAGTACATAATTGGAAAGTAGACTAAAACACACGTAATTGTAATACGATTTCTTACATCTAAACTGCTAAAGCCTTAACCCTTTATCCATAATCCTCTGGTACTTATTTTGTTAATTTTGGATCTCATCATCAATGGTTGTTGTCCTCGACAAACTTGTTACTTGTTAGGCAGTAATAATACACAATTATGTTCTGTGGTCCATGAACGATGTTAATGGTACTATTAGCTGCTACACACGAAATACATGTGGGATCGTCTGATTTCACGTCCCGCTGTCCTGGATTTCCATTCACAAGTCCCAACGCCCTTGTTGTTGTTGTTCTTCTTCTTCTTTTTCTTCTTCTTCTTCTTCTAGTTCAGAAGGAGATCTGGCTCAATCTTTGGAACAATGAACTCCGCTGTAAATATGATACAAAATGAAACATTAGAACATGCACTCAGTAAAATTGAAATGTTAGTCATTCAGTAAATGTTAAATCTTTCACCGAAGGAAATTAAAGAGATTTTTATATCGCCATAAGAAACTTAGTAGTTTCTTATTAAAACAATATCTATGCCTACCTTTCCATTAATATTGTTTATCATCATCATCATCATCATCGTCTCCTCTTACGCTTGTTTATATTGATCAAATATTTCATAAACTTAAAAAAAAAAATTGCATCATTTTTACATCCAATACAACCTCCTGTGGAGTCTGTTAAGTTGCAAAAATTAGTGCATGAAATGTAGACTTTTTTTTTTTTTTTTTTTTTTTTTAAAGGGCATTCAAGTACTTTTAGAGACTAAATTAATTATTATTCATCTGTCGTATAATTTAGTTCACAGATGATTATAATGGTTCTAGTAAATTAGTTTTAGTTAGAACAGCTATATAAAAAAGTAAGTTAGTTTTAGTTAGAACAGCTATATAAAAAAGTCTTTCCGTCTTTTGTACATCCTTATTGTCGTGTTTTCCTAGTAGTCCTGTCAATTCACCTTTTGCTTGTTTCTTTGGAGATTGCATTATAATTACCCATGAAATGTTCTACACAATATTGCATGTGCTAAATAGAGGTGTATTTGTCATCTTGAATTCAAACGGGTATGCATTAACTCCTACATGCCCAGTTATCAAATTTTCCGTCAAGGTTTCTATTTTTCTATTTCAACATTAAGCTGCCTCCAAATCTTCTATGAAAGAACTTGAACATACCGAGCCACTTTAAGGTTTAAAGTCGGAGGTAAGGGACAGTGACATTGGCCTATCAAGCAGGACAATGCCCTAAAGAGCAAGCCCCGTCTCTACACATGCTAGGACCAGGGAGGGGCAGGCAATGGCTGCTGATTACTCAGCAAATAGACCTAGAGGCTCCCCCAAATCTTTAGCTCACAAGAATATTGAGGTTGCAGCGACCAAAGAAACTATCGAGTTTGAGCAGGTCTGGCGGTCACCAGTCAGGGACATTACCACATCGGCCACCACAACACTTGATTTAGTATCATCCCACTCCATTTGAAGGTTTCTATAATTTTCCTTTTAAATGTTGGTTTCTTCTCCGTCATCGACAAGTGGCTGTTGATGGTACAGTGATTGTTTGGCCCTTGTTTAGCAATTAAATATGTCAGTTCGTTCACTAGAATTCCATTGTGGCTTGGAATTCAGTACAGTTTTACATAATTATGTTTGCTATTCATTAATCACCTTCTCCTGTATAGCATGCACATGTATTTTGAATCTTTCTGTATTTTATTATTCGTCATTGACCTTGCAGATAAAGAGTCGAGTATCACAGTCTCTGAACATGTAATTATCCCCTGCCTAATTCAGCGCTTCGCATATAGCAAACAATCCAGCACCCAAAATAGACGTCTAAAACTATGATAAAATTCAAGGACGGGAATAACGTTGTCTGCTCCGCAGGGCCATTCATTTCTTTTATGGCCCATGCGTATATAATTAATGTATATTTTAAGCTCTTGGGATAATTTTCCTCTTTCAGTTTTCAAAATTCCTGGATGAATCAAGTTTTAGGTTCCTCGTGCTCAATGGGTCAGTACCAAGATACTTATTAATACATTGACAAGGGGCTACTACAGGAAATGTCCTGTTTTCACTTCACTTTCCACCCAATCATCGTCTCGTGAACCAAAATATTAATAGCTTTTTAAAGTAACCTGAGACCCAGTCTCTACCTCTAGTCTTTAAAAAAAATTTTAGAACTTCTTAATATGGGGTTAATCTTTAATATCTCTTTTGATTTTACGTAGTAAAGTAACATTTTGCATTAATAGAGGCTAAGGTCACTTCGAAAGGTTCTAATTTTTCTAATGTAGGCGCAAACTCGTACCTCTTTTAAAACAAAATTCCCATTAAATGCAGAAAAAAGAAGTGCATCTTTCTAACTTTATCTATAATATGGTGTGAGTAAAATATGACTTAACAAACCTAAGACAATTCTAGACCACCCACCACTAGATATCATCTCTCCTCTTCGTTTAGTCTTAGGCAAAGGTCTTATTTCAGATGCGTCTTTCCTATATTTTGTAACTTATATTTTCGATATTACATAAACATTAAATACACAGCCTAACCTTAACTTCTATTTTGTAGATGTGTGTAAAATCTTAAGATTAGCCATATGCGCAATCAGGTGTTTACCAATAGTGATAGATATTACATATACATAATAAATTTTGTGGTAACTCATTTTCTTGTGTAAAAAGGCCTTCAGCTTATGAGAAAATAAATTAAAAAGCAACAAGCTTTATATGTACAAATAAGAATATAGGTAGTTTAATGATGAATACGATGAATACATATGAAAATCAGGAGACGGATAATAATAGACCAATTATTGGATAACTGTCATAGTAACATTGGAACCCTTCACAGTACCGAACCACTGGAGCTATTTTAGCAAATAAGTTGGGTGCGTTGGCAATAGATGGCGCTGATTATGCCCAGAGTCCTCACCGTTTTTTTTCTTTTTTTTTCATATAGGAAGGCTTTCCGGTCTTTGATTTCTGTGAGAATATGTACGCTTTAGTAGGGGGCAGTGGCAACAGATGACACTGGTATATTGTGCACTTGTCATCTGTTACTTGTTCACTCAAGTCATTGTTGCCAGATGGAAAATTTCCCCTAGTGTTCTTCTCAAACTAGGAAAAAATGTACTGATTTTTTTTTTTTTAAAGCTCACACGTTGATTTTCCATCCTTCTCTGGTGAACTTGCGATCTCACAATCTGGCAATGCTGACTCAAGTCTTCAAGACAATCGGATTATTGGGACAATGCTGTGCCGTATGTAAAGTAAGTAGCATGTCTTGAATGCATTGCCCCTAAGAGTAAACTATCATGGAATGGTGCATCTTTTTTCTTGCATTTATCAATGCAAAATCAAGGTAAGGTTGTAGATTGTATGAATATATGATTGTAACTTGCAGAACATGGGATTAGTACTCTTTTTGCTATGCTGGCTCAGTTTATTAACCCCTCAGAAGGATGGATGTCATGCTTGGTCAGATTCCGTTATGTTGATACGTGCCACGTGACTTCTCGTGAAGGTCACTGGGTCCGAGTTATATGACCTTTTATTTAGTAATATCGACTTCAAGGTCATTGCTGTTTGTTTATCAACAACGGAATATACATTATTTGTGTGTACTAAAATTGACTTCAAGGTCATTATAATTTGTTTATCAACAAAGTGAATAAATACCGTGTGTATGTATGTATATATACGAGCATTGCTTTTAAAGACGTTTCAGTTCATTGAGCATTTTTTAGATCACTGTAGATGGCATTTGAGGTCATCTGGAAGTAGAGTACAATTTCAAGAATTTACGAACATGAAGGTTTTTGGTCAGGAAAGTAAATTGCATTTGGGTGATAATGACATGACATAAGCTTTAAGGACGTTTCTCGGGTTTATGGTAGATGATGTATATAGGCTGTCAAAATGTCGATATAAAGTGGGGCACTTGTACCAACGTACGCAGACACACACACATTCCTAGATGATCAGATCACCCCTGAATTAATATGCAGGCAAAAGAATCATGTTTGGGCCTTACAAGAGAACTTAGGCCTCCCAGCTATTTGTTGCTAGGTATTAACTGATAATGAATTATGCTTCTCTCTCTCTCCCTCCCTCTCTCTCTCTCTCTCTCTCTCTCTCTCTCTCTCTCTCTCTCTCTCTCTCTCTCTCTCTCTCTTGCACACTACAAAGCATGTTAGTTGCTTGTCCCATATAGTTGGGTAAACACACACACACACACACACACACACACACACACACACGCGCGCGCGCGCTAAAATACATGAGTAAATAAAAGATATATCATGGGATATATTTGATTATTAATAAGAAATCATACATCAAGAATTACATTCAATGAACAATGACGCCATTGATTAGCGTATAGTATAAAAAAACTTACGCTAAAACAAACATTCATTTCCATAACAAATGCGAACGCCGCCATATTTTATGCTGCCAGAATCTATAGCAAAACTTTTACATTTTATGCCCTGACATTGAAATATACTTTTCGGTTTTTATTGATTATTATGACTCCCTGGGTTTCTCCAAACACTAAAGTTTATTTTCGTTGACTTACTTATCAACATTTAATCGATTCTTAAATCCCAATTTTTCCACAATGTGCTGTGCAGTCATGCTATGAATTCAGTCAAAGGGTTTACATGAGGGATTTTATCAAAACTAACATCGAGGTGAGGACGAAAGCAACTTCATCAAAAAAAAAAAAAAAAAAAAAAAAAAAAAAAACTTTTAAAGCCATGAATAACTGTCTATGGGGAGACTTTACTCAACCTTTTGAAATAAGCTGAAAAATAATGTTGTCTATAAAGCAGCCACCTACTTGAAGGAATCCCGAAAACCGAGGCTATAATCGCCCATCCATTTGGCTGAACATTGCGTTATCTATACCTCCTTCCTTCCACAGGCCTTCATCCATATGCCTAAACACATAGGTTTTGCCATTCTGGAAGCAGCTAAGTTTAAACACTACCACTTCTTTTATAATGTTCTCAAGAATAATTATGGTGTTAAGGTCAAGCTCATTTGCACTGTCACAAATAGTTTCTGTTATTTATTTGTAATGTAATACGCTACGTGTCTTAAGAGTAATATTGCACAGTATTGCATTGATAGAACATGTTTAAACATTAAGTATAAGTGTTTTATCGTATGTTATGAAGGATTTAATCATTTATTGACTGCCCCAAAGATAGGATGTGATTATTTTTACTTTTTTTATTGAAGTAGGATCCAGATTTTTAAAAGTTATGCTAATTTCTTATTTCCATATTTATTATACAAGAGTTTGTTTTCAAGATTTTCTCATTCGAGAGTCACAAGCCACCCAGAGCCGAGTTATGATGTAAGTGTAAAGGATGAAATTTATTTTATTAATTATTATGTATTAACGTAATTTTTGCTTTTGTTTACGTCAGCCTTGTTACTGCATTTTTGTTTTATGTAAAATTAGGATAAGGTTTAGAATTTTTTTCTTTTGAAGTGCTTTTTTAACCTCCTCCCCGCTCGCTTAAAGATTTATAAGTGTCAAGGTTAACGCTTGTTTCTTTTCTGTGTTTTTCGAGTCCTTGGTGAGGAGAGACACCTGTGCTTACGTGCAAGGAACTCGATTGCTTAAAGACACAGTTTAAGCTCGTGCAGCAGCTGGCTTATGTGAGCGTTTTAGATCCAGCTGAATTTTTGGGGATCAGTTGATTGCATTAAGTATTTGCCCCTGCTAGGTAAGAAACAATTAGTTGAGTGTGCTAAGTGGTTGGGTGTTCCGCGGAAGGCGACAGACACCAGAGTAGAGATATTGGTAGCAGTTAGGGATAAAATAAAACAGGAGCTAGCTGAAGCTGGACATTCAGAGTGAGAGTGAGGTAACTGGTGATGGTGAGGAGAGTTTCAGTGAAGGTTTAGAAGAGGACAAAGTAAGTATGAGGGCTGGTCTAACTCTGTTTGAGGATCCTCCTGACGTAGGTACCATTTACGAGGGTCCAGTAAATTTTTCTAAGGGTCTTCTAATCCGTTCTTGCCCCCCCCCCCCCCCTGATTCTGTACCCTTCAAATCTCTGGCCCCTGTTAATGCATTGGGTGACTCCAAGGAGGAGAAGGAATACAACCTTATTTGTAAATGCATAGAGTTGCGAAAAATGGAGTTTGAGGAGAACAAGCGGGTAAGGTGTCACGAGTTGGAGATGGAAAAATTAAATATAGAGATGGCTAGGTTGCAGGGGGCCAATTTGAAAAGTTTCCCTTAAGATACCTTCCAAGATTGGTTTAACATAGGTGTTGCACTAAAATTGGTGCCCGTCTCTGACGGAAAGAATGTCCCTGAGTTCTTCAAGGCATTTGAGCATGTGGCCTCCTGATTGTCTTGGCTCGCAGAAATGTGTACTGTATTGATACAGTGTAGGTTAGTGGACAAGGCAATGCGGATGTATAATGCCTTGGAAGAGGGATTAGCTCTGGATTACCAGAAGGTAAAAGCCTTAATTTTAAAGTCTTACGACTTGGTCCCTGAGGCCGCTCAGTTATCAAATGAATTTGTATTAACTCACCGTTCAGGTAGCAGTAGTTTTACTTATAAGGCTTTAGATAATCAAACATATTGCTCCCATAATGGTGGTAGGAGAGGGGAAACCTCTTCGTCGACTCCCTCCCCCCCCCCCATATCCCTAAAAATTGTAATATTAATTCCAATTCTTTTTCAGGTGATAGGGATGTGGGTAGAGTCCAAGGAGGTCCTCCTCCCCCTAAAGTTTTTGCTAATAGATACTTGTTTTTGGTGCAACAAGCCCGGCCATTTCCAAAACCAGTGTAATGCTCGTAGGATGTACCTACAGCGCAATAATCAAAGTCCTGTAGCCTTGGTTAACAATAAGTCAGAGGTTAGTAGCAGTAGTCCTGTAGACAGACCTCTAGTAGATGGGAGTAGTTTAGTAAATAGTAGTAAGCCTAATGCTCCTAATCCCCAATCGTGACTCAAGTACGACAAATATGTGTGGCCTGGAAAGTTGATTTTTTACTCTCGTGTTGTCCAGGTAACGTTTTTTAGGGACACTGGTTCTGCCAGGTCGTTAGTCATGAAGGGGACTCTGAATGTTTTTGAAAAATATACTGGAAATTTTGCATTGTTGGGAGGTTTTCCGGATTCAGTTGTGTCCGCTCCTTTGGTTAATGTCCGTGTGTATTTTCCAAGGTATGATCGCATCACTGATTTAGCTGTGGTGGATAGTCTACCTATCCCGGGTATTGATGGTATCCTGGGAAATGATATGCTGGATAGTGAAGGACGGGAGCTGTTCCCTATATCATCAGATAAATGCTAGTCCCGTGGCTGTAATGACTCGGTCCGCAGCAAAAGATGCTAATTCACTTGATGTGGAGAGCGATGATGATTAAGTAGTGTAGAGTTAGATGTTTTAAGGCCCGGGCCAGTAGAGAGTAGTTGTAGTGATGTAGTTAATATGAAACTTGATTGGGACAGAGCTGCTTTTATTAAAGCTCAATAAGATGAATTTAATTTTGATTTGGGCGTTGTTGAGGATCTGACTAAACATAGGTTTGGAGTTGTAAAGGGCTTATTATATAGGTTTAGGCCTCCCGCATCTGATAATTTGAATAGAACTGGTCGGGTGGAACAGATTATGGTACCTTCTGAATTCAGAAATTCTGTTTTGCAGTTAGCTCACACTAATTTTTTTTTGTCAGGCCATTTGGGTTTGTTAAAAACTTTTCATAGCCTGGCATGGTATTTTTGGTGGCCTGGAATTAAATTGAGTGTGAAGCAGTTTATCAGAGGGTGTGAGACTTGTCAGGTTATGGGTAAACCAAATCAGGGGATCCCTGAAGCCCCATTGCATCCCATACCTGCTATAGGTGATCCATTTTCTGAGCTAGTAATTGATGTGGTAGGTCCCTTAGCCAAAACTAAAAAAGGTTACCTATATTTACTAACTCTCATGGATAGAGCCTTTCGTTTTCTAGAAGCTATACTTATGAGGCGTATTACTTCCAAAGTCGTCTTTAAAAATCAATGGATTTTTTTTTCAAATATGGTCTCCCTCGTGTAATTCAGACCGACTGCGGGACGAATTTCACAAGTAGGTAGCACGTTACCAGCGTACCTTATCACCCGGAGAGTTGAGGAATGGTGGGAAGGTTCCACCAAACCCTCAAGTCTGTCCTGAGGAAACATTGTTATGATCATGATAGTGACTGGGACAAAGCCCCCCTCCCCCCTTTTGCCCTCTTTGTTATCAGGAATCACCCTAACACTTCCACTGGTGTAGCTCCCTTCTCGTTGGTATTTGGACACAAGGTTCATGGACCATTGGAAATTGTTTTTGAAATGCTCAAATCCAACCAGAAGGCGGAAATAAATGTTAAAAGGTTTGTGGGAGACTTGAAGGGTAGAATGGTTAGTGCCTTGAAGTTTGCCAGGGAAAATTTGGAATGGTCCCAGTCAGTAATGAAGAACAACTTTAAGAAAAAGGTAAAGGTACGTTCATTTGAATCTGGGGAGTTGGTTTTTGTGCTGAGTATGGACCCAAATAGTTTACTCGAACCAAGATATAAGGGCCCTTGGAAGGTTGTGAGGAAATTTTCAGAGGTTAACTATGAAATTGAGGCTCCCGGTTCAAGCCGTAAATGTAGAATATTTCATGTTAATCCTCTGAAACCTTATATTGGTAAGCAAGGTGATCTATTAGCAATAGTGTCCGAGCCTGTATCTCTAGTATTGGATGTGCCTCCTGAGGACTCTGACGAGTTAGGGTGTTAGTTTCCTTCGGATTCATTGGTTGAAAATATGCAAAATTTGGAGATGTTGAAAAGTAGTTTAGATCATTTAGATGTTAACAAATGGGACGATGTGCTTAATTTAATTTATTCCTTTTCAGTCCTTTTTCAGGATGCTCCAGGTAGGACTAATATTTAAAGTCATGACGTTGATGTTGGTGATGCTTCCCCTGTGAAGCCGAGTCTTTACCGGCTGTACCCAGTAAAATTGAATTTGGTTAGTAAGGAGATAGAGTATATGTTGAAACATAACCTTATTCAACCATCTGTAAGCCCCTGGAGTTCTCTGGTTATTTTAGTAAAGAAAGCAGACCGTAAGTTACGCATGTGTATGGACTACTGTAAAGTGAACACCAATATGAAAAATGATTCTTTCTCTCTCCCTCATATTATTAATGTTTGTCTGGATCGGATTGGTTCTGCTAAATTTATTACTAGGCTGGATCTGTTAAAGGGTTATTGGCAGGTTCCATTGTCCGGCCGAGCTCATGAAATATCTGCATTTGTCTCTCCGTTTAGCCTATACGAGTGTAAGGTTGTGCATTTTGGAATGAAAAATGCTGCATGTACTTTTCAAAGGCTCATGAATAGGGTAATTTGTGTTTTGGAATAATTGGAAATTTATATTGATGACTTGGTAGTATATAGTAATGACTGGGATACCCACATATTAAGGTTACGTGAGGATTTTGAAGCCCTTAGGTCTTCAGGGTTACTTGTTAATTTGGCTAGTTGCGAATTGGGCCAGACCATGGTTTGTTATTTGGGTCACGAGGTTGGTATAGGTCAGTTGGCTCCGAATAAAGCTAACCTCGAGGTCATTATGAATTTGAAAAGGTCTGGTAATGTTAGAGAGGTAAGAAGAGTGCTGGGCATGACAGGTTATTACCGCAGATGTGTGTGTAATTACTCTGATCTTGCTCAGCCTCATACTAATCTATTAGAAAAAGGAAAAACGTTCTTGTGATTGGATCAGTGTGAAGAATCTTTTAATAAACTCAAATCAGTATTAATTACTAACCACATTCTGACTTCCCCAGATTTTCAGAAGCCTTTTATTATAGCAATAGATGCCAGTGGCGTCGGTATTGGAGGTGTCCTTTTTCAGAGATAGGATGATGGTGTTCATCCTGTGTCTTACTATAGTAAAAAGTTTCTGGCGGCGGAAAAAAACATTATTCCACCATTGAAAAGGAAACTCTTTCTTTGGTCCGCGCTCTTAACTATTTCAAGCCATACGTGACAAATATTTCTTTCCTGGTTGAGATATGGACGGACCACAATCCTCTGGTTTTCATCGAGCGGATGAAGGGAGCAAACCAGAGGATGTTGCGCTGGACCCTTTTTCTGCAGGAATTAAATTTAGTTATAAAACATGTTAAAGGGATTGACAACAAAATTCCTGACACCCTTCCAAGAATTTAGTGTGCTTGCCTGATCCTTCTCATACGCCGCCTTGCTCGTTCTCCATTGAGGTTGTATGAAAAAAATTTGTTAGGATGTAGTTCTGTTTAAATAATAGCTTTGTAGATAAAGATTAGGAGGTTTCTTTAGAGTGGTATACATTCTATAAGTTTCTTTAGGTTTAGTTAGGTAAAGTTAGGTAGGTTTGTTTCCATAGAATTCCAGATTTTTTACGAAGTACGGTAATATTGGATCTTCAAAATAATGGTAAGCTATATAAAGCTTTTGGTTTGCATTCTTTAGGGTACATTCTGTTGGTTTTAGGTTTATTGCTCTGTTATTATTCTTATTGTTCTTACTTTACACATGCATTTCCATTTATATATATATATATATATATATATATATATATAAAAAATTATTTTTCTATTTAGAAATTTTTTTTTCTTCGGGGAGGAAGGTATTATGTATTAACATAATTTTTGCTTTTGTTTACGTCAGCCTTGTTACTACATTTTTGTTTTATGTAAAATTAGCATAATGTTTAGTTCATAATGTTTCAGTTGTAAATTGAATTTTTGTCTTTTGAAGTGCTGTTTTAACCTCCTCCCCACTCGCTTAAAGATTTATAAGTGTCTAGTTTAACGCTGGTTTGTTTTCTGTGTTTTTCAAGTCCTTGGTGAGAAGAGAAACCTGTGTTAACATGCAAGGAACTCGATTGATTGAAGACACAGTTCAAGCTCGCTGGCTTATGTGAGCGTTTTAGAGGATTGCGACGCCAACGTTTGACGGCTTTAAGCAGGGGCATTTCGGCCACCTACGGTGATTTGTGATTCCTGTGTATTCTCTTCTGCGGTCTTTGGTGCCGATGTAGGAATCCCGGCATCAAGGTGGACGCGGGAGGGACACCACCGTCAACGCGTTTTAGTGATCCTTGACGTAATCAGTTGCTGGAGCTTTGGAGCTCGCGGTGACAAGTAGGGAGGCGGATGTTAGGTAGAAGATATTTTTTAGCTTTTTTGGGTTGGGGACCAGAGCTCCATTTCCCTCCCTTTGATGAGGAGTCCTGGGAAGCTGCAGTCCTTACGGTAGCTGAGTGATGATGATGTTATTGGAGTAGCTACATTGGTTAGAGCAGGAGGTGGTTTCATCCAGCCAAAAGAGTTTGGCAATATATATATATATATATATATATATATATATATATATATATATATATATATATATATAAATATATATATATATGTATATATATATATATATATATATATATATATATACATATATATATATATATATATATATATATATATATATATATATATATATATATATATATATATATATATATATATATATATATATATATATACATACATACATACATACATACATACATACATACATACATACATATATATATATATATATATATATATATATATATATATATATATATATATATATATGTATATATATATATATATATATATATATATATATATATATATATATATATATATGTATATATATATATATATATATATATATATATATATATATATATATATATATGTATATATATATATATATATATATATATATATATATATGCATATATATATATATATATATATATATATATATATATATATATATATATATGTATATATATATATATATATATATATATATATATGCATATATATATATATATATATATATATATATATATATATTATATATATATATATATATATATATATATATATATATATATATATATATGCATATATATATATATATATATATATATATATATATATGCATATATATATATATATATATATATATATATATATATATATATATATATATGTATATATATATGTATATATATATATATATATATATATATATATATATATATATATATATATATATATGTATATATGTATATATTTATATATATATGTTTATATATATATTTATATATATATATATATTGTTACGGGCCACTGTTCGAGTCCGGCCTTGCTTAAGGGACTCAAGGGCCATAACAAAACAAATAACAATGGTAAAGGTCGCCAGTCAGCAATGATACAAGGAATACTGACAAAAAGATGTATTTACAATAATATTTAAATAAAAATAAATGAAAGGGGAGCACAGCAGATAACTATTTTAGTTTGAGCCACGAGGAGCTTCGAATGGAGTTTGGTTGGCCGTGGATGAAACGCCAGCACAGCAATCACGTTCCCTGGAAGGGGGAAATAAATTGAATTATTAGCAGCACACTTACTTCTACCGGCTGGGAACACGATGAAGTCGTGTGGTTAAAACTTTTAAGCAAATTAAATGAAAATGCCAAGCTTAGGGATTTAAACGTTACACATGGGAATCAACACTGTCACAGGGTGAGTTAATTAAAACTAGGACTAAACAGCACACGTGGTCTGGGTATAAGGGATAGGATACAAGGTTCAGTGAGTAGGATTTCTTTAGAGGATAAGGAAAATGGGGTGTGATAATGAAGGGATGGCAGGTTGGGTAAGGATATTGAGAATCTCAAAATCAGACACCTTACCTTTAGTAAAAATGACTCTGGTTTCTTTCCCTTGTGGAAAGATGTAGACAGAGGTCCTGCCTCCCTGATGTCTTGAGGGTGAAGAGAGATGATGTTTCCCTCAAGGAGGTTGAGTGAAGAAGAGGAGATGTTCTCCTTATGGATGCTGACTCACGAAGAAAGATCTCCCGTTTTCCCTGGGTAGATCAACCCCACTTGACCCCCAATTGAGGGGGGGCGGGTAGGGGGGACTGGCCTGACCGGTGTCCTATTGGTCAGGCTTGGTCACGTGTCCCACATCCTTCACAGCTCGCTTCCCTCCTCCTGGGACCTCGATGTCGTCACGTGACTCGAAGGTAGCTGAAATTGAGATCTCAGGGGGAGTAGACTGGTATAGGATGGTTGGAGGGGGGTGAGACTCTGGGTAGGGTCCCAAAACTCGTGGCATTTTGACTCACGCTTGCTGGCGGGATCCTTTGTTATTTGAAAAAGGTGGCGAAATGACCGCCATTACTAACAGCCCCCCATTTTAGCAGAGATTTTGTCCTAAACAGGACAAGAACTCTGCAAGCAAGGTCTGAAGCCACTAGCCTTAATGACTCCTCCCTCAGTGAGTCTCACCACGATAATGGATAAATATCTAAGCTGCAACTAGGGTCATCATTTTACATTATTTTGACAGTAGATTAACTTTAAGTGCCACGTAGAAATAAGTATGCTGGCTGTGAGGCAGCAACTGAAAAATTAAAAAATGCAAAATGGAAAATTAAAATGTAAAATAAAGGTTAAAGTTAAGTGACCTAGTGCAGTGGTAGGCATAAAATTGAAGAAAATTGGCTTATATGCAAAGAAAGATAAAATAAATACATAAAAATAAATTAAATGCAAATAATGATGCCAAGATGGCTCCTCAAGTTTATTTACCTGGGGAGACACCAAGGCCAATTAAAATTTTTCCATACAACCTAAATTAACCTACTGACTATGGCTACGCTATGGTCATGGCACTGTGCATTGGGCACTAATGCCGGGAAAACACATCTCTGTCACCTGAGTTCTTTAGGCGCTTGACCTTCCAGTTGTAGTTCTGGAGGTCTATGCCCCACCTCATGAGCCCCTTATTCCCATTACGTAGCTCAGTCAAGTAGGTTAGAGGATTACGGTCCTTTAGGAATGTCAGTGGGAACTTTTGGTCCGCACAATAGGATCCAAGATGCTCAAGAGATGAGCCCATGCCTGAGAGCTCATTCTCTTGAGTTTGGAGTTTATCCCATGTCTGGAAGAAATTCAAGTAAACCCCACAGTTGGGAATTCCTGCTTGCACCTGGTGAAGCCAAAAATGAATTATGAGTATGGTCAGAGGTCGTGACTCCTCTGCCATGAAGTGGGAACCTTCGTCCTTCTGAAATGTGGCTAGGAAGCCAAACCAATAAAAGAATTGTGTCAGTTCTGTGACACTAATGGATGGGATGAGTTGGAGCGAGGCCCTCAGCATTATTTGCTTATAGTTACCGGAGACTGGGCAAGGATGGCAGGATGCTAAGTAAGCCTTAACAATCTCGTGCAAGCCCAGCCAGAATTGATGCTGGATCATCTGGGTAGGACCTGTTACTCCAAAGTGTCCTCCCAGTCTCTCATGGGCCACGCCTAGCATCGACAAGCGGAGATTACAGGGGACAACTACTTTCCGGCACGAGACCTTAACAGGGTCGTGAGAACCTCGGGTGATCTTAAGGGGCACCTCATCCCCTAGCAGGAACTCAGCCTTAGAGGGGTTATTTATTTCCACCTCGCTCAGGTAGGTGGGTGCCCTGTGGTTTATTGCCATCTCACCCATCAGCTGGAATCTGCTGAGCTGTGCTTGGCTCCTGATGGTCTCTTGGTTCTCCTCTGAGACCTCTGGTCTGTTGGAAAGCATCATTGCTTTAGCTGGGGAGCACTCTCGGGTACGGGGCTTAAACTCATTGCTGGAAGGGGGAGACTCTTGGGCCTCCTCCCTTAGCCAAGCTACCTCACCCAGGTCAATGGTACCTAGCCAGTCGTCTTCCCCTGCAGGTTGCGTCCTCACAGTTTTAGGCTCCCGCTTGGCAGCCTTCATGCACCTGAGGGGCACTCGCTGTACACCCTTCACTGGCTTTTGACCCAAGCTTGAGTTGTAGCCCTCACGTGCGAGATCACTCCCTGCCCCCAGTCCACACTTCTTGCCGAGCTGGGACATGGTCGCCTTCAGTTCCGCTGTAGGGAGTTCCTTGGTGAACCCTTCAATGCACTGGTTCTCTCTGCAGTTGTCCTGCTGGTCGTTGGCACCATTAGGTTGAGGTAGCGAGTTACTGAGCTGGGCTGATCGAGCGTCTATTTCCCGCTTCTTTAATTCATACGCTCTCGCTCTTTCTCTCGCATACTGCATCCTTTTTTGCTCCGTTCTTCTCCGGGCATTGGCTTCATCCGTGAGTTCCCGCACATACCTTCGCAAGGCCTCTCCCTCATAGCCTTGTCTTTCTGCCAAATCCACAAACGCACTGATTTCGGCAGCAGTCATCTTGCTAAGTTTTTGTGGAGACAGCAACAAGAAAAAACTCAACAGCACAAGGTACGATGTTGACCGTGCAAGAAATTACACGGAGGGGAAAGAGGTTCTAGCCTTACGCAAGAGTCTCATGGAAGAAAGGATGAAGATGGAGCTGGGGAAAATGCACAATGGCTGTAAAAATGCGTCTCAAGAAAGAACTATCACCGAGTAGCAAACCTTGCAAGTAATTGAACAGGAGCCTAACTCGAAAACCAGGGTCACGACAATGGGTGAGCTTAGGCTGTCCGGTCGTAATGCGTCCAAACAAGTAACGATATATTTGACAACTGTACTACCCAATAAAAAATGGAATCACCACTATACAGTAGGTGACCCTCTGGGCTAGTCAGGGAAAAATGAGGTCACAACTATGGGTGACACTATGCTGGACGAAATAAAATGGAATCACAACTATGGGTGAACCTTTATACTAGTCATAAAAAGAAATGGAGTCATCACAATGGGTGAATCTCTATGCTAAAACATAAAAAAAATGCAATCACAACAATGGGTGAATCTTTATGCTAGTCTTTTTAAAAAAATGGAATCACAACAATGGGTGAATCTTTATGCTAGTCATAAAAAATGGAATCACAATAATGGGTGAATCTCTATGCTAGTCATAAAAAATGGAATCACAATAATGGGTGAATCTCTATGCTAGTCTTATAAAAAAATATGGAATCACAACAATGGGTGAATCTCTATGCTAGTCTTTTGAAAAAATGAAATCACAACAATGGGTGAATCTCTATGCTAGTCTTTTGAAAAAAATTAAATCACAACAATGGGTGAATCTCTATGCTAGTCTTTTGAAAAAATGAAATCGCAACAATGGGTGAATCTCTATGCTAGTCATAAAAAAAATGGAATCACAACAATGGGTGAATCTCTATGCTAGTCTTTAAAAAATTGGAATCACAACAATGAATGACCCTCTGTGCTAGTCTTAAGGGAAAAAAAATGGAATCTCCACGATGTGTGACCCTCCTATGCTAGTCTTAAGGAAAAAAATGGAATCTCCACGATGTGTGACCCTCCTATGCTAGTCTTAAGGGAAAAAAATGGAATCTCCACGATGTGTGACCCTCCTATGCTAGTCTTAAGGAAAAAAAAAATGGAATCTCCACGATGTGTGACCCTCCTATGCTAGTCTTAAGGAAAAAAATGGAATCTCCACGATGTGTGACCCTCCTATGCTAGTCTTAAGGAAAAAAAATGGAATCTCCACGATGTGTGACCCTCCTATGCTAGTCTTAAGGAAAAAAAATGGAATCTCCACGATGTGTGACCCTCCTACCTTATTGCCTTATTGCCTTATTTTTTGTTCGGGTTCCCCCAGGTCCCTCAGTGTGAGGCACCTCGTATATCCACCAGAGAGTTGCTAATACATCTTCCGGTGTATTCTGCATCTTCCAGTCTTGGATGGTCTGGGATGCATCTTAGGTATTTATCGAGCTGATTTTTAAACGCATCTACGCTCACTCCTGATATGTTTCTTAGATGAGCTGGCAGCACATTAAATAGTCGCTGCATTATCGATGCTGGTGCGTAGTGGATTAATGTCCTGTGCGCCTTTCTCAGTTTACCTGGAATGCTTTTTGGCACTATTAATCTACCTCTGCTTGCTCTTTCTGATACTTTAAGCTCCATGATGTTTTCAGCAATTCCTTCTATTTGCTTCCATGCTTGTATTATCATGTAGCGTTCTCTTCTCCTTTCTAGACTGTATAGTTTTAAAAATTGCAGTCTTTCCCAGTAATCAAGGTCCTTAACTTCTTCTATTCTAGCAGTATAGGACCTTTGTACACTCTCTATTTGCGCAATATCCTTTTGGTAGTGTGGGTACCATATCACATTGCAGTACTCGAGTGTACTACGCACATAAGTTTTGTAAAGCATAATCATGTGTTCAGCTTTTCTTGTTTTAAAGTGTCTGAATAACATTCCCATTTTTGCTTTACATTTAGCCAACAGTGTTGCTATTTGGTCGTTGCATAACATATTCCTATTTAAAATTACACCAAGGTCTTTAATTGCTTCCTTGTTTGTGATTGTCTCATTATTAGGTCCCTTGTATGCATACACCATTCCTTCTCTGTTTCCATAATTTATTGATTCGAATTTATCGGAGTTAAATACCATCCTATTTATCTCCGCCCATTCATATATTTTGTTTAGATCTCTTTGTAGTGAGTTCCTATCTTCATCACAAGTAATTTCTCTACTTATTCTTGTGTCATCGGCGAAACTTCTCACTACGGAGTTTTCAACATCACAGTCTATGTCTGAGATCATAATAACAAATAGCAGTGCAGCTAATACCGTACCTTGGGGCACACCAGATATTACCTGGGCTTCATCTGATTTCTCGTCATTTGCAACCACTATCTGTTTTCTGTTTTGCAGGAATTCTTTTACCCATTTTCCTATCTTTCCCACAATATTATGATTTCTCATTTTTTTCTCCAATATGTTATGGTCTACCTTGTCAAAGGCTTTTGCAAAATCTAGATAGATCACATCTGTGTCTTTTTCATTTATCATATTATTGTATATGTTTTCATAGTGAGCTATCAGTTGGGTCTGTGTACTTTTTCCAGGTACGAAACCGTGTTGACCCATATTAAACAAATTATTTTTGACCAAATGGTTCATTATTTTCTTTTTTATTACCCTCTCATACACTTTCATAATATGTGATGTTAGACTAACAGGTCTATAATTGCTTGCCTCTAGTCTTGATCCACTTTTGAAGATAGGGGTTATATAAGCTAATTTATGTTTAACATATATCTCGCTCATATCTATACTCTGTCTTAGCAGTATTGCAAGTGGCTTCGCGATAGTGTTTGCAGTTTTTTTTAACAAAATCGCTGGAACTCCATCTGGTCCGGCTGCCGATCCATTTTTAATTTCGTTTATAGCCGTGACAATATCTGCTTCGTTAATATCTATATCCGTTAGATATTCAACATTTTCTTCTCTCATTTCTGTTTCATTATTCTCATTCGCAATTCTTGGCGTGAACTCACTCTTATATTTTTCTGCTAATATGTTGCATATTTCCTTTTTTTCATTCGTTAGCCTTCCTTCAATTCTTAGAGGGCCTATTTCTATTCTCCTTTTATTCATCTTTTTTGCATAGGAGTAAAGTACTTTGGGGTTTCTTTTTATATTTTGAAGTGTCCTTTCTTCTAAGTCCCTTTTTTCATTTTCTTTCGACTGCATAATCTTTTGTTCTGCATTTTCTATCTTACATTTTATTTCCCTCATTTTCCACACATTTTTTTCTTTTGCAAGATTTTTCTTCCACTTTTTAATTTTCTGAAATAAGATCCTTCTGTCTCTTGGTATGCACGTCTTTTGTTTATTGTTTTTTTTCGGTACATATTTTTCAACAATTTTCTCCAGTATTTTGTACAGTATATCCGTATTTACCTGTATATTATCACTTATAAATACATTTTGCCATTCTTTATTCAGTTCTTCATTTATTTCTGACCATTTTATATTCTTACTGTAAAAGTTATATTTTCCATATCCTTCCCAAAGTTTTGTGCTTTTATTAATTCTGTGATCACTTGCTTTGGAATGAACTATCAATTCTATGACATTGTGGTCTGAAATTCCCGTGTTATACACTATTATTTCTTTAACATAATTCACCTCATTCACAAATACTAGATCTAGGACATTTTCCTTTCTTGTTGGAATGTGGTTTATTTGTTGCATATTATGTTCTAATAGCATATCTTGAAGCTTTTCAAATTGCCTCTTATCTTCTGCGCTACTATTACTCTCTTTTTTATATGTATACATACAACCACTTTCTTCTATCCGTTCTTTCCAATCCACGAAAGGAAAGTTAAAATCTCCGGATAGGAGTATATTCCAGTCTTTATGGTTTCTACATATATCATCTATTTTTTTCTATTATTATGTCAAACTCCTTAATATTTGGGGGTCTGTAAACTACAATATTCACTAGTTTTTCAAATTCAAATTCTACCGCAATCAATTCACATTCTGTGTTGCTGTATTTTTCACAGACTTTTCCTTGATTTATGTCTCTTCCATATATTGCGGTTCCCCCTTGATTCCTATTTTTCTGTCTGATCTATAAGTTTGGAAACCCTTTATCTGGTCATCACTGCCAGTCTCTTGGGAATACCATGTTTCACTTATATTTAATATATCTATTTTTTCAATTTGGGTTAGTTCTTCTAGGAACTCTATTTTCCTTTTAGAGTTACTCGTGACTAAACCCTGTGCATTCATCACTATTATGGTTTGTGTCTCATTTCCATTATTTAATATTGGTAATAATATGGATTCTCCCATGCTTCCTTCCTGTTCTGATATGATGTTCTTTTCTTCATTTCTCGGAATTCTGCCATTAAAAAATCCAACTTTTCCATAATATTTGTTCTTTCGCCTTCATACTTATTTTTGTGTGTAAACCTGCAATTATCTCCATATCTGCACCAACCCCTGGCATTATATATGCATTCTTGGTAGTTGGGCTCTATTTGTGGAGCTTTAGGTTGAAAGGCTTTTTTTGGTGCATAGTGCGGTATATACGCGGTCTGCTTTTTTGTTTCTTTTTTTGTTTCATTTTTGTTTTTCTTTTCAGTTTGCTGAGTTTTCTTACTCTCATTCATAGTTGCAGGATGCATATATCGACATTTTTTGTTGAAACTGCATCCTTTTCCTTCTTTTAGGGTTTTGCATATTTTTGGATGGAGATCTCTGCATTCGTCTCCATATCCGTCTAAATACGCACATTTACCATATATTTCATAATTATGGCATATCTTTGGATGCTTGTAGTAGCATCTTTCGCCAAATTTGCAATTCCCTCTTTTCAGCCTATTACAGACTATATCTTTCTTTTCTTTTTTTTCTTGTTCTTGCTCTTCCCTAAAAGTATGTAGGTCCGGGTAGAGTCTCTTGGGTCTATTATTTGTTTCCATCTGATAATTTATTTCTTCATAAGTATGTTGTTGGATGGCATCATAAGTTATATCAATGATTTCCTCTGCATCCTTACACATGTCTTGTTCATTTTTCTCTTCTTCTTCTTCTTCTTCTTCTTCTTCTTCTTCTTCTTCTTCTTCTTCTTCTTCTTCTTCTTCTCAACTAATTGCAGCTTTAGTCTCGACTTAATTATATTTTCTATCCAGACTAAGCATGTTGAGCAGAATACCTTTGTGTCTCTATTTTTTATTTTTTGCTGTATTTCAGCACATGTGGGGTGTGTTGGAACATTACAGGCATTACATTTTCTAATCAGTTGTTGAGGATTATTAATGGAATACCATATCTTACATGTATTACACCATTTTGGCATTCTTTTTCCCAATGCATCAATCAGCATATTTACCATATTGGACTTGTTATTGTTCTTTGATGGAATGTGTTGATTGATGTAGACTTTCTTTATAAGTCTCTTTAA
>NC_090727.1:196093671-196101171 GCF_036898095.1 Palaemon carinicauda
AATTTTCCCAACAAAGATGTATGATATTTGTACACTTTTGCATAAGGGAATTATCATGAATAAGGCTGCGTTTACACCAAGCGAATCGAATCGATTCAATTCATGGAGAATCATTTGACTCAAGTCATTTTGAATCGGTATAGTTCCAACCTACCGAATCTGATTAACACATCATTCAGTACCAAGGCAGCCTTTGAGGTGTATGGACGTCTTTGCTGTTGCAGAAATAGCATTGTTGCTGTGGCTGAGAAAGCGTAGACGGAGGCGGAGGCAAAGGAATATGGGTGCATCCAATAAATTCCAGAAGACCTGAATTTTGGAGCTTTGGACATTTGTTCCCAGATTTGGTCAATACTCCGGAGAAGTTTTATGACTTCTTTAGGATGACCACAGAACAATTTAAGATGTTGGTTGAGTTGATGGGACCCTCCTTCAAGAAGCAAAATACCAATTACCGTCTTGCAATTCGACCTGACTCGCCTTGACTGATGAAAAAATGGGACCGCGCGCATCAGTGATTCTGAATCGCCATGAATCTCCATGATTTGATTGACTCGATTTGCTTGGTGTAAACAATTCCATTGAATTTAACGTGGCGAATCATGACGAATCATGAATTGGGATGATTCTCCATGAATTGAATCGATTCGATTCGCTTGGTGTAAACGCAGCCTTAAAGGAAAACTTGCATAAAATTTGAGTTTAGGTACTGTTGTTATCTTTTGAGTTTGAGCCAATTTATCATGATAATTTGTTAAGGTACTTAAAAAATAATTTCGTCGGAAAACAGTTTTTTTTAAATTAATTACATAAATAAAGTACTTCTGTATGAATATATTCCCAACCAGAAGTAAGAAGGAATGCTCTGTAGAGAAGAGTAAAGATAGAGTTTAATTTAAAATGATTAAAACATGAGCTATAAAAATTCGAACCTAATCAGGTAAAAGCCTTTTTTTTAAAAACTGTGGGACCCACTTTTGCTAAAATTTTTATGTGCTCCCTGTATGAGACCATACTCGAAAATTGCCCTTTGAGATACAATCCCCTGTTTTATGTTATATATGTTGATGACACCTTCGCTTTATTCAGAAATGAATTCTGTGCTGACTCCGTGAATTTTGCCAATTCATAGCACAATAATATAAGGTTCACATTAGAAAAGGAGGAAGGAAATAAATCATTTTTTTTAGATGTTTTAGTATCTAGAGAGAGAGAGAGAGAAGGTTTTAATACCACGGTTTTCAGAAAAAAGACTTTATCTGGATTAGGTTCGAATTTTTATAGCTCATGTTTTCATCATTTCAAATTAAACTCTATTTTTACTCTTCTCCACAGAGAATTCCTTCTTACTTCTAGTTGGGAATATTTTCATGCAGAAGTACTTTATTTATGTAATTATTTTAAGTAAAACTGCTTTCCGACTAAATTACTTTTTAAGCACCTTAACAAATTATTTAATGATAAATTGGCTCAGACTAAAAAAATAACAACAGTACCTAAACTCAAATTTTATGCGAGTTTTCCTGTTATTCGTGATGATTCCTTTAGACAGAAGTGTACAAAAATCATACAACAACATATTCCAGCTGTTGTTGTAAACTTACTTCCTAAGAATCCTCTCACAGTTGGCTCGTTTTTTTTTTTTACTTTAAGGATCGATTGAGTCCTTTAATGTCCTTTGGTGTGGTGTATCGATATATTTGACCAAAGTGCAACTCTGGGACCTACGTAGGATCTCCCAAGAGGTTCTTGAAGGTCAGAATTGATTCTCAAAGAGGTGTTAGTTTTCGAACATGTTGCAAAATATCCAACCCAGAACATTCAAATATTCGTAATCATACTAAAATGTGCAAAATAAATATTGACAATAAAGATTTTAGTATTAATTGGCAAGTATCTAATTACCATGACTTGGATATTCTGGAGTCAATTTTGATTAAAAGACTGATTCCATCGTTAAACACCCAAATCCTCCATGCAATTGTACTTGTCATAGCTTTCTTTTTTTGTTCTGTAGTTGTTGATGCCATTCAGTTTTTATTTGCGCTTCTGTGAGGTTGGTTCCACTTCTGTTTTATGCATATTTGTACTTGAATTTTTTGTTTTTCTACATTTTTACTTTTTATATTTATATAGTTTTTATTACTGTTTCTTAATGTTATAAATGTACTTCTTATTAGTAGCCCTGGAAGATGCGATAATAACGATCACAAAACATCGGGATTTATAATAAATGGAGTTTGAGAACTCCCTATTTCCCTGTCCACTTTGAGAAATGTGAATTACTGGCTGCTGCCATCTACTCTGATATATATATATATATATATATATATATATATATATATATATATATATATATATATATATATATATATACATATATATATATATATGTATATATATATATATATATATATATATATATATATATATATATATATATATATATATATATATACACACACACACACACATATATATATATATATATATATATATATATATATATATATATATATATATATATATATATATATATATATATATGTGTGTGTGTGTGTGTGTGTGTGTGTGTATACACCATATCATTATGGTTCCGTGGTCTGGAAACCTAAATATATATTATATATCACGGCTGGCAAGCTACACAACCTCTCAAGTTGCAAACTCACCTATTTGTTTTTACACCAATCTGTTATATTTGAGTAAAACCTGCACTCTGAGAATATTATATTAACTCCCAGACAGCAATATACAAAAACACTGAATATCCAAAGGTCTCTTAAGTACACTCAAAACAAAACTGGGCAATTATTATTAAGAACTATTCAAAAAACCTCTTACTTTAATTCTTTAACAGGGATATGAGAAAGTACTGTGAAAACACTGGTGATTGAAATCATACTCTCTTTACAAAAATAGATGCATTCTATAAAAATTACAACACTTTGAAAGAATTTACATAAAAAAAGATAAATCACTTGAAATATTAAGTCTGAGCAAAACTTAGATTAAGCACACAAATTGACACAATAAATTGATAACACCTTTAAAGTCTTCCGTAACATTTCAACACACTACACACGATTTTTGTTATAGTTAAACTTATATACTTTCGAGAGGACACACACGAGGTACTGGAGAGAGGGGATGTTGGCTCTTCCACAGGATTGGCTGGTTCCCTTCTGCCCAACACATCCCTAGGGGAACATATATATCAACTTAGTAACTTCTAGATTATTCTAAATAGTTTATTCTTTTGGCTTGGGGGTAGGCGCTTTGCGACAGCCAAGTTACCAACTAGATAGAAATTACGGCAGTCAAACCTTGCTTTCAAGGCAACTCTCTCTCCCTCAACAGCTCCACCCACCTACCGCTTTCGGAAATAAATAAAAAAAGTTAAAAACTTATGCTGGGGTTTTCAAGAACCTTCCAAAACATAAGAATTGCGTATTTTCTCACAAACATGGTGTAATACCTCATAAAATATGAAAAGAAATACAAAAGTCATTGTTCATACCTCGTAGGGTCATATAACACTTCAACAGATTATTTAAGACTTTGTAATAAAATACGTGAGATAAAAAGTTAATTCTTAAAAATAATGTAAATTTATATTTACTGACTAGAATGAAAAATACAATAAAATAAATGACGAAAGTCTTGCATAATTTACATAATATTCTTATACCCACATGAGAGGAACTGACCTTATGAACTGACTATTCATCTCCTGAATAAACGAATGAAATACATATATAAAATACACGAATTTACTCTATGCTAGACCAGCTTTGTAAGATAGCTCCACCCCAAAAAAGATTACTTATTACGGGCCTGAGTCGATCGATTCAGGCCGAGATAAGTAATATGTAACCACTTTATCTTTACCTGATATATCTTTACATTAAAACAATAGGGTTGCAAACATAATGACCACCTAGTAGACCTTTGATTATTATTTTTCATCTTATTAACAATAGTTAAAGGATTATGATCCAAAAACACTATAATCTCTTCATTTTGTGGTCGATTCACATAGCAGTTCCTTTTCAACTGTCAAGTAAGCTCGCTGAGGCTTCTTCAGCTTGAACATCATAAAACAAAATGGGTGAAGAATTCCTTCCTTGTCTTCTAGCAATAAGACAGCTCCAATCCCATTATCCGACGCATCCACGTGGATAAGGAATTTCTTGTTGATATCAGGTGCTCGCAGTATTGGTTTCAGTGTTAATAGGGCCTTTATCCTATCGAAGGACTCCTTGCACTTGCTGGTGCATACAAGTTTTTTCTTGGTGCCAGTCAAACTCGTCAAGGGAGCGACTACAGCCGAAAAGTTCGGACAAAAACGTAGGTAGAATCCGGCCATCACTAAAAAAACATTGAAATTTCTTCCTTGTTGTGGGAAGTGATGCTTTTCTTATTCCTCCAACGTTAGCAGCTACCGGGGCGATTGGTCCTCCTCCTACTTCAAATCCCAAGTACCGAACTGTTGCCTTTCCAAATTAAGTCTTCTCCAGGTTAATCGTCAGGTACGCTCCTCGCAGCCTTTGAAATTCCTTCTTAAGGATTCTGAGATGTTTTTCCCAGGTCGATAATTATACTACAATATCGTCGTGATACATGCCTACACCTTCTATCGATCCTAGAGGGTTATCCATCACATGTTAAAAAGTAGCCGAGGTACTCATTAAACCAAATGGTATGACGGCGTATTGATGTAAACAAAACGGTGTTATAAAAGCTGAAAACAATTTTGTGTTGTCATCCAAAGGAATTTGATATTAGCCTTTTAATAAGTCAATCTTAGAGACAAACCTCGCTTGTCTGATATTGCTGAGAAGTATCGGCCACACTGATTGAATTCAACTTTCGGTAGTCCGTACACATCCTGTAAGATCCGTCTGGTTTTTTTCACAATCAACCATGGAGAAATGTAAGGGCTAGAACTTTGTTCGGCTAATCCATTTTGTAACAAATGGTCCAATTCTTTTCTCATGACTTTTCGTTGATTCGGCGACAGTCAATAAGCGTGTTGTTTAAATGGTCTTTTCATTGTTTTGAGGTGTATCTCTTGCTTTGTCAGGTTGGTTCGTTTCAGGATGTCCAAGACAATTTCTGGGAAACTTCCAATTTATCGGCTTAATTCCTGTTGTTGCTCATGGTTCAAATAGGTAATTTCTCATCCAATTTCCGAATGATAGATGAATTATTCACTTTGCTTACCGCCCCTACCTCATATCTGTTGTCGCCTTCCATGAATGGTATATTTTGCGCCAAACACACCTGTAAGGCTTCACTCTCGTTTTCGCTTAAATAGGGTTTCAGTAGGTTAACTTGTATTTTCCTTTGACTTTTCTTTCTTCCTGGGGTTCCGATAACGTAGGTCAGGTCACTGATCTTCTCCAAAATTTTGAAAAGTTCTTGGAACTTGTTAGTGAGTGGGAATCTCATTTTCAGGAAAACCAATACCTGTTGTACTACAGAAAACTGTCTGTACTTATTTTTCATATCAAACCTTTTCTTCATTTTTTCTTGACTCGTCTTAAAGTTTTCTAGGGAAAATTTCCTTATCTCGTCGATCCTTTTCCTCAAATCCTTGACATATTTTCCATCTGTTTTTTCTTGGTCTTTCCATTTTTCTGCTAGCATTTTAATCGTTGTTCGTACTTCTCATCCAAATACCATTTCATTCGCGCTACCTCCCATGCTTTCTTGATAAACATTACGTACCTCAAATAACATCAACAGTAGTCCTATATCCCATTCATTCCCTGTTTTGTGGCAGACTTTGTTAACATGCTCTTCAGAGTTTGATGAAACCTCTCTAATGCACCTTTGATCTCCAGATGATAAGCAGTTGATAGTTGTTGTTTCACATCCAACAGTTTCATTACCTCCTGAAACAATTTTGGTGTGAAATTCGTTCTTTGGTCACTTTGAAAGATTTCCGGAATATCAAACTTGGTAATAAAATCTAGTAACTTCTCAGCGATTATTTTGGCACTGATGTTCCTGACGGGTAAGGCTTCTGGATATCTCGTCACTGGACACAAATATTAACATATATTCGTGACCTTTTTTCATCGTTGGTAAAGATCCCACAATGTTGATCATTAGCTTGCTGAAGGGTTCACCTTGCACTTCTAGCGTGTGTAAGGGAGCTTTCTTAATGTACTCGTTTGGCTTTCCAGCCATCTGACATACGTGATATACAGGGCAAAACTGGCTCATGTCCTTATGCAAGCCAGGCTAGAAAAAGTGTTTTATAATCTTCTCTGTCATCTTTCTTATGCCCATATGTCCCATCTCGTGCGCTAAGGTGAACACCTGTCTTCTCAACGGTGTGGGAATCAATATCTGACGGTATATCCCCCAGTTGGCATTCAGAAGGATATTGGTGGGTCTAACACAATAACTCTGTTAATGTTGCATCCTTCGGTTGCAATCCTATCAGCCTTCTCCTACTCACTTGTCCTACTTCTAACGCTGAGTTTTCTATTTCTTCCAGGTCCATTTTGCTCTTGTCCTCTTGTCTGCTTGACTGTCATTCCTCTTCTCTTGAGCTTACTCGAGAGTCCTCTTCTTGCGTACTGTCAAGAGAATCCTCTTCTTTGGTAAACAAATCCACCAGTTTATCAATCCTTCGATTTCTTTTTCTTCTTCAGCAGCCATTTTCTTCATTATATTCTTAGTCTTTACACAACTAGGAAACAGATACAAGTAGTCCTTCTCGAGTTCAGTCGTAGGACTATACTTCAATAGTTTCTCCATTACAATAGGTCAAGGCACAAACGGCACTCCACCAACCTCATTACCCAGCAGGACTTTTACTCCCTCGACAGCTAATGAATCCTTTACCGCAAAATCAAAATGACCTGTCACCAACTAGCATGATAGTTTCAAACGGCAAATATAGGTAACCTCTTCACCTGCTATTCCCTTCAAATTAACTGAGTCTCCTGTGAGAGACTGCTCCACCAACGGGTGTATTCCTCGTATCACCACACTGTGGTTGCAACGTGTTTCGCGCAATATCTTGACCCAAGTTCGCTCACTTCCGTCTATTGCTGCTAACATATTTTCATAAATATATGGTTTAAACGTATCCACAAAGATTAGGTTTGTCCTGTTCGTCGGGTAAATGTTGGTTAGTATATTTTCCTCTTCGTCTTTTCCCGGTTGTTTCTTCGTCTTTGCATTGACTTGGTTGACTGCTTTCGGTTGGTTTGACCAACATTCCTAACTGATATGGCCTCTCTTGCCACACTTAAAACAGAGAATATTAACCTTCTGCACGTCTATCACAATACTTGAAGGAGGACAATTCGACGATTGCTGCTGTGGTACTATCACATTCTGCTGAGGGACAGTACCAGTGCCCAATAGTTGTTACTGAACTGGTTTCCATGGTTCGGAGAATACTTGCCACTTGGTCAGACCGTCGGTTAAAACTTCATATCTGAGGAGGATTTACGACTGATAATATTATAATCTTCA
>NC_090727.1:196113671-196138671 GCF_036898095.1 Palaemon carinicauda
CTCTTTTCTTTTTAATTTCTTATGTGAGCCAATGGTACTATTCTCTCATCCGTGGGTTGGGATACGTTTTGAACTCTAAACCTATTGGCTGTTAATGTTTCCAAAATGTTAAATGGGCCTTCAAACTTAGGTGTTAGTTTATAATTGAGCCCTTTTCGTACATTGATTTGAATATATACGTTATCACCCACGGTATATGTTTTAGTTGGTTTCGCTGTTTTATCATGATTCCTTTTCATTATGATTTGTGATTCTTCTAAATTCTTTCGAAGGATATCATATCGACTTATACTTGCATTTATACATTCTTTTAAAGGATTTGATAGATTAGTTGTAGGCGTTAATAGATGGAAAGGCGTTTTAACTGGGGTACCATACAATGCTTCATGCTGTGACATTTTAATTGATATATGATATGAATGATTCAGAGTACTCAGTGCCGCAGGTATTGCAATATCCCAGTTGGGGTCTGATCCCCCTAGTGTTACCCTTAATATATTTAATATCTTCCTATTTGCTCTTTCCACTAGCCCATTCGACTCTGGGTGATATATCATGGTATTTATTTTCTTTACGCTGAGGAATTCACACAATGAGGTAAGAAAGTGATTATTAAATTCACCACCCGAGTCTGAGATTATCATGTGTGGAATTCCATGTTTACAAATGTAACACTCGTAATACTTCCTAGCGCATTCAATCGCAGTTTTAGTTTTAAGCGCTATTACTTCTGTATATCGAGTTAAAGAATCTATAATTACTAAGAGGTGCTTATTTCCTCTGTCTGACTCGTAAAATCCTGTTAACAAATCTAAATGTATTCTTTCACAGGATAAGCTCCTAGGCTGACAGGTGTTTTCGTATGCCCTTTGTTTTCCTGACATGTGCGACAATTAGCTATGTGTCTTTTTATATCTGTATGCATTGTATGCCAATAAAACAATGATTTGGCTTTCTGTGACATTAATGAGAACCCCGGGTGTCCATGTAATGGATTTGAATGCAACCAATTCAGGACAGTGGAAATAAGTGAGATTGGTACTACTACCTGGTCGTTAGTTACATGTGGTGTATTGCGGGTTTTCCTTGTCACAGTCCTACACAGAATATTATCTTTGATTATATAATTCTGCTGCTTATACTTTATATATTCCTTTTCCTTATGATTGCCTTTCAAAGCATTTATAATTGTTTCTATTTTCTGATCTTTTCTTTGCTCAGTCTGTAACAATTCAGCGCTCCAGCCTAAACCTTCTTGTTCAGATATTGTTTTTACAATAGGCATGGATGTTGATATATCTATTAATTCAGCTAAAGGCTCCGTACAAGATGACACGGGGTTGCGTGATAATGCATCCGCAATGATATTTGCTTTCCCAGGTAAATACCCGATTCTTGCGCCAAAATCTTGAATGATCAAATGCCACCGAGTTCGTTTAGGGCTGTGGTTGAAGCCTTTAAAGAACTCTGTTAGTGGTTTATGGTCAGTAAGAACCTTAACGGGATAACCGTTAATTATGAACTTAAAATGCACCAGCGAATTAACAATAGCTAGCCCTTCCTTGTCTATTACTGCATACTTACTTTCGGAAGTTCTCAATTTTCGAGAATAGAAAGCTATCGGGAAAAATTGTTTATCATATTGCTGAAGCAATACCCCTCCTACTCCTAAGTCTGAGGCGTCTGTTGCAATGAAGAATTCCTTACCGAAGTCAGGAAATTTTAAGATAGGAGAACTACACAGTTCATCTTTCAAAGTATTAAACGCCTGTTGATGTTGCTCAGACCATATGAAATCTACGCCCTTCTTCGTAAGATCAGTTAAAGGAGCGGCTATTATTGAATAGTTGCGTATAAAACGCCTGTAATATCCACTACAACCCAGAAATTGCTGTATTCCCTTGACATTAGTAGGTATGGGAAAATTACGTATAGCCGACACCTTATCATGGACTACTTTAAGACCTTGGCTTGACACCATGAAACCCAAATATATTAATTCTGTTTTGAAAAATTCACACTTACTAATCTTTACCCTTAAGTTATGTTGTCTTAATCTCTGTAGTACTAGTTCTAACTTACGTAGATGTTCTTCTAAGGTGTTGGAAAAGATTACAAGATCGTCCATATAGGCATGCAATATATCCCCTAACAAGTCTCCAAACACTATGTTAATCATTCTTGTAAATGTTATAGGAGCACAACGTAAACCAAAAGGCATCCTTAAAAATTCATAATGTCCCCTGGCTGTGCTGAAGGCTGTGTATGGGATACTATCTTCTTCTAATGATATCTGGTGAAAGCCTTTAAGTAAGTCCAAACTGGTAAAATATTTATTCTGACCTAACAAAGACAAAATATCGTCAGTACATGGCACTGGGAATCGATCAGGGATCGTTTCCTCGTTTAGACGACGAAAGTCGACGCAGATACGCCATGTTCGATCTTTTTTCGGTACAACTATTAAAGGAAAATTATAAGGGCTGTTTGATTTCCTAATGACTCCTTCTTCTAGCATTTTACCTACTTCATCATTTATTTCATTCTGGAATTTTATAGGGATTCTGTACGAGGGTACATAGATAATTTTCTGCTTGTCCTTTAACCTTATTTGATGCTCGATCACATCTGTTTTTCCTAAGGATCCATCCGTAGTGGAAAAAACATCATGATATTTAGTTAAAAGTTCAAAAATTTTCTGCTGAATTTCTTCGTCTTGAATGTCCTTATTGGTTTTATTTTTAATAGATCGCAAAAGGGATTCATCCGCAACTGATTGAGAGTGATTGATTTCAGCAACGGTAAGAATACGATGTTTATAAACTTCTACATCCAAGATATGTAATTTTTGTGAATTACTAAAGTGTTATTTAAATGATTACAGACTTTAATATTACATTGTTGATGTGAGCCTACTGTATAAATAGCTTGTGTAACAGACAATCCGTTAGTTTTCAAAGTATCGGAAAGGATTAATATTTCAGATCCCGGTAATGTTTTCTTTATTTGCACTATTAAATTCGAAGGTATGTTTGGTTCGATAGATTGCGTGAAAGATGATATTACGGGTGAACGAGAATTCTGCTGGGTCGCGTATATTATTTCTTTATTAGTGAGACAAGTTATTGGTTCTTCAACGTACGTTACGGTTACATTTGTTGTCTCCTTTTTATCCAAAACTGATTTTAAGGTATTAGAAGACTTATAGAATTTCCCTTTGATATACTCGCCGTGCTTGGCAGGGGCTAAGATAATGTTTTGATTTCCCATAGATGGGTATCCTATAATTACAGCTGGATACATATTAATGTTTTTTACAACAACAAATGTATCGGCAAACGTGCGATTACCGACTCTGAACTGAACATGAGTTATGCCTATGACATTTAATTCATTATTTCCTATACCCGAAAGTCGAATTCCGGATTTTTCAATCGGAAAGTTCGAAAACAACAAATGATGTGTCTTCAAATCCATGATATTACGTGGACTACCAGAGTCAAAAAATAACGTAAAGGATTTGTGTTCTAAATTTACAGCATATAAGGTTGGCCGTAACTCATTTTGGCTTATTATTGTATGAATTCGTTGCAAATCTACGGGAGCATGCACTGTTTTACTTAATTTGGCCGTGTGTTTCATAGGAAAATCTATTGTCTCACATTTATCTGATAAAATATTAAATTGATTATTCAATACTATTGATGTTGACATGAATGACCTTGACCCAACATCACTCTCTTCCCCTCTAGAGTTAACTATGTGGTATTTGCTTTGCTCTGCACATTCTGAAAATTAGTCTGACCTTGCGAGGTCTGGTTTGACGACCCAGGCTCAGCGATATTTGAAGAAGTGTTAGTTTGTTTTGGACTCTGAACTGCATTGACATTTGGTTGTTTCTTCTTATTGTTAAAATGAGGATTTTTCTTTTTATTTCCATATGGAACTGACTGTGGAATTGACTGCGTATTTCTGGGATATTGTTGTGTCTTACGCGAGTAACATTGACTTTATGAATGTGTTGCAGTGTTGTGAATCGAGTAAAATTTCGTTCTGCAGTCTGCGCTTAAGTGACCTTGACGTTTGCAGTTATAACACGTCATTCCCGCTACTGGACTGCTAACTACGTTCACTGTTTGTGGCTTTGTTTCATTCTTTGCAAAAACTTGAGTTAACACGGGATCGAGATCTGGACACTTGGACATGTGTTTCTTTATCTGTTTATAGACATCCAATTCCGTACTTGCAGGCGTTAACTTCTTATCAAAACACAGCACTAAAGCTTCAGGCAACATAAGTGTCATGCAAGTTAAATACATTAATCGTAAAAAATCTTTCACGGAGATGTTATCGTTAGTAACCCAAGTGGAATGACCTAAAATGTCCTGATATTCGTTAAGCCTATCAGCTATGAGAGCTGCTCTCTCAATACCATTAAGCCGATTCATAGTGGCTTGATTAAGTGTATTTCGTAACGTTAATACTACATCCAAGGCTTCCTCACCCCCATAGATCGCACGTAACCTAACTCTGAAATCATCCCAGGTAACTGCTTCTTGAAATGAAACACCTCTTAGATACGCACTCGCATCCCCCTTAGAAAAATCTATAAAACTTTTAGCTTCTTGTAATTGTACAATAGGGTCTACGATTTGTTTGGCATTTAAATGGGCATCGATGGATGAAATCCATGACTCCACATTTTGTGGCAAGAACCCGTTGACCCGACCCTGAAAAGGAAGGATTGCTGACCTGGCATTTACAAGAGTCACAATGGGAGGAGGATTAGTCTGGCCTACACCACTAGGTCCAGGGGAAGGGCTCACAGGGGGAGTCATGACTGCTGTATTTTTTTTCCTATCTCTTCGACCCCTTGCAATTCTATCAAAATATCTATATGAGTACAGATGTCCACTGCGTAAACGCATATGTATAACAAAATTCCCCAAACTATGTTACTAATCCCAAAACATTTCCCGAGAATTTCTGAAAGAAAAAGGAATTAGCACAAAGAGAGAAAAATTCTAGATGAGAATTCGGAGTTAAACACAGTTTCCTTTAACAAAGATTAGCAATTCACTACACCAGTAATAATCGACTAACGACTCGTGATAACTACACTTCACTGCCCAAACTGGAATGAATTCAAAAATTTCTACTTAGCTTATATATGGTTCTGTGTGATGTCGACACGTCCTCTCTCTCTCTCTTGATGTTTTGTTAGCGATGTATCGTTCGAGTTTCTTGTTGAATGTAGTGCTTCCTGGGTATGTTTTGCAATTGTTGAACGCCAGTCCTTGGGTTTCCTAGGATGTTGATTGAAGATTTAGTTTTTATTCATAAAATTTTTTAATGTTAACTATTCCGATGGACTATAATACTTAGCCAAAATTGTAGATTCATGTAGATAATGTTGAGTTCTTGAAGATCTTTCTCTGGTTTTACAGCTTTTATTTTGAAGTCTTGAAGATCTTTCTCTGGTTTTACAGCTTTTATTTTGAAGTCTTGAAGATCTTTCTCTAATTCTTAGAGTTTAACCGCTGCCACCATTTATTGGTGTGCTACTTTTATAAGCACACATTGAGTATGTGTTGTTTCAGATGTGTATAACTGGATAACAGAATACATCTTATTAGCTTTAAAAGTATTTATTCTCTAAAAGCAACAGAGTTAAACATCTCCATCACTGGAGGGAGCTGGGTTGGTCAGATGACCAATTCTGGTAAAGTATAGATATGAACTGACTAACTTATCAATATCACAGATATCGTATGCTTAGTTTATATAAGTTTCGTCACAATCTCGGAAGACACCTGCATCCGGTGACGTCACAAACTTTCACACGCTAATGCATGGTGTTGACAGTTAAGAAAAATGTCACATTGTCGAGGCTGCATTGTACGTCCTGTTTATGATTTGAATGACTACAGCAAGTCCCACGGCTAGCACCTTCATCCAACATGACATATTACGTCATGTGTTTTAAACATGTAATATTAACTATTTTAACTATTACATATATATATATATATATATATATATATATATATATATATATATATATATATATATATATATAAATATATATATTTATATATGTATATATATATATATATATATATATATATATATATATATATATATATATATATATTTGTATACATATATACATATATATATATATATATATATATATATATATATATAAATATATATATATATATATATATATATATATATATATATATATATATATGTATACAAATATATATATATATATATATATATATATATATATATATATATATATATATATATATAAATATATATATATATATATATATATATATATATATATATGTATATAAATATATAAATATATATATATATGTATATAAATATATATATATATATATATATATATATATATATATATATATATATATATATATATATATATATATATATATATATATATATATATATATATATATATATATATATATATATATATATATATGTATATATATATATATATATATATATATATATATATATATATATATATATATATATATATATATATATATATATATATATATATATATATATATATATATATATTACACGATATGGCTCCCTTGGTCTTGGCTCTAAAAATGATATTATACTATGAATCGTGACTGGGAACCATATATATAATATTACATATACTATGACTGACAAGTTAATCAACCTCTCGAATTCCAAACTACCTTGTTTGCTTTTACACTAAAGTTCTTACACTTTAAAATATTAATTCAAGAATTCTAAGATAGTTAAATAACTCCCATACAGCAATATATAAAACACTGAATATCCGAATACACTCGAACTAAACTGGGTAATTACTCTCAAGTATTCTTAGAACGTATCTAGACTTACTGTGGTTCTAAACAGGAATCCAATAGAATCTGGTTCGTAGTAATGATAAATGGAATAATACACTCTTTACAAAAATAGATATATTCTATATAAATTACAACATTTTGAAAGAATTTACACAATAACAAAATAATTTACTGGAAAAAAATTAAATCTGAACAAAACTTAGATTGAGACAAAATGTAACGATCTGAAAATTATATAAGAACTTGACTTGACCTATTATATCTGTATAAAACTTAGCTTAAGAAAAGAAATAATGCAATGAAAGTTATGCAAAAGCTTGAAATAATTCTGAATAACACAATGTTCACGTTTGAGACTTGATGAATAATAGACAACCAGATCATGTTACAAAATCTATACTTCCTAGAGTGCAGTTTACAAAAAAACGTTATACAATGCCAACACCAACACTTATACAATGAATTCAAAATCACCTTTTATTCTTTTCAACACACGATTTGGTTTAAGAGACAAGGTCACTTACGAGAGGACACAATAACGTACTGAATACTCACAAAAAGAAAAGTAAAAAAAAAAAAAAACCCTGGGTTACGTGCGGGAATGAGAGAAGGGTGGCTATCTCCAAGCTGCAGTTCTATCTCAATCTCTATCTGATGTCTGTAGAGATTGCCTTACCTTGTGCCGTTGGGCAGCCCACTGACTCTTACCCATCCTTGGGTCACCTTTATATGAAATATAACTGCTTCCAAAAGTTATTATTATTATTATTATTATTATTATTATTATTATTATTATTATTATTATTATTATCATTATTATTATTATTATTGATATTGTTGTTATTGTTGTTGTTATTATTTTCACCCTTTTTATTCTTTATTATTTATTTTCATATTAGTTCTAATTATTATTTTGATTATATTTTTATTATATTAATTATTATTATTATTATTATTATTATTATTATTATTATTATTATTATTATTATTATTATTAATACTATTTCAATAAATATTATCATTATTATTATTTTCAATGTTATTATTATTATTATTATTATTATTATTATTATTATTATTATTTTTTTTTTATTACTATTTGTATTTCTATGTTTATTTTTATTCTTTTTATATTTTTCTTTATTTATTTTTTATTTCTATTATTATTATTATTATTATTATTATTATTATTATTATTATTATTATTATTATTATTATTATTATTGTTATTTTTATTGATATTATTATTATTATTATTATTATTATTATTATTATTATTATTATTATTATTATTATTGTTATTATTATTATTATTATTATTATTATTTTTATTATTATTTTATCTTAATCACCCATATTCCTATTAATATTGAAATTATTATTATTATTATTATTATTATTATTATTATTATTATTATTATTATTATTATTATTATTATTATTATTATCATTATTATTATTATTATTATTATTATTATTATTAAAAGCAATATATATTAGTTATAATATTATCAACATATATATTAATATTGATATCTGTATTAATACTATATTTATATTAATATAGAAAATAATATTAATACTAATATTAATTATAATAATACTATTAATATTAATATTAATAATAAAACTAATAGTCATAATGATATAAATATCAATATTGATATTAATATTATTATTATACTTGATATTATTATTAATATCATTAATTATAATAATAATAATAATAATAATAATAATAATGATGGTCTTATGGTTATGATTATTAATATTCATATTGATATTGATATAAATCATATTGATATCAATAATGATATTAATATTATTATCATCAATAATAATAATATTGTTTTAATTGAAATTGATAATAATCATATTAATATGAATGATATGGATATTAGTAATAATATTATCATAATTTATATTATCATTCATATTAATACTAATATTAATATTGTTAATGTTATTACTATTACCATTAATTTTATTAATAATAATATCAATATTATTGATATTAATATTGATATTAATATTAATATTGAAAATAACAATTATAATAATATCAATGTTAATATTAATAATAATGATATTATTATTATTATTATTATTATTATTATTATTATTATTATTATTATTATTATTATTATTATTATTAAAAATAAAAATAATAATAATAATAATAATAATAATAATAATAATAATAATAATAATAATAATAGCAATATCAATATCATTATTATATTATAATATCATTGATATCAATATTGATGTTAATATTGATAACAATATTATTTTTATTATTAATATTAATATTAATGTTAATAATAATATTTATATTAATACTAATATTATTATTAACATTATCATTAATACCAATAATAATAATAATAATAATAATAATAATTACATTAATGGTCATATTAATTTTATAATAATATTCGTATTAATATTGATATCAATTCTAATAATATTGATATCAATTCTAATAATATTGATATTATTATCATCAATATTAGTATTAATATTATTTTGAATAAATTAATAACATTAATATGAATGATATTGATATTAGCAATAATATTATCATGATTCATAATATCATTAATATTATTACTAATATTAATATTGTTAATGTTATTAATAATACCATTAATATTATAATTGATAATATCAATATTATTGATATTATATTAATATTGAAAATAACAATAATGATAATGTCAATGTTAATATCAATGATAATGATATTACTATCGACATTAATGATAATAATATTATATTTAATAATAATAATAATAATAATAATAATAATAATAATAATAATAATATTAGTATGAATAATATTATTATATTACTGATATTATTGATATCAATATTGATCGTAATATTGATATTGATTTCATATTTATCATCAATATCAACATTAATGTTAATAATAATATTGATAATTATAAATTCAATACTAATAATATTAATACTAATATTAATAATAATATTTATATTAATATTAATATTAATATTAATAGCAATATTGATATTAATATTAATATTGATATTAGTATTAATAATATTAATATTAATATTCATATCAATTTTAATATTAATATTGATATTGATAATAATATTGATATTAACATTAATATTAATAATATTTAGAATAATACTATTATTAATAATTGCATTATTATTAATATTATTAATATTAATTTTAATAATAATATCGATATTGATATCACTATTAAATATTATTATTATTATTATTATTATTATTATTATTATTATTACTAAAATCAATAATATTAATAATAATGATAATAATATCTATATTAATAACGATATTTATATGAATATTAATATTAATATCAATAATATTAACATTTGTAAAATATTTTTATTAACATTACTTTTAATATTAATATTAATAATAATATTGATATTATACCAATTACATTTTTAATGATAATAATAATAATATTTATTCAATGACAAAGATATCATATTATTATTGATATTAATAATAATATTGATTATATTGATATTAATAATACTAATAACAATATTAGTACTAATAATGATAATGAAAATATTAATATTGCTAATATTAATATTAAGGATATCAATATTGATATTGATATTACCATCATTTTCAATAATAATAATAATAATAATAATAATAATAATAATAATAATATGGATATTATATTACTACATATATTTATAATATTTATCTTATTATTAATACTAATATTATTAATATTAATATAATTATTGATATAATTATTTTTAATATTATTATCAATATATATATATATATATATATATATATATATATACATATATATATATATATATATATATATATATATATATATATGTATATATATATATATATATATATATATATATATATATAAATTTATGTTGATGTTAGTATGTATTGTAATATTGAAATTAATAATTTTATCAATGTTAACGTTCATATTATTAATATTAATAATAATATTTTCATTAATATAAAATTATTATTATTGATAATATCAACATTATTACTGATATTATTGTTGTTATCAATATTATTGTTATTATCATTAAAAATGATATTGATTTAATATGATTTGTAATAATATTAATATTATTAACATTAATATTGATAAAAGTAATAGTATTAATATTAATATTACTAATATTAACAGGATTATCAATATTGATATTAATATTAATAATAATATTTTTATTATTATTATTATTACTATTATTATTATTATTGTTATTAATAATATTATTATGAATATTCATAAGATTATTAATAATGACTTAAATGTTAATAATATTATTGATAATCATATTATTGATAATATGATTTGTAATAATATTAATATTATTAACATTAATATTGATAAAAGTAATAGTATTAATATTAATATTACTAATATTAACAGGATTATCAATATTAATATTAATATTGATAATAATATTTTTATTATTATTATTACTATTATTATTATTATTATTATTATTATTAATATTATTATGAATATTCATAAGATTATTAATAATGACTTAAATGTTAATAATATTATTGATAATCATATTATTGATAATATTAATTATGTTGTTATTTTCAATGTTAATATTGATATCAATAATAATGATATTAAAATTGATTTTAATAGTAATATTAACATTAGTATCATTATCAAGTATAATGATATTATTAAAAATATTATTAATCTTAATATTAACATTAATTTTATTAATATTAACAATAATATCAATTATATTATGAATATTTTTAATATATATAATATTATAGATTTTAATGATAATAATAATAATAATAATAATAATAATAATAATAATAATAATGATAAAAATAATAATATTATTATTATTATTAATATTATTATTATTATTATTATTATTATTATTATTATTATTATTATTATTTTGAATGTTGAAATTAATTAATATCATTAATGATAATAATATCATTTATATTGATATTGATGTTTATGGTATTTATAATGTTAATATTATTATTAATATCAATATTAATATTAATATAAAAAACATAGTATTATTTATATTAATATTATCAATATTTATATCTATATTATTAATAATATTATCAATTTTGATAGTAAAATTAATGTTATTATTATGAATATTAATAATTTTATTAGTAATTATATTAAAATTAATATTAATATTGATAATAATATTGATTATAATAATTTTCATATATATGACAATATCATTGATACTAATATTAATATAATTATTAATCATATTAATATAAATTTTTTAATGTAAATAATTATATCACTGATATTAATATTTATATTTCCAATATTAATAATATTTTACATTAATTTCGATATTTTTAATATAATATTATCATTATTCGTATTAATTATAAAAAAATATTGATATTAATATCTGTATATATATAATATTGATATTATTAATATCAATAGCAATATCATTTATATTAATTCCAATATTAATTTCAGTACTAATATCATCAACGATAAAATTAATTTTATTTTTAATATAATAATATTATTAATATTATTAACATTAATAGTACTTTTATCAATAACATTAGTATCATTAATATCAATATTAATAGTAATATTATAAGCATTAATATTAATATTATTATTGATATAATATTGTTGATAATATTATCACTATTAATATTAATATTAATATTAGTATTAATATTGATAATAATATCCATATTAATATTGATAATAATATTAATATTAATATTAATATTAATATTAATATTAGCATTAATATCAATATCAATATTAATATTAATATTATTAATAATAGTATTAATATTAATGATAATATTAATAACAATATTATTATTAATATCAATATTAATATTAAGATTAATATATATATTAATATTTATATTAATAATCAAAATAATAGTAATATTATTATTCATATTAAGATTATATATATTAATATTAATATTAATATCAGCATTAATATTATTATTATTATTATCATTATTATTATTAATATTATCATTAGTAATATTATTAATAATGATAATGATATTATTAATATCAATAGCAATATCATTTATATTAATTCTAATATTAATTTAGTACTAATATTATCAACGATAATATTAATATTATTTTTAACATAATAATATTATTAATATTATTAATATTAATAGTATTTTTATCAATAACATGAGTATTATTAATATCAATATTAATAGTAATATTATTAGCATTAATATTAATATTATTATAGATATAATAGTATTGATAATATTATCACTATTAATATTAATATTAATATTGATATTATTATTGATAATAGTATCCATATTGATATTAATAATAATATTGACATTAATATTAATATTAATAATAATATTAGTATTAATATCAATATCAATATTAATATCAATATTAATAATAATAGTATTAATATTAATAATAATATTAATATCAATATTATTATTAATATCAATATTAATATGAATAATAATATCAAGATTAATATCCATATTAATATATATATATATATATATATATATATATATATATATATATATATATATATATATATATATATATATATGTATGTATGTATATTAATAATCAAAATAATAGTAATATTATTATTCATATTAAGATTATATATATCAATAGTAACATTAATATCAGGATTATTATTATTATTATTATTATTATTATTATTAATAATAATAATATTATTATTATTATTAATAATAATAATAATGATAATAGTAATCTTATAGATATTGATATTATTATCTGAATTATTATCTATATTATTAACGTTAATATTATTGATTATGATATTAGTATTATTGATAGTAATATGAATATTATTGTTATTAATATCAATGTCAATATCAACATTATTGGTATTGATATCAATATTGATATTGATATCAATATTGATATTGATATTAATATTGATATTGATATCAATATCAATATTAATATCAATATTAATATTAACATTAATATTGATAATTATATTAATATTAATATTAATATTAACATTAATATTAATGTTAAGGTTAATGTTAACGTTGATAATAATGTTAATGTTAATATTAATATTGATATTGATATTGATATTGATATTGATGATAATATTATTATTATTATAATAATTATTATTATCATTATCATTATTATTAATCATATTAATTATATTATCTACATTATCCAAATTAATATTAATAGTAATATTAATAATATTAATATTGATATCAATGTTATTAATAATAATATTAATGCTGATATTAATAATAAATTTATATCAATATGGATAATGATAATAATATTAATATCATCATTATTAATAATATTATTGATATTATTATTTACATAGTATCATTATGAAAATTAATATTAATAATATAAATAATAATGTTATTGAGTTTAATATTAATAACATTAGTATTAATATTATTGATATCAATATTGTTAATATTTTTAGTATCAATAATATTATTATCATTATTATTAATAGTAGTAGTATTATTATAATTCATATCATATTTTCTATTATTTTTATTATCATAAATATGGTTATTAGTATTAATAATATCAATAATAATAATAATAATATTTTTTTATTAATATTAATACTAATATTAGTTTTAAAATAATATTAATAATCATCTCACTATTATCCATAATATTAATAATAAAACTAATATTAATATATATAGTAATATTAATTTTGATATTAACATACCAAGGAAGGTTCCAAGCCTGGGTAATTGTAAAGTGTTCAGCTTGCTGCTAGCACCCCCATCTCGCAAACCCTTTATTCTTTACGTAAATTCATGATAGGATTGAACCAATCGGATGTAACGCTGATGACTCTTCGTAAGAGCGTGGATCCCTCAAATGGAAGAATCTCTCAAAGATGGAACGTCCAAAGTTTATACAGAGCAAGATATGCTAAAAGTCTGATAGAAGAAATAAGTAAATTTGATTTGGATATTGCAGTGTTACAGGGGGTAAGGTTGACTGAATATGGAGAATGCGCAATCGATAAACAATGTATCATGTATAGTGGACGATAAGATGGCAGACATGAACAAGGAGTTGGATTCTTTTTAACATAGAAATTCAGGAAGTTTCTTTTTGTTTTGATCCCATAAATAAAAGACTGGCGACAATTAGTATTAATTCTAAATGGTTTAGAGTGACGGTTATTGGAAGCTATGCCGCTACATAAGACAGTGATTATCAAGATAAAGATCTGTTCTACAAAAAGTTACAAGAAGTCCTTTTCGATAATCCAAAACGTGATACGATCGTGCTTGTTAGAGACTTCAATGGAAATCTTAGCAGAGAAACAGATGCATATGCACTTGCCATAGGAAAAGAAAGCCTACATGAACAATCAAATGACAATGGAACACGACTGGTTTCTTTTGAAGAAATTACTCCAGATCAGTGAGAGGAAGGAATCTTTATCCCGATACATAAGAAGGGAGACAGATTAATCTGCAGTAATTATCGAGATATTTGTTAACTCCTTACAGCAAATAAGAAATTTACAATAATTATATACCACAGACTTATTACCTTTGCAGAAAGTATAATCAGAGAATATCAGTGTGGCTTCCGAGCTGAGTGGTCTACCATTGGCCAAATATTCTCCCTCAAACAAGTCATAGAAAAATGCTCGGAATATAGAAAAAAAACAAACCCACTTATTCATAGACTTCAAAAAGGCATATGACAGCATACACCGCACATCAATGGGAAATATGAGAGAATTTGAAATACCCTCAAAACTCATAAGGGTAACGAAAGCCTGTTATGAAAATACCCTATACTCAGTTACATGCGGCTCAAGATATACTACCACATCTCAGATGGAAAGCGACCTACAACAAGGATGCATCTCTTTAACCTGGTAATGGAAAAGGTAGCAAGAAGCATAACTACCAGGCAACAAGGGGTCACTTTTAATAATGTAGGGGTCAACTGCTTAGGCTATGCTGAGACATAAATATCTTAGGGGTCAACCTCAGGGAGGGGGAGAACCTATCAACACAGTTCAAAGCAATGGCTTACCACGTGGGACTAAAGATAAATGAAACAAACTAGAATCATGGAAGTGGCAAGAACACTGCATTTACCGGGAAATGTATATCTTGCAGGCATCAGAAATGAAACAGCAGAGTCCTTTAAATATCTGGGTACTAATATGTCGCAGAACGATGGAATAGCTGAAGAAGTTACAACAAGGATTAGAGCAGCCAACAGATGTTATTTCAGCCTTACAGACCTTTTTAACGACAATTAATCTCCCTTAAAACAAAATTGCGAATATATAACGCAGTTATCAGACCAGTTTTGATATATGGATAAGAGACATGATCTCTAACAAAAAAAAATGGGATAAAAAATTCGAAATTTTTGAGCATGGGATTCTGGGAAGAATAGAGGGGCCCATCTATGACCAAGAAATAAATGGATGTAGAATACGATATAATAGAGAAAGAGGAAATAGTACAAAAAAAAAATATATGTGATGTGATTAAATCAAGAACACTCCAATGGGCAGGCCACCTGGCTCGTAGGTATGAAAATAGAGCTCCAAAAAGTATATTCTTGAATGAGATTGATGGAGGAAGACCTCTTGGATGGCCAAGAAAAGATTGAAGGTGCTTGGAGGAGGGGGTAAGAATCTATGGGTGAAACTTGAGTAAATGGTTCCATCAGGCGCAAGATAATGAACAGTCGAGAATCCTATCACGACCGATTATGGGTCAAAATGTGGACTAAGTACCACCCGAAGTGAGTGTGGGAGTAATATTATAATTGATATTATAAATAATAATATTATTATCAATATTCTTAATATTGATATTATTAATATCAATAAAAATATTAATATTAATCTTAACATTAATATTAATATTAATATTTATATTACTATATATAATAATAATAATAATAATAATAATAATATTATTATTATTATTATTATTATTATTATTATTATTATTATTATTATTTTATTTTTTTTTACAATTAGAATTATTTTTATTATTATAATTATTATTATTATTATAATTATTATTATTATTATTATTATTATTATTATTATAATTTTAATTAATATTATTATTAATGTTAAGAATAATATCAATATTGATATTAATAAAAATATTATTAATATTAATAACATTAATACTGAAAATATTTTTAACAATAATATTGATAGAAAAAATAATAATATTATTACCAATAATATCAATATCATAAATATGCTTATTCATATTAAAATTACCATTAATATTAGCATTAATATAAAAAAATAATATCAATATTAATATTAATATTACTATAATTATATTGATAAAAATATTGATATTAATTTTCATATCATTTTTATTGATATTAATAATAATGTTTATAATAATAATAATCTTATTATTATTATTATTATTATTATTATTATTATTATTAATAATCATAAGATTATTATTATTAATATTAATAATTATATCAATATCACAAATAATATTATCAACAATAATATCAATATTAATATAAAAATTAATATTATTATATTCATAAAAATATTATTAATATTAATTTTCAGATCATTATTATTGATATTAATAAAAATTTTAATAATAATAATAATCTTATTATTATTATTATTATTATTATTATTATTATTATTATTACTAATAATAATAATAATAATAATAATATTAATATTAATATTAATAATTATATTATCAATATCACAAATAACATTAATATTATAAATACTGATAATAATATTATTATTAATATTACCAATAATAATATAAATATTGATATTAATATTGATATCAATATTATCAACATTGATAATACAAATATTATTATTAGTAGTAGAAGTATTGATATTATTATTCATAATATTTAGATTGATAATATCACCAATATAACTATGATATTTATGATAATATTAATATTATTATTAAGATTAATAATATTATCATTACTGATTATGTCAATATTGATATTAATAATATTATTAATAATAAAATTTTATATTATTGTTGATAATAACATTAATAATAATAATGAGGTTAATATTTATAATAATATTATTATTAATTTTAATATCATTATTGATCTTAATATTAACATTAATATTAATATATATATTAAAATTATTAATAATAATATCAATATTAATATTGGTAATGTTAACAATCATATCACTATTAATAATATAAATACTTATATCAATACTCTCAATATTGACAATACTATTATTTTGACTAATATTATTGATAATAATATTACTAATAATATCACCATCATCATCAACATTATCATCATCATCATAAAGATCTTTATTATTATTATTATTATTATTATTATTATCATTATTATTATTATTATTATTAATGATAGTAATGATATTAATATTAATATTGATAATATTAATAATCATATTAATATCAATATTTTCATTATCATCAAAAATATTATTAATATCAATATTATCAATATTCTTGAAATTAATATTGATAATAATTTTATTTTTAATCTTATCCATATCAATATCATCAATAATAATATTTATATCCATATTGATAATGTTTAATGATGATTATCATTATTATTATTATTATCATTAGTATTATTATTATTATTATTATTATTATTATTATTATTATTATTTCTATAATTATTATCATTGTTATTGTTTTTATTATGATTTTTATTATTATTATTATCATTATTATCATTATTATTATTATTATTATTATTATTATTATTATTTGGACTTTTTTTAGACTTTATTCATTCTTACATTTAAACTACATATAAGAAGCCAATAAAGGAATTAAGTTCTTCTATGGCAAACATATTTGACAGAGCAATTATTATAAAATACAATAAATAATACATTGACAATAAAATTATTTTAAGATTCAATAAATAATATATTATATACAATATAATATATTAAGATTGATAAATTAAATTAAAAATAAACTTTACTTCAATAATAGTTTTTCAATAAAAGAAAGGGTTTACTCAACGAAATAAAGAATCTGAAATATAAAACTTAAAGTAATAAAGAATCTGGAATATAAAACATCACTACCGTAAATACAATCACCTAGTTAATTTTTTTTCACATAGCGATTACTACAAACTCGTTTACTAAAAATATAAGAAAATAATAGATAAAAATTATATCAAAGGAAACCTAATATTGAGAAACAACCATATGTTTATATTTCCTCTTCAAGGTTACAGCAGCCTGAGGCTTTAAAAGATCATGTGTTAGTTGGGTTAGGTACTATTCAGCGCCGCCAGCTCAGCGCCGCCGATTCAGCGCCGCCACTTCAGCACCTGGTCATTTCAGCGCCAATAAAAATTAGCGACAGCCATCTCAGCGCATGAAGAAATTTTAACTCTCTCTCTCTCTCTCTCTCTCTCTCTCTCTCTCTCTCTCTCTCTCTCTCTCTCTCTCTCTCACAGTACTTTGTATAATTTTAGTACCAAACTGCTTTTTATTGATCTCGGTGATCCCGTTTTTTTTAAATCTCTCTCTCTCTCTCTCTCTCTCTTCACACAGTACTTTGTATAATTTCAGCGCCAAACCGCTACTTATTGATTTCGGTGATTCCGTTGTTTTATTTAAATCTTTAAAGGAAATATTTGTATACATTAGTAAACCGTGATTTAGTGGAAAAAAAAGGCTAATTACAGTCTTTGGGAAACCATAGAGGATACACTTCAGAGTCAGAGTGGACGAGCTAAATTCTGACATGATGGATATAAATACAGATTTGATAAAGAAAGCAAGAAACCAACAAATGTAAAGTTCTGGAGATGCCATGAAGACGGTAGATGTTGTGCCAGAATTCATACGTTAGAAGAAGCTGTTCTAAAGAAAATGAATGATCACACCCATCCGCCATCTGCAGTGGCGGTAGAAAATGAAAAGGCGAAAACGTATGCACGTTGACATACCGAAAGGCAGGCAAAAGAATATTAAAAATCTTATCAGATTTTGGAAACAGAAATGAGGTTGAATATTTACAAGCTATTGCGCATAACTTATTAAAGTAGGTTTACTAATACTTGTATTTTGAGCTTTTTTTTTGGACTATTTTAACTATTCAGCAGGATAAATGCTTTTTATCAATAGGTATTCGTTCAAAACCTTTTCTTTTTTTTATAAACACACACACACAAATTCTACACTTCCACGGCGCTGAAACGTCCGGCGCTGAAAAGGCATGGCGCTTAAATGGCTGGTGCTGAACTGGCGGCGCTGAATCGGCGGCGCTGAGCTGGCGGCGCTGAAATGTCCCTACCCCGTGATAGTTCGTTTAACAGTCTGCACGTCTGAAACAAAGCAGACTGCTTCTCCACCTCGTCCCTAACTGCCGGGAGATTGATCCTCACGCCCCGAGTACCGTACGAGTGTGAAGGCAACAGTGGAGCATAATACTCACTGAAAATATCGGACTTTCTATATAAAAAAACATCGTGAATAAACCGCAAAAGGAAATATCATCAAATTTCATCAAATTTAACCTTTTGTACATGTCATTAGTTCTCATCAAAGGTACATTATTCTCGTCGTGCTTAACCTTTAGAATGTTCCTTAGTATTTCATTGAGAGAGGTATTTATATTATGGAGGTTTACCTCAGGAACACCACCCCAAATGATAAAATTTTTTATTATTATAGGGTACACCAAGGAATACATGGTCATAAGAGCAGACTGAGGCCCAAGTGAGGAAAGTGTTTAAAAAACACCTTGAATTTTGCTTAATTTCCTAAAAACTTCAGCTGATTGCAGAGTAAACCTTAACTTATTGTCAATAACGATGCGCATGTACCTGATACTGGAAACCCACTCAATCTTAGTTCCGCTAAAATACATGTCTGGCAAGCTTTCAACATGCCTTGGTGTGAACAACATTAATTTAGTTTGTTTAACGTTAGGAATGAGTCTATTATTTTGGAGTCAATTTGTGAGTTCAGCAATCAATATATTTATTTTGCTAATGCACAATTTAAGTGATTTTTCTCTGATATAAAAAACCGCATCATCTGCAAATAGAAACTTCTTTGCAATCCTTATACCTACTATATCGTTAATAAAAACATTGAATAGAAGGGGTCCTAAAACCGAACCCTTTGGTACCCCAAAATTTATAGGTCCAGTATCAGACACATGGCCATCAATACAAACATACTGCCTTCAGTTACTCAAGTATGACAAAAGGAAGGAGTTGACAACACCTCTAAATCCTCTTATTGATAACTTATGAAGGACATTCCTATCCACAGTATCGAAAGCCTTCTTTAGATCCAAAAAAAAAGTGGTATCGTATATGACTTTTGGTTAAAAGAGGGTAAAATATCACTTACAACCTTGAAAATGGCAGTATTAGTGCTACCTGCTTCTCTAAAACCGATTTAAAGGCTCGAAAGTACATTAAAACGATCAATGAATTTGACCATCCTTGAATGAGTTAGGAGTTCAAAAATTTTATTTATAGTAGTTAGAGTTGTAATGGGTATATAGTTACTCATTTTTGTTACATCACCTGAGTTAAACACTGGGATAACCCGACCAACCTTAAGGAGATCAGGGTACAAGCCTTGAGCAATGCTCAGATTATATAAGTGCGCAATAATAGGTCCAATATTGAACAGACCTCGCCCTCATCTGTTCGAGCCAAGAAGAATGTGTGGTCAATTCGACAAATATTATCAAATCATGTAAGATTTATATCATGGGGCAGATTCCCAGAAATACGTGAAACAATATTCATGAAAAAATTATTGAAAGGATCTACTATTATTGGAGCCTCAATAACTGTCCCATCCTCTGTCATCACCGGCCTTACAGATTCCTTTACACCACGTCCAAGCAGGGTATTGATGTTGGACCAGATCTTTGTGATATCCCCCTACAAGTCTCAAATGTACTCATACAATACCTCATCTTGATTTTAGTTGTAAGCGAACAAGAACTCCCTACAGGCTCTTCTAGCCTTCATTAAGGCGTACAGGTCCTTGACGAGGGTGGCCATATACATCTTGGCCAGGACCGTGAGCATGTCAGGGGTGCTGTTGTGGCCTGCACACATCTCTATGCAGTTCTGGAGGGACAAGGAGGCGGCTAGCCTCTCCTTTGTCTCTTGCTCCCTTCGCAAGAGAAAATCAACACAGCTTAGGGAGGTTTTCGCTGAACTGCTGTCCCGCAATATCTGCATCTAGCTTTCCCACTGAGAAGGTTAGGTGGACTTCCTTCCACTCCTTCTCATCTGTGGGCAGGGATAAACACAGAGGCCAAAATCCTCTAGTGTAGGGCATGGTTTGCCTGCCTCGACTGCCTTGGCAACAGTCTGGAATGCCTTTGACGTAAAAGGGAAGCCTCTTGAAGCAGGAGCAAGAAAGGTAGGGTGTTTCTTGTTCAATGCAGAAACTCGTGAGTTGGTATAACCTGCTTTCTTCAGGCTACTCGTCAAGAGAGCCTGTGCCTTGTCGTGGTCGAATACCATGACTTCCTTCGGTTCCGTCTCTTCCTTTGACGCTGGTTCATTCTTCAATCGAATGAAGACCTCCGGGTATGCATTAAAGCTCGGCCAGAACTGAATGTCATCCAGGGGAACAGCTCCCATCTTCTCCGAGATATAGAGCTTGCCGTTGGTAATAGGCATGGACTCTGCATACCTCTAGGGATTGGTCTCGGAGCAGGATGGCAGGTCTTGAACTCTGGGTTGCTTGTAAGACCCTCGAGAGGCAGCGGTCCGAGTTGCTTCATGAAGCTCTCTAGTGATATTCGCTTCCTTTTCTTCACTTTCCTTGCGAAGATTCATCATTAGGGCGGTGATATGGGCCAAAACTGCCTGACCCATGGCGTCCAATGGAGGGGTAGGAGCCGAAGACGTAGATGGTGTCGGTTCTACTGACGGCACAGGGGGAAAGGGTTCATCCACTTCTGATGAATCGTTGTCTTCATCTCCTCCTGGAGGAAGGGTAGACTCTTCCTCTGGATCATCCCAAAGGAGATCCTTCTCTGTGTCCGTGGACACTTCAGACATCCTTTCCTCCTGGTGGATGTCCATGCCTTGCATAGCTTCACTGACTTCCCCCTCAACTGTGATCTGGACGTAGGGAGGCCCGGGTCGTGTCTGGGGCATAAAGGCTTCAATGCCAGCTTTAGGGAACAGCAAGGTACGCATCCTATCATTAGGGAGGTATGGTCCCGGAGAGTTCTTCTGGAACCCATTTGCGAAGCTTCTCGCGTGCTTCGTCCCTTGACTCCCCTGACTTGGGGTCGCCGAAACCCTCGGCTACCAATGCCGAGCAGATGTTGCAGTCTTTGGGGGTCCCAATACCGCAGGGCATCGGTGGTAACAACGCAGGCGGCATGAGACCTGCACATGGTGTGACCACAGAAATTCCTACTCTTGCGGTTACAGTACATCACACCGCACTTCATTTTCTGCTCCTCCTGTAAAGAAGGGAAATTAAAATGAGTATGCGCTAATTTATCACACTTGATAAATAGTATTCATGCAATAAATGTTTTGGTATCTTAACCATTATTGCTCAGGATAGTAAGCTAGAAAGGAAATAGGAATGACATACTTGTGTCTCCTGTCCAGCCAATTGCTGTGACCTCCCCCAATATTAATATTAGAATTTCCTTATTAAAGGAAAATCAGAAGGTTTCTAACATCTAGTGTTAGAATTAGTGTATACTAGCATTAACCCTTTCGTAAAGGTATTAATATTTTGGGTAAATTATGATCTGATGACTTTCATCAGTGTATTGAAGGAATACTTCACTTCAATATAAGATTGGTCTCAACAATAGTCTGTGAAAGGATACACAGGGTATGTTGGAAAATAAACTACTGTATAATTTATACTTTAGTTTTCTGCCTGCAGTATGTACTATACTGCAGAAATACTGGCTACTGTATAAGCATATACTGTAGTTCAGCCGGCAGATTGCCGGCTAAGCTAGTACCTGGCGGCACCGGTCCAACCACCTGACGGACTAGCCGACATAGAGAGAGAAAGCATGGAGCGAAGGGCTACCTTATTAATGTAGTTTAGCACAAAAATAAGGGTGTAAGTATTATCATTCCTACTGCCTTCCTCCAGAATGAGGGTTCAAAGGGAATGGGGGAATGAATCATTCTAGCTTCCATCCAACCACAAGATCTGTTGCCAGCTACTGCTGGTTTCAGGGATGTGGAATGCAGTCCAAGGGAGGACTGAAGAACACTCAAAGACAAAAGGGTGTCCCACCGGCAGCCGCCATAGCTGGCACAACCTTTCCCGGAGCCTTGCGTCCGTAGGGGAAAGTTGGAGCGGCTATCAAGCCACCTATGTAGGTGCCCTGCCGGGGCCACGTTCTACCCGGCAAGCGGGGTGATTGTAGGGCACCGGCCACAGACATGTGATGGCTAGGCTACCGCTAAAGGACAGAGAATGGCAGGGAAAGGGTCTTGTATGTTGTCCCAGGAGAAGGCGGCAGGATTGCCGCCATTTCCAAACACAGTTGAAACCTTGTTTCAATATTGGTGCCATACTGGACGGCAGAAGATTGTCGATTCTTCTGCATAGGGTCTGCCGAAACAAGACTTGTCTTCTAGACTGCAGGGGAGAAGGTGGAGGCATAGTGCTACCACTTCAGATGCGGACTAGGGAAGCTAAGCTTCCTGTGCCTACAACTGTAAGCCGGCAGGGAAGTGACTACTCACCTGGCAGCCAAGTCGTCGGCATAAAGGCTGAATACTCTGAGTTACTGTCGTAAAACCAAGCCGGGATACTCACCGGCAAGGGGTGATGACAGAAACACTAGCCTAGTCAAGCCGGAGTGTACTACCCTATGGCGAGACCAAGATAGGGTTGTCGCTTAGCGGCACTCAGACGGAAGGAGGGTTTACCCTTAAATCTCCGAAGGAGACGAGTATCGAATTATATAATTAATTTTAGGAGATTTATTATCTCCTGTTGATTTGATAAAGCGATACGCTAGGGTAAACAAAGATAATGTATGAAAGTATACT
>NC_090727.1:196146171-196186171 GCF_036898095.1 Palaemon carinicauda
ATCCTTAATTGCATTAATTTTAACCAAACATATAGTGTTTTTCTTTGTAAAACTATACATGTATTGTTGCACCTGTTATATGTTTGGATTATGAAGGGGATATGAAATTGAAAATGTTGATAGCATTGTACAGGGAACCATTTGTAGCTAATAGATTCATTCAATCAACTAATGTTGTTAAGACTGACAGATTTGTGTAAACAATATTTTTCCCTTATTTCTCTTTTTCATTATGTTTTGGGCGTGTTACGAATAGCTTTACACGGTAAAGATGAAAATTATCATCGGAAGCCATTCCGAAAAGAGGTTACAAAAATCAAAATCTTTTCTATATTTTAGTAGGTCTAGAGACAGCTAATGATAGAATCCTAAGAGATATTTTTTTGTTTTTCGGGAAGAAGAAAGTCCTGAAGATGCAGGTTAGAATACTAGAGAGGATATACAATAGAACAAGAAAAAAAGCTCAAACAGTTGTTGGGGAATCATAAACCTCTGACGTTAGTGCTGGATTACACCTAGATTGGAATTAAACTCTTTTATTCGTTGGGATCCTAGATGTCTTGAGTGAAAAGATCAGAAATGAAGAATTGTAGGAGTTGCTATATGTAGATAATATAATTTGTTAATTACCACTGCAAATGAGGGAGACCTGCAGTGAAGGGTTGTAAAGTTGTAGCTTTAGGGTAAATGTGGATAAGACTGAAGCTATGGTGAGCAGTTAGGAAAGTAGGGAGAGAATAGCCATGCATGAAAGTAGAGCTTCGGCTATAAAACAGGTGAAACAATTTAGATACTTGGGATCTACTATAAGTCCGGAGGGAGTATGTGAGGCTGAAGTTGAGGAATTGATAAAAGCAGCCTGGAGGAAAATGGGAGGGAGGTAGCAGGAGTAGTATGTGATAAGAAAAGGCCAATCAAACTTATAGTCACGATACATTTAGCACAGTAACAAGACCAGTGTTAATGTAAGGATTGGAAACATGGGATCTAAAACCAAAAGAGGAAGCGAAGCTTGGGAGAACAAAGATGAGAATGCTGAAGTGGTTTATTGGAATATCACCGATTGAAAGATAGAAAATGATGTAATAGGAAGAATGGTGTGGACATGTGTGGAGGATGGATAGTGGGGAGGGATTGAGGGGGGAACCTATTACGGGGGAGAAGATCGAGAGGGTGGCAGAGAATTAGATGGTGATATTAGGAAAGAAGTTTGGTGAAAGAGGATGACTTTAATAAAAGGCATTAAAGAGGATGCATTAGGCAACCAACCCCTTGATGAAGGGATAACAAGGGGAGAGTTAAGGACAGTAATATTCTTCTCATTCCTATGAAAGAGCTGTATTCATAAGGTACATCACTTTCTTGTTATCATCAGCCAGATAGTTTTAGGAGAGATGGTATCTATTATACCTTTATCAATAAAAATGTTTATCCATTTATAAAATAACTCCTTTATTAATTTATTTTTAATACATTCATTATTCAATTATCAAATATTTTTCTTATGATTACCTGCTTATGCTGTTTTTCTTTTTTTTTTTTTTGGGGGGGGGGGGGGGGTACTCGAAACACAGTATGTTAGAATATTGCTATGAGTACTTACGAATCCATTTTCACCAATCCCCGAATATTGCTTTTCATTAAAACTTAATCTAGTTCATAAACTCCAAATTCAGGACATGAAATCTCCATGGGCATTAATGAATCCATTGCAAACACAGTTTAACTACAGTTTCATTCAACGATGGTTCGTTAAAGGTAACTTCATTTCATTATTCTTAAATGGGAATAAAATCGTCAAAGAAGAGTGACATTAAAATGTAGGAAAGGGACTGGATGAGAAACGTAATGTCTCATCATTTCTGATATCTCACATTATCTTGTATTGCGCCAATTGTGCCATCATAATGATGTGCTAATTTTAAATCTCAAGTTGTAATTTCGTTCAGATTCCTGAACTTGGGTCGAGAAAAGTATTGTTCATGTCTAGCATTACAGATAAATTTTCTGTGAACTTGCTTTTATCAAACTGAAACGATTGATTGTATGTTTCTGTGTTGTTAGAATTTTAGAGGAAGTTGAATATTGATTTTTTTTTTGTGCTGTTCTCCTTAAGATTACGATACTGTAAACTCTATGAGAGAGAGAGAGAGAGAGAGAGAGAGAGAGAGAGAGAGAGAGAGAGAGAGAGAGAGAGAGAGAGAGAGAGAGAGATTACTTACATTCAGTTGACTAGAAATATTATAAAGGACGCTAATTAGCTACTTTTCAGTGGATATTTCAATCATCATTTATAACCACTTTAGGTTTCTCCATTTTTTTTCTAACGAGTCATGGCATAATTCTCCCACTTTTAAAAACTACTATAAATTCACATTAGGGGACAGAAAATTAAAAAACACCCTTTCACATTAGCCACCGAATTAAGCCCTTTGCAGTTCTTAATTGTGGTAATTTATTGAACGGAATCTAATCTGAAAGGATCGGTCACTGAGCTCTCGTTCAGTTTGACGTTCATGTACAGTAGTTAACACTATGTAATAGATTTTTACCCGAGTCCTCAAAGACGACGAATTATGGAGTTTAAGCTTAAAAAAAATTATAATATGATGAGGAAAATGTAGCCCAGACACCCAGGTGAATCAGGTCTTTGTTTTAACAGAAAGTAGCAACCACAAGCATCATCTTCATGTATTGAATTATATCAGCCAACATTCAAGTAGGCAAACATTCATGATGCACCCGAGTTACAGTGACATATTTTTGTAATCATTACTGTGACGCGCATAAGGTTCAAGGCTAGACATCAGACGGATGTATGACGAGTAAATAAGTCTCAGGCATTTTCGTTACCACAGTTTATTAATCTAATCCATAAATCCGAGCGTAAAACCGGTAAAACTAATAAAAAGAAATAGAATATCAAAATGAAAAAAAAAACTCACAATCATATTGACATAGAAACAAAATTGAAGTGCAGAAGTAGCACTTGCACATGATACTTTACACGGATATGAAAGGCTATGTCACTCGAGGATTAAACATTAACACAATCTTATAGCTACCAAATCACACTGGTCAAACTAAAACAAATACACAGTTCCTCAGTAAATAAACTTAATTTACATGAATTAAGTTCAATTGAAACAATACCTACTGAAGTGCCGCCCTAAGAACTCCGTAACTTATCAGTATATTTGACAGATAAAAACAAAGTTACTACCAAAACCAGTGCTCTACGGGCTGACCAAGGGAAAGGCCCGTGCCAACAAGTGTTATCTATAATACTAAACCGGTCTGTACCGTTTGAACACCAAACGGCGACAGTACACAAAAATATACCCTCCATATGAAGTCACCTTTACGTCGTCTGTTATTTCCTAGCTAGTGCTAGACAAGGCAAGTGATAACCGAAGCTCAAACTTGGACTTTATAAAAGTATTTTAAATGTAAACATCATTACATAGCTCCTGTAAATCATTGAGAAATGAATTTTATCAAATCGATCCATACCAAACCTTACTTCACACTTGATGAACAGTAAACAAACACTTACAGTACAATAAAGGGACATAATGATAATCATGAAACATGTGTAAAACAGATAAAATGTACAATAAACAAATATAGGTGCAATGTTATTCATGAAACATACACAATACAAACACAATGCACTAAATAGTAAGAGTTAGGCTCTCCGGCGGGGAATAACCTTGAAAGATTATGCTATCTACAAATTATTCAGTAATATCTACAAATTCTCCAGTAACAATACCACTTTGTGAATTGGCCATGTTAGATATGAAAGGCTACTGGAATGTTTTCCATCTCTATCCAACTTACTAGTAGCCACTCGTAACTTGACTTTATGCAATAAACCATCCATGGATGGAAATAACTCCACAACATGAGATAATGGGCAACAATCTCCAGGGGAATGATCTTCCTTAATAATGACAATATCACCTGAATACAAAATTCGACGTTAGGTATTCCATTTTTGACACTTTTGTAATAATGATAGATACTCACTCTTGAAACGAGCCCAAACACTTGTACCAAGTACTGTATCCTGCTTCCTCTCTTATGTATGTCCATGGCACTATCACAAAATTCTATGTTAGGCAAATAATAACTTTAGCCTTCATCGTGAGAAGGTGATTTAGAGTTAAAAGAGGAAAAGTTGGATCATTCAAGTTCTCCATAGACAATGGATGATTATTAGCAATAGCAGCTGCCTCACATGAGAAGAAAGCCCTAAATCCATCTTCATCAAACTGGGAACCATTATTTGATAGAATCCCTGACAAAATACTCCTTATAGTCCTGATCAAACACTCCCAAGAGCCTTCCACATGACTTATCGTAGGCACGTTGGAATTGAACTAAAAATTGCAATCTTGATCGAGTAGAAATTTACGGACTTTACCAGCTTCAAACTCATTCTTTGCTGCAACAAAATTCGTAGCAATAACACACCTAAGCATTCTCATTGGCCTATGAATATATATAAATCGTCTTAGAGCATTCATAAAAGAATCTGTGGATCTGCAACTTCCAGGTGCACAGCACCGGAATTCATACACACGAACAAGAATCCATATCCCTTAACTGCTTCGTGCCCTGTTTCATAATAAATGGCCCAAAGAAGTCACAGGCACAAAACGAAAAGCACTGAGAGGAATTTACACGATCACCAGGAAGATCACTCATTTTCTGATCCCTGAGCTTTCTTCTGTTCCTTTTACGGACAACACATTTGAATATAAAATTAGCAACTGCTTAGCTGACATTCATAATCCAGTAACCCTGAGATTGAATTTCACCAAGAGTAAAACCTTTTCCCTAGCGAGCAACTTTTGAGTGACAGTAGCCAAGAACTAAAGGCATAACATAACAAATTCTAGGCAATACTACTAGAAATTTCTCCTCATAACTAAAATCACCATGACATAGCCTACCACCTAATCTCAAAAGACCATTGTTATCTAAGAAACAATGGAAGTAGTGAGGTTTGCTAGACTGACTAATACCACACTTTTCTTTTGGCTGATCAAGCTGTGAGTGAAAGAAATGATCTTATATAGACTGCAAAATTTTAATTTCTGCTTCCTGTATATCCTCAGCAGTAACACTTTCATACAGAGATCCTACCACGGGAAACTTTATTTTGCAGATATCGTACAAATTTGAGAAAACACAACTGCTTTCCACAAGCGAAGCCACGGCAAAAAATGCATGAATTCACACTGCAAGCCTAAGTTCTTGGTTTGCACAGACGTGCTTAAAGCTGAAACATTCTTTTTGACTTCAGGATCATCTGAAGATAACACTCAATAATTACTAATCAACCAAGATTCTCGAACAAAGTCTGGCTACCACAGAAAAGAAGGACCACTGAACCATCTTACATTTTTCAAAAGTCTCTGAACAGACCACCATTTGATGCAATATCCGCAGGATTTTAATCACGGCTGACAAACACCCACTCGTCAATTGATGACAGTTTCCTTATCTGTTGGACACAATTGGCTACAATCACGTGAAATCGTTTAGCCTCATTACAAATACAACAGACAAGTACCTGACTATCAGTATACTGGAAATTTTTGACACCTGAATACTTACTTTTACTTTGATGGCTGCTTTTCCGATCCCATACAGCAGGGGAACCCCACTCTCTACAGGACCTCCACTGTCGTTTTACCTTGTTTGTTCAGAGTATCTAACACTTCATATCGCATATTGTTCATTTACTGTTAATCGTCATTGTCAAAGGACTCATGAAATAAGAAAGTCTTCAGTTTCCTCTTGAAAGCCTTAATGTCTTCAATAATTCGAATGTTTCGTGAGCTTGTTATATAGTCTCAGGTCTGCATATTTAAAGGCTTTGGAGCCTAAAGTAGACATAAATCTAGGTCCCAACAGTTTGGCGCCATCTGTAACTATTCTCGTGTCGACACGATTTGTTGGCTGCGCAATATATAGCAATTCTCTTAAGTATTTTGGACGACCAGTTCTGATAACCTGGTGTGTTATTGTACATATCTTAAATTCAGTTCTCGCTTTAATCGGCAACCAGTGTAAATCAATTAGTATAGGGGTGATCCTTTCTCTAGGGGGGACACTTTTCATAGATAGAGTTGCAGTAGTCAATCCTGGTATTAACACAGTTTTAGCTCTTTATTGAGAAAGCAACCATTCCTAACTAATAATAGTGAAGATATTATCACTCACCTTGGGACCGAAATCTGTTTCAAAGGAGTAACTCTAGATTCTAAAAAAATCTAATAAGGTGTGTACCCTTTCCAGAATATTAAACAAGTGCACATACAAACACTGACCATACCTAAGTGTTGAATCATCAGAAAAGTGATGAAACTCTTCCGAAACGACTTCCACAAAGTCCCGAGGCTTTACACATCTTCCCATCACGACATTATTCTTACAAAATTTGCTTGCCCAGAAGAATGAAGGGTGACACAATCCCTAGCGGATCAAGCGCTGAATTGATGGTTGACAGGATACCTCTCCTGGACAATAGCTTCTCTTTCAAAAGCACCTTGAATAGAAAACAATCTGCTAAAGTGGACCACTCAATCCCCAAAGTATGCTCTACTAAAGTATCAGGCTTGGTAAAATAAAAACTAACAACGATCTTCTATTGGCATCAACTACAAAACCTGTCGTGTTTGAACAAAACTTATGTAACCATATCCCACGATGAGCACAATGTGTCTGTATGTCTGACAAGTTCAAACGCATCTGAAGGTGTAGAAACTGAAGTGACCATCATCAACATAGAAATCTTTACGAACAAACTCAGCTGCTCTTTTACCAATCTCAGGCTCACCATCGTCTGCCGCCTTCCTCATGGCAAAATTCACACAACCCAGTGACGACACTGCACCAAATAAATGAACAGTCATTCTGAAGTGTTTTGGTTCACTAGATTATTCTCCTTTGTCATACCACAAAACCCTATGATAATCTCTATGTGTAGGTACATGAAAAGATACATTTCACATGTACCAGTATTGTCATGATTATTATTATTGTAGGTATCATTTACTGCATTATCATGATTATTATTATTGTACGTATTATCAACCGTATTATATACTTTCAACCTTTATTTCAGATGTTGCATATCATTAGATTAACTCCTGTAATGTTATTGATATGTTATAAAAACATTAAGTCAGCATTGCCAACACTTATCTATTGTGTTCCCATGATGCAGCCTGTCTGTCTTCGTCCCCTTAGCTGATAAGTTATCTTATCTCGTGTCCCACGTATTTTGTATATTTACTCTAATAGACATCGAGAACCAACTTTTTAAGTTATATCCTTGCCCCACCAATTAAGGTTAAGGAAGTTACCAACACGCACACTGCTCTTGCTTGACTTTCAAATGATAAAAAAAAATTTTCAATGTCACAAGAAATTGCAATAGGCTCTTTTCGGAAACAACACAAGACCCCAGATGAATTGTTCATTAGATAAGGTCCCTGAAGCAACTTGTCATTGATTGAAACTCCATTACAACGAGCACTGGAATAAAAAAATAACTCTAATATTGCCTGGTTTTCTATAGTTATAAATGCCAGAGTGTGGAATATAAAAACAGCAATTACTAATAATTTCTGATTGAGGAACTACTTTATAACCTCGTTCAAGCATACGATATATACGATATGTAGAGATCATACAACATCTTGTCCCTTTACAAGTGCTTAACTAGGAAGCACAGTCGTCTCAGAGCATTAGCCATATTACATGAAAATGATGGATCATCTCTTCTAGAGGGCAAAACATAACGAACTATCCCGATGCAGACAAAGAAAAGTTATTCACTAAAACTTGAGAGACCAATAACTGTGCAGCACCTTCCAATGTTTTTCGCTATTGCTATCGTGAAGGATTCGTTTTGCAGTTCTCCTTACAAAGCGGCTTAGCTTTACTGTGACGGACATAAGGTTCAAGGCTAGACATCCGACGGATGTATGAAGAGTAAATAAGTCTCAGGAGTTTCCGTTAACGCATTTTATTATACTAATCCATAAATACGGTCGTAAAACAAGTAAAACTGTAATAAAGAGAAATAGAAAATAAAAAAAACTCACAATCATATTAGCATAAAAACAAAAAGGAAGTGCTGAAGTAGCGCTTACACGCTATATTTTACACGGATATGGAAGGCTATGTCACTCGAGGATTAAACATTAACACAAACTTAGAGCTAATAAATTACTCTAGCCATACTAAAACAAATACACAATTCCATAGTAAATACAAAACTCAATTTACATAAAATAACTTCTATTGAAACAATACCTACAGAAGAGCCGCCATAAGAACTCCGTAACTCAGTATACATTGTACAGCGTTTGACAGATAAAAATAGTTATTGCCAAAACCTGTCTGTACCGTTTGAATACCAAACGGCGACAGTATACAAAATTATACTCTCCATATTGTGATGGCTGGCTTGACCACCACACAAAAACACTAAACTTATCAAACAGTATTCACTTAAGTACCATACTAAGTCCACAAAAGGTGGAATAGTATACAATTTCAATAAGAGTGCAAAGTCAATTCAAGGGGACAAAGAAAATACCACAAAAATATACTTAATTTTAATACAAAAGTTTCAGACAGAAATAGCACCTGAACCTCAACAATACAGTAATTAATGATAAACACTCACTCTTAAACTCCCTGTAAAAGAAAACAATTACACAATTAAAGAAAGGTCATCAACACAAGCATACAAAAAGGGGAGAGGGTCCAGAAAGGAGGAGGCAAACGAAAAGTAAGAATATCCTAGCAAATACACACTAAATATCCCTAACAATTTCCTCATACACTTCTAGGGGTCTCCTCAAAGAGGACAATAAACTCTCCAGCTGGAGGCTTATTCCAGGTGGCAGAAAACAAGGATCCAAGACAATGGTGTTGAATGCTTCAATAATGCAGAACGCTCAGGAGTACAGGTCGTGGGCCCGACACACAAATATAACGATCAAAATCTTTACCTTGGGGCAGAGAGGTCCCCTTGGCTTTTACTGAACCAAGGGCAGTACACTATATATATAGGATAAAAATCCTTAATGCAGAGCGAGGATATCCTGGGAAAGCTAAACAGCTTCACAACGCAGCTCTGCAATGGCGATGAATAATATAAATCCAGCAGCAATTATCGTGCCCTTCAAGGTTGGAGGCTCAGAAACACACTGAGGAACCATCCTCAAAAAAAGCCCCTCCAAAACTCCGTTCACGCAGGAGCGCAGCCACGTAACCAGCACCACTTGAAAATATAAAACAGCCGTTAGTCCATTATAACCACTAACATAACCACCAGTGAAAAGACAAACAATAAAGCAGGAAAACAATAAGTCTACAGTATATTTAACCTTATACATCTATAAAAACTTAAATAATTTAGAAATATATAGCAATAATATTACACCTCCTCACCCAACCAAAAAAAAAAATTCAAATTTATTTTCTTTTAAGTGATTTGAATTACAACATACAAGTTATCACATAATGAAATATTAAACCAACACTCAAAAATTTGAAATATTAAACCAACACTCAAAAATGATTATTAAACAAACTGCAAAAACATGACAAACAAAAGGAAAGAGGGGGGCAAGTACCAAGGTTTGCAGCTCACAAGGATAGCAATATATAACCAATACTAAAAAAATCTTAAACCTAAATTAATCACAAGTAAACTTTCCAAAACCAGAAAACCAAAACATCACCATCTGATAAATAGGTACCCAACCTAAAAATTTCACATCACTCATATCGTTAATAAACTTAATTAAGAGTCATTGCACTAACAACCGGATTCTGTATATATAGTCCAAAAGCTATAACCTTTTCCACACTCGATACACTGTTCATTTTCAGGGATACACATCACTGACTATCAATAAATGTTGATCACAAAAACCACTGTCTATTTCAGTGTTATATATCACACTTATCACCATAGTGTACAATACATACACACACACCGAACGACACAGAGAAGACCACCACAAGACTCCCCTGCGCAAACAAACAAACAAACTCTATGAAGCGTAATTATTAGCCTGAAAATACAGAATACCAGATTAGTGCCTATCTCTTTTCTTAGCTTATTATAAACCTTATCGTACCTGACACCTCTAAACCTTAGTAGATTAACCTTAACTCAGTCTAGGGTACCACTCATACACCAGCCTGCAGCGCCTAAAAAACGGCTGTGTTGTGCTACAGACCCGTGAGCCCATGACCCATCTAATTAATCAATCATTAGAAAGTACCAGTGATCACCCTCACCTTTTAACCTTAAAGATCCCATATAATATACCCAAAACATTATAGTCTTCTGTAAAGAAACCATGATTAATAAATCTTAAATATACATTTACTTCTACTCACTACGTGCCCACTTCAACAGCACACACACCATAATTAGAACGATACAGATACTACCTTAATAACTGCATAGCCCTCTGTCAATCAACTAATATTCAACGCTGCGAGAGAGAAAATCGGCAACAATGTTATCTTTTCCTGGGATGTGGGAAAATTCTAAATTCCACTCTTGTAGCATGAGACTCCACCTCATCAATCTTTGATTTTTATTCTTGTATCTGCTGATGAAGGTCAGGGGATTATGATCCGTCAAGACCTTTTTTTTTTTTAAAAGAATGCGACAGGATGAGAAACTCCCTGCTCGTCATTCTGCAACAACACCGCTCCTACACCAACGTCACTTGCATCCGTGACAAGAGAAAAAGGAAGGTCAAAATCAGGAGCTCTTAAGACAGGGAAATTAATTAATACTCTTTTTAAATTATCAAAAGCCCTTTGTGTTTCATCAGTCCAGACAAAAGCTACCTTCTTTCTTAAGAGATTAGTCAAAGGATCGGCGATGTCAGAAAAATTTCTAACAAACCTTCGGTAGTACCCACCCAACCCAAGGAATCTTCTGACATCCCTCCTGCACTTAGGGATTAAAATTTTTTCAATACATTCGATATTTGCTTGCTTAGGAGCAACTTTACCATTACCAACTTCATGACCCTAATATACCACCTTCGCCTTTGCGAAATCGCTTTTCTTTAAATTAATTACCAAATTTGCCTTTTTCAACACCTCAAATAGTGCCCTAATACGTTTTAAATGGGTTTCCCAATCATCGCTATAAATAACAATATCATCAATATACACAACACATCCTTCTAACCCATGGACTAAAGTATTCATTAACCTCTGAAAGGTGGCAGCCGCGTTCTTCATACCAAACGGCATAACTTTACATTGAAACAATCCCTGTGGTGTTACAAAAGCTGACAGGGCCCTTGCCCGCTTTGAAAGAGGAACTTGCCAATAACCCTTCAACAAATCGAATTTGCTAATGTATTTGGCCTTCCCCATTCGATCAATACAATCCTCAATTCGAGGTAATGGATAACAATCAGATTTAGATAACTCATTCAACTTACGGTAATCAAAACATAACCTGAAATCACCGTCGGATTTCTTTACCAATACAACAGGTGATGACCAAGGACTTTGACTAGGTTCAATTAGGTCATGTTTTAGCATATAATCCACTTCCTTTGCTACAACCTCATTTTTGAAGGGATTCAACTTGTAAGGAGATTGTTTCACAGGAGTGGCGCTACCTACCTCTACATCATGTTCAAGGACCGAAGTCCTACCCGGTACATCCGAAAATAATTCTTTATAATTAGATACTAAATTTTTCAAAGACCTTTGTTCTTCCTTACCTAAATGTGAAATTACTCCCAAATAATTTTCCAAAGACTTTCTATTATCCGACCGCCATTCACATCCATTAAAACAATTATCATCAATACCCTCCCCCTCTGAAAAAGAAAAATGGTTATTGTTCTCAGAATCTACCGTATTCCCAATGGTTGCCACAGGAATGACTTTTTCCCGTTCCATATAAGCCTTAAACATATTTACATGACACAGTTGAAAAGGTTTCCTTCTTTGAGGTGTCTCCACTAAATAGTTAACCTCACTTACTTTTTTCAAAATTTTCCAAGGACCTGAAAAAGAAGCTTTCAATGGATTCCCTGGGAAGGGTAACAAAACCAATACTTTATCGCCTACCGCAAAGTCCCGTGCCTTGGACCTTTTATCAAAAAAGAACTTCATTCTTTTTTGGCTACATAATAGTTTTCACCCGCAAATTTCCAAGCCTTGGTTAATTTATCGCCTAGATTAGACACATAATCCAATAAATTAACGTCAGGGACGTCTCCCTCCCAAGACTCACGAACCACATCAAGAGGACCTCGAACACAATGGCCAAACACAAGGCTGAAAGGCGAAAAACCTAAAGACTGAATTGGGACAGAACGAAAAGCGAACAACAAATAAGGTAATTCCTTATCCCATTCAGAACCATTAATCAAACAATATTTCTTTACCATGGATTTCAGGGTTTGATGAAATCTCTCCAGAGCTCCCTGACTTTCTGGATGATATGGAGAAGAGGTCACATGTTTTATATTTAATTCTGCCATTTTATCTCTGAAATACCTGCTAACAAAATTAGAACCACAATCCGATTGAATAATTTTAGGCATCCCAAACCTGGTAAAAAAGTCAATTAGTACATCTACAATTTTAACACTTTTTATCGTACGTAGTGGTATTGCCTCGGGATATCGAGACATCCTATCCATGATAGTCAAAATATATTCATTTCTACTACGAGTCCTTGGTAATGGTCCAACAATATCAATAATGACCTCCTTGAAAGGTTCGGAAATCACTGGAATAGGACATAGAGGCGCTTTTGGAATAAGCTGATTAGGTTTACCGACCTTCTGACAAACATCGCAGCTATTGACAAACTTCTTTACGTCTGCCATCAACTTTGGCCAATAATAATTCATTAATAACTTGCCAGAAGTCTTATGAATGCCAAAATGTCCGGCCAAACCACTTTCATGCGCCAATGATATCAACTCATTCCTGTAAACAAATGGAACCATTATCTGTTTCAAAATTTCTTAATTAAAGTTATCAGCCTCCATAGGCCTAGTCAACCTATATAAAATATTATTAATTATTTTAAATTTGGGACCGGTTATATCAGTCACCTCGCCTGACTCAATAGGGAGATCCCGAAAATCCTTTTTCTGAGCTTTGATAAGCTCTTCAATAGTCCAATTCAGTTTGTCCTTCAAAATCCCAAGATCTACAACTACGCTATCACTACGTTCTAAACTACTTAAATCTAGATGAATTGTTGACTCTGCAGCGTCAACAACTCTAGCACTAGAACGAGTAACTGCTGCTACTTCACTATCAGGGTTTATCAGTATGGGACAAGTATTATTCTTCAGAGCAACATCATTCCCTATCACAACATCAACATTTTTAACCGGAAATTTATCAACGATGGCCAATTTCAAATTCCCTGCAAAGGAAGGGCAGATTAAATTAAAATTTTCCATGGCATACGATTTTACCGTATCAGGAAAACCAGCCAATAACACAAATTCCCCACTTTCTGGTACAAAATTGCAAGGTAATGCCTCCCTTAATATCAAAGACTGAGCTGCACCGGTATCACGCAAAATACGCACGCGTCTTTTTTCGGACGAATTGGCGAAAGAGACACTACCGAAGGACAAATATCTGTCAAAATAACCAGGTAGTCATTGATCAGCGGATGTTGTTGGGGTAGGTTCTCTCTCTCTCTCTCTTCCACACCCATCACTGGCCTAACATTAGCATTTTGTGAGTTTCTAAATGCATAACACATGCTCTTTACGTGCCCCTTCTTATTGCAAAAGAAGCACGTCAATGTTTTCAATTTCTCGGGATTATATATCTTAGGTCTATTATTCCTGTTAGGAGAAAAATTAATATTAGTATTGGCATTGCGCTGATCATTACCTCTATAATTATTTCTAGTAAACATCCCTGCATTATTATTATTATTATTATTATTATTGTTAGAATTATCATTATTGTTATAATTATTATTCCTACCTACTTTACCCCATCCAGACTTCACAATTTTTGTTACTCCCCCTAACTCACTCTTATGAGACAAATAATACTCATCACTAGCGATGGCTACCTCCTGAATGGTCTCTAGTTCTAACTCTTCGAGGTGAACCTTCAGTTTATCCGGAACACACCTCTTGAACTCCTCCACCAACATTAACTCCTTCAATTTCTCAAAATTTACCACTTCCTTGGACTTGAACCAATCACTAGCATATTGTTCCTTCGATCTTGCAAATTCAATAAAAGTTTGCTCCCTACTTTTTTCTAAGTTCCTGAAGCGTTGCCTATAGGCTTCAGGGACTAACTCATAGGCCTTCAAGACGATAGCTTTCACACACTCATAATCTGATGACAGATCCTCCTCCAGAGTTACATACACCCTCTGAGCTCTTCCAATCAATTTACTTTGTATAAGAGTGGTCCAATACTCTTGGGGCCACTCCAACCTTGCTGCAATCCTCACAAATGATACAAAAAACTCTGCAATATTGTATTCCTCAAATTTAGGCACAAATTTGAGAGCCTGCGCTAAATTAATAGCAGGCGTTACTGACCTATTTGGGGAAGGGGAGGAGGAAGAAGAGGAACCTGAGTTTTTCATGGCAATCTCATGCTGCCTCTCCTTTTCTCTTTCCTCCGCCTTAAACTTTTCTATTTCAAACTCCATCTGCCTCAGAGCAATTTGCCTATCCAAAATTTCTACAGACAACAGTGCTTTATCAGGTTTCACTTTTTCCCCACCAGCCTTTACAGTTTTAACACATTCATAAATTTGCAATAGCAATACACCCTTTCTTATCGACACATCATATTCCAATTCAAAATGTTCTGCTACAATTTCCAAATCTTCCCTATTCAACTCTACAAGCCTTTCTTGCCACCCCTCTCCGCTAAGGAGGTCTAATACATTAACCATGATGACCACTATTATTCACACAATACTAAATCTACAAAAAAACCACGAGGAGGTGAAAATATGCTGCCTGAAAAACAACCCCAAGAATTTACTTTGCACATACACAGGTGAATACTTAGGAACGAAAAGATCCTGTCACGGTCGCCATTTTGTGATGGCTGGCTTGACCACCACACAAAAACACTAAACTTATCAAACAGTATTCACTTAAGTACCATACTAAGTCCACAAAAGGTGGAATAGTATACAATTTCAATAAGAGTGCAAAGTCAATTCAAGGGGACAAAGAAAATACCACAAAAATATACTTAATTTTAATACACAAGTTTCAGACAGAAATAACACCTGAACCTCAACAATACAGTAATTAATGATAAACACTCACTCTTAAACTCCCTGTAAAAGAAAACAATTACACAATTAAAGAAAGGTCATCAACACAAGAATACAAAAAGGGGAGAGGGTCCAGAAAGGAGGAGGCAAACGAAAAGTAAGAATATCCTAGCAAATACACACTAAATATCCCTAACAAATTCCTCATACACTTCTAGGGGTCTCCTCAAAGAGGACAATAAACTCTCCAGCTGGAGGCTTATTCCAGGTGGCAGAAAACAAGGATCCAAGACAATGGTGTTGAATGCTTCAATAATGCAGAACGCTCAGGAGTACAGGTCGTGGGCCCGACACACAAATATAACGATCAAAATCTTTACCTTGGGGCAGAGAGGTCCCCTTGGCTTTTACTGAACCAAGGGCAGTACACTATATATATATATAGGATAAAAATCCTTAATGCAGAGCGAGGATATCCTGGGAAAGCTAAACAGCTTCACAACGCAGCTCTACAATGGCGATGAATAATATAAATCCAGCAGCAATTATCGTGCCCTTCAAGGTTGGAGGCTCAGAAACACACTAAGGAACCATCCTCAAAAAAAGCCCCTCCAAAACTCCGTTCACGCAGGAGCGCAGCCACGTAACCAACACCACTTGAAAATATAAAACAGCCGTTAGTCCATTATAACCACTAACATAACCACCAGTGAAAAGACAAACAATAAAGCAGGAAAACAATAAGTCTACAGTATATTTAACCTTATACATCTATAAAAACCTAAATGATTTAGAAATATATAGCAATAATATTACAATATGAAGTCACCTTTACATCACCTGTTATTTCCTAGCCAGTGCTAGACAAGGCAAGTGTTAACAATCGAAGCACAAAGTTGAACTTTTACACGTATATTAAATATAAACATCATTACAATTACAAATATTTGACCTCTTTACGCAGGGGAGTATTGTATCCTCAGTTAGCAACAATCTTAGGTTTTTGTGCTTTCTGAAACATATAAACCCACGATAGATAACAACCTTTAAAGTTGCAGCCTCTATGTGCCTATCAGTTCTGATAACTTAACAGTAGTAGAAGTAATTTTAGTGCTAATCAGTAACTAAACAACCCTATTCTCAAATCCCAAACTGTACCACATCCTTCTATTTCTTTTTCTATTAGTGTGGGTCATACTAATGACAAGAAACTGTTCAATAAAATTTCATACTGTTGTTGCTGCTTCTTTATTTTTATTTCAAATACATCACTATTACTATTCAATCTATGGGGATTGTGTAGATGGTTTTTGTGATTCAGCGTGGTGGATTAGCACCACAAGGCCAGCCTTTATATTTCTGGCCATAGCAATAATCTCTATTGGGATTTTCTACTTTTTATAGCATTTTAGAATTTAATACAAATTCTTATTGTCTTTGTTGATCTTATTTTGCAAGGTTTAAAGAAATCAATTAGAGGATCTTGACCGGCTTTATTTTTGGAATTTTGAGATTGCCAACAGGATATATATTTTTTTGCAATAGCCTTTATTATTACGGAAAATATTATTGTTAAATTTACATATTTCTATTGTTATGATATTGAACTGTTTGTACAAATATTCGCTTCTGTCATTCTTTTAGATATGAGAGTATCAGTCGTTTTATTGACACCATTAGATAAACAATTGCGAGTCTACGTTCACAGACTTTAAACAGAAGTTTCACAACTGACATTTTCACAAGCTGCCAAAAGAAACTCAACTTTTTTACAGTAAAAAAGATAGCAAGAAAAGGAAAACATATATGACATGAAATGGTGCTTTTAGGCAAAATCGAACGCAAGGAAATTCTACAACTGTCAATTGGTGGTTTTCGAACATGTTAAAAGTTTAGACCGTGAAGTTTAGAGACAAATAATTGTGCTTTATTCATTTTGAGACTGAAAAAATATATTTTTGGGTGAGATAGCCATGCCGTCCTGATGGAAGTTCCTTTAAAGTAGCTTCCTAGGGTATATTTGACTACTGTGATATTCCCAGAGAATTTAACCTTAAGATATCCAGAATTCTAACTCCTGGCACGAATATCCCTAACTTTTACCTTAAGGGATATCGCATAATATCAGAGGACGTATTCTTGACACGCCACATAGCTATCTTCACCCCGAATAGCGTTTACGCTTCAAGAGGGAAAGTGGCAAAAATAAGAGGGGAGCTGTTATCAAGGCACCATTCCTTACTGTTTTGAGTACCTATATGACGTCATATCGGACCGCCATCTTAGTATTCCTTGTAGCGTTAAGCAAGGTGCTATAGATACAGTACTTTCGGGAGGGATTCTTTCAGCCCTTTTGTAAAAAAGGAGGGCGGGACCATCAGGACGACATGGCCATCTCACCCAAAAATAGATTTTTCGCTTCGCTCAAAATCCGTTTTTTGGGCTCAAGCCATGTTGTCCTGATGGAAGTTTACTAGAGCATTAATGTATCTGTGAATTTTCTATTAGTGCCATAACCTCAAGCTGACTTTCCTTAGTCATTTAGACTTAGAGACGTATGATGTTACCGTTATACATCATTTCAACTAATCATAAACTATGTTAGAGCTTCCTGTCCCCTACAGGGAAGTCATGCTGGACTCTGGAAAAAGTCTCGAGGATTGTATATATCTTATGAACAATCTAGCCAACAAAAAAGTATACTGGTCTCACTATATACCTCTCAATCAGAGTTTGTATTTGTAAGGGAACAAATATATGTAAGAACTACCAACACCTCCCTGGACCTACTGGGCTAGCTGTATGCTAAGACAGACAGGTTAGAATCCATGTAGAAACAATAAGTCAGCATTACCATCAAGGAATTCCTAGTCAGTCGTAACCAAGGACTGACACATCCTGATGTGTACACACATAGAGAAAGTTTGTTTACGTGTGGGAACAAACATTTATAGATGTTCACTTTACTATATGTCAAATAAAAGGATGGTCAATGAATGCTCAATACCTATTTTTATTTCATCTGAATTTTTTTGGGCGAATAAGACGCAAAATTCAATTCTAGTTTTATTGATAAACAATAAATTATGAAATCAATCCGCATTTTATAGTATAGTATAAAATATCATAGAAATTTTAAAAGCATAAATATAGAAGTAACATCCTTTGTAAAAAAGGAGGGCGGGACCATCAGGACGACATGGCCATCTCACCCAAAAATAGATTTTTCGCTTCGCTCAAAATCCGTTTTTTGGGCTCAAGCCATGTTGTCCTGATGGAAGTTTACTAGAGCATTAATGTATCTGTGAATTTTCTATTAGTGCCATAACCTCAAGCTGACTTTCCTTAGTCATTTAGACTTAGAGACGTATGATGTTACCGTTATACATCATTTCAACTAATCATAAACTATGTTAGAGCTTCCTGTCCCCTACAGGGAAGTCATGCTGGACTCTGGAAAAAGTCTCGAGGATTGTATATATCTTATGAACAATCTAGCCAACAAAAAAGTATACTGGTCTCACTATATACCTCTCAATCAGAGTTTGTATTTGTAAGGGAACAAATATATGTAAGAACTACCAACACCTCCCTGGACCTACTGGGCTAGCTGTATGCTAAGACAGACAGGTTAGAATCCATGTAGAAACAATAAGTCAGCATTACCATCAAGGAATTCCTAGTCAGTCGTAACCAAGGACTGACACATCCTGATGTGTACACACATAGAGAAAGTTTGTTTACGTGTGGGAACAAACATTTATAGATGTTCACTTTACTATATGTCAAATAAAAGGATGGTCAATGAATGCTCAATACCTATTTTTATTTCATCTGAATTTTTTTGGGCGAATAAGACGCAAAATTCAATTCTAGTTTTATTGATAAACAATAAATTATGAAATCAATCCGCATTTTATAGTATAGTATAAAATATCATAGAAATTTTAAAAGCATAAATATAGAAGTAACATCCTTTGTAAAAAAGGAGGGCGGGACCATCAGGACGACATGGCCATCTCACCCAAAAATAGATTTTTCGCTTCGCTCAAAATCCGTTTTTTGGGCTCAAGCCATGTTGTCCTGATGGAAGTTTACTAGAGCATTAATGTATCTGTGAATTTTCTATTAGTGCCATAACCTCAAGCTGACTTTCCTTAGTCATTTAGACTTAGAGACGTATGATGTTACCGTTATACATCATTTCAACTAATCATAAACTATGTTAGAGCTTCCTGTCCCCTACAGGGAAGTCATGCTGGACTCTGGAAAAAGTCTCGAGGATTGTATATATCTTATGAACAATCTAGCCAACAAAAAAGTATACTGGTCTCACTATATACCTCTCAATCAGAGTTTGTATTTGTAAGGGAACAAATATATGTAAGAACTACCAACACCTCCCTGGACCTACTGGGCTAGCTGTATGCTAAGACAGACAGGTTAGAATCCATGTAGAAACAATAAGTCAGCATTACCATCAAGGAATTCCTAGTCAGTCATAACCAAGGACTGACACATCCTGATGTGTACACACATAGAGAAAGTTTGTTTACGTGTGGGAACAAAAATTTATAGATGTTCACTTTACTATATGTCAAATAAAAGGATGGTCAATGAATGCTCAATACCTATTTTTATTTCATCTGAATTTTTTTAGGCAAATAAGACGCAAAATTCAATTCTAGTTTTATTGATAAACAATAAATTATGAAATCAATCCGCATTTTATAGTATAGTATAAAATATCATAGAAATTTTAAAAGCATAAATATAGAAGTAACATCAGAAATACTTGTGTCATCTGAAAAGAAACACTTAAGCCACTTAAACGGGAAAATTATTGTAAGTTTTCTTAATATAATTTCTGTCATTACAGTCTGTTCACACTTGCGTAATAATACGCATGGCACACGTGTTATTCTTTTATGCTTTTTTCTCCACCTTTTACAGTAGAAACAGTCCATAGTGTCACCATGGTGACACTTCACTTGACATGTTGCTCCGTAAGGAGTCAGCATGTACACCCTTCACTCAACAGTCCAAATTAATTAATTGTTCCTTGCAGTCTTTAAGCAGCAGGTTTTAACACACTACCTGCTGCCACCACGTTACCTCTTGATCTCCTGCACTTGCTTCGCATAGTGTTTGAAGAATACCCTGGATGACTTCCATCCAGTATACGAACGAAGACTTTCAAAATCAATGTTTTGGAAGAAATTCAGAGATGAAGCAATCTTTCTCGGATCATGACCTGCGGGTGTACTGTCCGGATCCGCTCTGCAAATGAAGTAGGTGATCTTCACCCTTAATTGTTTCAGAGACATTTTTGAACCTGAAGTTTCTCCCTTAAAAAGCTGTCCTCCCCTAAAGTCTGAAGTTCTACGATGATAGACCTTTAGGCACTCTACTGGACACAGAGATGCATCTTCCCTCAGAGGGCAGATTCTCCAGGGACCCCACCTTTTAGTGGGTAGCTCATTTGTAGCGAGAAACGTTGGGTCAGGAAACAGATTCAGTTCTCCACTTTCCGTGAACTGAATATGGCCCTCATCCCTCGACAGGGCCACTATTTCGCTAACTCTGGCTTCCAAGGCTAGTGCAAATAGGAATATAACTTTTTGGGTCAAATCTTTCAGGGAGCAATCTTCATTGTTCAGAGTTGATGCCAAATGAAGAACCTTATCTAAAGACCATGAAATGGGCTTCGGAGGTGCTGCAGGCCTAAACCCTAGCGCAGGCCTTAGGGATCTTATTAAAGATTTCGTTAGAGAAGTCTACCTGGAAGGCATACAGCAAAGGTCTAGTCAAGGCAGAGTTACACGTAGAAATCGTGTTGGCTGCTAATCCTTGTTCATGAAGATGAATAAAGAATGATAGACAGAAATCCATTGAAATTTCTTTTGGCTTCTTTGCCTTGACAAAGACAACCCATTTCTTCCAAGACGACTCATATTGTCTTCTGGTAGATTTAGACTTATATTTTTCTAAGAAGTTTATACTGTCTCTTGAAATCCCAAACCTTTTCTTGACTGCTAAGGAGAGAAAATCATGTGATGAAGGTTCCGGGTTTTCTGTGATGGAGCGAAGACAGTTGACTTCTGCACTTGTTGTGTCAGAACTGGATCTGGCAACGGGACCAGCTTCAGTCGCAGTTCCAATGTTAGAGGAAACCAGATGCTGTTCGGCCACTTGTAAGCCACTATCGCTGCTGTTCCCTGAAAGGATCTCAGTTTGTTGAGGACTCTCAATAGAAGATTGGGTGGTGGGAACAGGTAAATCCTGGACCATCTGTTCCAATCTAGGGATATCGCGTTCACTGCTTCCCCTAGAGGGGCCTCGTATGGGTCCATGTAACGAGGTAGCTTCTTGTTGTCGCTCGTCGCAAAGAGGTCGATTTGCAGTTCTGGGACTTGACGTAAGATGAATGAGAATGATCCTGCATCTAGGGACCATTCTCACTCTATCGGTGTAAACCTGGATAGAGCGTCCGCCGTCACATTGCAGAACCCTTGGAGGTGAACTGCTGACAAGTGCCATCTCTTCTTTTCCGCTGCCAAACGGAAGATGGCCAACATCACTTGGTTGATTTGGGGCGATCTCGAGCCTTGTCGATTCAGACATCTCATTATCACTTCGCTATCTAGAACCAGTCTTATGTGGATCGAGCAGTGAGGCTTCAGTTTCTTCAGAGTTAGAAAAACGGCCATGGCTTCCAAAATGTTGATATGGAAGGTCTTGAATAGGGAGGACCAAGTCTCTTGGACTTTCTGTTGGTGAGAGTGACCTCCCCTTCTTTCCTTTGAGGCGTCCGTGTGAATGATGACTGAAGGTGGAGGTGGTTGTAAGAGCACCGATTTTCTTAGGTGCTTGGCCTCCGACCACGGCTTGAGAAGTGATCACAGACGAGTCGGTATCGGTCTTGTTAGATCTCTTTGAGCGTTTGATGCGTATCTTCTCCAGACTCCTGTTGCATCCTTTAATTATGTTCTTAGCACTGGGTCTGTCACTGATGCGAATTGGAGGGAGCCCAGCACTCTCCCTTGTTAGCGTCTTGATATCCGCTCGGATTTTAGAAGTCTCTTGACAGATCCTGCTATCTTTCTCCTCTTCTTTGACGGAATGGAGAGGCGGTGTGACTGTAAATTCCAATGAATTCAGAGCCATTGAATCTTTTGAGCTGGCGATAGTCGAGACCTTTTGGTATTGATCTTGAATCCCAGATGTTCCAGGAACTGGATCACTGTCTTGAAGGCTTGCATGCATTCCGCTTCGGATGCTGCCCACACCAGCCAATCGTCCAGGTAGGCCACTACCTGAACTCCTTTTCGGCGTAGTTGATGAGCGACTGCATTTGCAAGCTTCGTGAAGATCCTTGGGGCTATGTTTAGTCTGAAGGGCATAGCTCTGAAGACATATTGCTTCTTCTGTAGCTTGAATCCTAGGTAGGAGGAAATTTGGCGATTGATTGGGACATGCCAATATGCGTCTGCTATGTCTATGGAGACTGTGTATGCCTTTTTGGGCAACAGGGTCCTTATGTGTTGAAGGGTTAGCATCCTGAACTTGTGGTTTACCATGAACTTGTGGTTTACGATGAACTTGTTGAGTGGTGACAAGTCCAGAATGACTCTGAGTTTGTCTGAGTTCTTTTTTGGAACACAAAACAGCCTTCCTTGGAATTTGATGGACTTTGTCCTCTTTATTACTCTCTTGTTCAAGAGTTCTTGGACATATACTTCCAGAACGGTGGTTGAGTGTTGGAAGAATTGAGGGAAAGACGGTGGAGCTACATTCCAGCTCCAACCCAGTCCTTTCTTGATTAAGCTGTGGGCCCAGGGATCGAAGGTCCAGCGATCCCGGAAAGAGAATAGTCTCCCGCCTACCGGAAGTATCTTACTTGGAGTGATGATCAGAAGACTTGCCTCCTTGGCCACGTCCACCTTTGTTGCCTCTGCCTCTTGAAGGGCGTTTAGAGGATCCTCGAAATAAGCTTCTAGCTTTCGGCCGAAAGGTCGTAGACTGCCTCTCAAAAGCCAGGGTAAAGGCTTGTGATTGTGTCGCCAACTGCTGGGGTACCAATTGGTACGTGGTAGGTGATTGTGCCACCGCCCGGGGCACCGCGGCCGCGGGAAGATGTTGTTGTCTGGGGGGGACGAGAGGGCACCCTTGGTTTCTTTGTCTTCCTCTTAGGTTGGGGACCCTCATCCGGGGAAGACATCCTCTTCTTTGACAAGCCCCACTTTTGGAGAAGGTTCCTATTCTTCGTGACGGCTTTGTCAACGACTTCCTAGACCACTTCACTTGGGAAGAGGTCCTTTCCCCAGATACTCGACGATATCAGCTTCCTCGGTTCGTGTCTCACCGCAGCCAAGGCGAACACGAACTCTCTGCAAGATCTTCTGGCTTTTATAAAGCCATATGTGTCCTTCGTCAGGGTTGCCAGATGTGCTTTGGCAATGACCATAAACATATCTGGAGTCTGGGATTCGCTTGACATTGTCTCTAGCATAGTTTGAAGAGAGATAGAGGTGGCAAGTCTTTCTTTCGTCTCCTGCTCTCTGCGCAGGAGAAAATCTGACAACTTTGGGAGGTCCTCACCGAACTGGCGTCCGGCAATGTCAGCCTCCAACTTCCCGACTGAGAAGGTAAAATGCACATCCTTCCAGTCTTTTTAGTCCAATGGTAAAGCTAAGGAGAACAGCTTACACTCTTTGAGTGTAGGACATGGTTTCCCCACTTCAATTGCCTTCAAGGCAGCCTTGTACCCTTTTTTCATAAAGGAGAAGGCCCGGGAAGATGAAGCAACAAAGGAAGGATGCTTCTTACTCAGAGTCGGCACCTTTGAGTTAGTGAATGCCCTCTCCTTCAAGGTACTCGTCAGGAAAACCTGAGCTTTGGCATGGTAAAAAACTATAACCTCTTTCGGCTCTGTCTCCTCCTTTGAAGCTGGCACAGTCTTCAGACGGAAGAAGCAGTCTGGGTAAGCCCGAAGCTAGACCGGAATTCCATATATTCAACGGGAAGTGTACCCAGCATCTCAGAAATGAAGATCTTACCTGCTGGCATTGGCATGTACTCAGCATGCCTCCACGGGATCACATCCGAGAACAGAGGAAGATCCTTTACATTAAGTCTCTTCTGAGATGTACGGGAAGCTGCAAGTTGGCGCATCTCCAACCTTAACCCAGCTTGCTTCTCATCAGTTTGCTTCTGAATCTGCTGCACCAATGTTAGAATTGAAGACATAGTCATCCCAATTCCATCCGATGGGGGAGTAGCTGACGTCGAGGGAACAGGTTCTGGGCAGGAACTGATGAAACCGAAACTGCTTTGGCCTCCTCCTCGATGGTCTCAGGAGCCACCGTGGACTCCTCTTCCTGACCTTCCGCAAAAAGGTCCTGTTCAGTGCCTTCTGACACTTCTGATATCGGGTCTTCCAGCTGGATGTTTTTTATTGCGTCAGAGACATCAGACTCTACTGGAATCTGGACGCAGGGGATCTCTGGATGAGGCAGAGGGATAACTGCATCTGCCGATGCTCTTGGGGAAATATAGGCCCGCATCTCCTCATTAGGAAGGTAAGGCCCGTTGGTGTTTTTCTGAAAACCCCTGACCCATCTTTGCAGATTCTCCCTTGCTGCATCCCTTGACTGCGTCGACTTCTGGTCGTCAAAGGCCTCAGTAACCAACTTAGAACAAATGTCACATACCTGGGGGTCGCAATACTTCAGAGGTCCCTGATTAGTTGCACAGCGTGCGTGCATCCTGCACAACCTATGGCCGCAGAAGTTATTACTGCGGACATTGCAGAACATGCTGTCACACTTGGGATGGTCCTCCTGTAAAGAGAGGAAAATTCAATGAGTATACGGTGAATAATCTCACAAGAATAAGTATACACTATATTATTCTCTATTGTATATAGCTTAGGATAGATAAGCTAGAAAGGAAAGAGGAAAGACACATACATGTGCTTCCCGTCCAGCCAATTGTTGTGACTGCCCTCAAAATTAAAACTATTGGCAATCTATGAAGAGAACCAATGGAAGATTTCTATCCTATGAGGATAGGAAAGTGTAACTTAACACCATCTTCCAGACGTTTTAATATTGGGGATTGTAATCAGTGATCACTAAATGAGTTATAGAAAGAACTTACATTCTTTATATTATATGGTCTCAACAACAGGACGCACATGGCAACACAGAGTATGTTGGAAGAAACTTTTGGGCTACTGTATAATCTATACTGTAGTTTTATATTTGCAGTATGATCTATACTGCAATTATATTAGCTATTGTATAACCATATACTGTAGTACCTGGCTAGCACCTGGGTACAGTTAAGAAGATATTTTATCCTCTGGTATAATGAGAGGCAGTCCGCCGGCCGCCAGCCGGCCCGCCGGCGGGTCGCCGGCTGGCGGCAGTTATGCCAGCTGGCGATTAAGTATTATTCCCGGCGGTTGGCGGCCCATCCAGCTGCCGGCAACTAGTCATAGCTGCCGGCAGGTTAGGACCCATCGGTAATAGACAATAGAGGTAGAGAGAAAGCATGGATCGAAGGATAGTGTAAGAGCTCTGCCTTACTGCCTTCCATCCAGAATGAAGGTTCAAATGGAAGGGGAGAATGTAACATTCAAGCTTCCAACCATCCATAACATTGCCGGTCCCTGCCGGCAAGGTTTATGGATGGCCGTCCAAGAGAGGACTGAAGAACACTCAACAGAACAGGGACTTCTGCTGGCAGCCGGCACAGCCAAGCTACAGACAGAAAACCCGAGCCAGTCCCACAATCTGCCGGCAACCGGGTCGATTGTAGGATGATGGCCAAGAGTTTGTGAAGGCTAGGCCTTCACTATAGGACAGAATAGGGAGGGGTGAGGCTCCTATAAGGTGTGGAATGAGCCGGCAGTACCGCCTGTCCTACCTCACCTAACGAAACTCTGTTCTAGTATTAGAGCTATCCCATGTGGCTAGAGAATTCTATTCTGGAGCCTAGAGTTAACTTAATACAGTAAAGGGGTAGGCAACACCCTCGCCGTCACCCCTAAACCAAAGGGAACAGAGTTCTAGTGCCGATGTCTCCTAAGCAGTAGAAGAATTCTATTCTTCAGCCTAGGGTCTGCCGGCACAGGACTAGTCTGCTAGACCACAGGGAGAAGATATGTCATACAAAACCTTCAAGTGTGGCCTAGGGAGATCTAGTCTCCTATGTCGGCAGGTTAACTTAACAGGGGAATGTCATTCACCCTGCCAGACAGCTACCAACCACAAACAAATACTCTGAGTTTCTGACCCATCCCAAAAACATGCATCTGCGGTTACAGGGGAGGACAGAAAACCCTAGTCTAGTTCTAGCTGAATGCAATTCAAGGCATCACTGACTAGGGTTAAGCCTAGGCTAACTAACTCAGAGGGGTAAAGAGATTTCTCTTAAATCTCTGAAGGAGACTAGTATTGTCCTATAAAAGCCTAGGAGATATCTATCTCCACTTGAATAGCACGATACATAAGAGCAAACGGGGACATGTATGAAAGTATACTAAAGCCACTTGGCTAATAGCCTAGAGGCAGTGAGAATCGATTACCTAAATCACCAAAACTCTCTTGTATACTATCTTGGAAGAGGAAATAATGCATTTATATAGATATCTTACATGTATAAAATTTTGCCTAAAGCTTCATTAAAATTATAACACTAGAAAAGTCTATTATATCATGCATGAAGTACTAAAACTGAACGCCTAGGCCAAGAAGCCTAGCATCAATAGGTTCGGTTACCTAAATCACCGATGCTAAAATTAATACTATAGGCATAATATAAAGCATTCCTACAATGAAGACTAAATAGCTAAAGATATTAAAGCTATAAAGGCCGGGAAGGTCGTTCTGGCTAACTAAATGACTCGTGCATTACGAACGACAGCGTCCATGATGCCTCCGGCTAGGCAACAGCTCTTGCAACGATAACTTAACTTTGATTCATAAAGAAATAAGACAAGAGCTTACATTTATACAATGTAAAAATCAATATTCAACTTTCCAGAGGCAGATGATGCTAGAAAAAGCATGATAAATCCAAAATTCTTCCAATATAGTGAGAGAACACAGGAAAATCACCGAGTTATGGCGCTACGAAAGAAGGAATAACAAGATGGCGGACAGATATGACATCATATAGGTACTCAAACCAGTAAGGAGTGGTGCCTTAATAACGGCTCCCCTCTTATTCTTGCCACTTTCCTTCTCGAATCGTAAACACTATTCGGGGTGAAGATAGCTATGTGGCATGTCAAGAATACATCCTCTGATATTATGCGATATCCCTAAATGTAAAAGTTAGGGATATTTGCGCCAAGAGTTAGAATTCTGGATACCTTAAGGTTAAATTCTCTGGGAATATCACTGTAGTCAAATATATCCCAGGAAGCTACTTTAAAGGAACTTCCATCAGGACGACATGGCTTGAGCCCATAAATAGTTATCATATTATTTTGTGCATTATTTAGCTCTTGATGGAGAAGAAAGTAAAGGTAAAACTGTGGGTACTTTGGCGCAATACAAGTCAGGCAACTAGAGATTAAATCAATTATTAGAAGAAAAAAAAGTAACTGACTCTGTTGAGAAAAATGATTAGTTTAGCTTTAGAAGTATTCAATCAACAGCAACCAAGTCTCAATAATAATACAAATTACATCAGTTTAAGTGAAATATTAATCGTATGGCAAATTTGCTGTCACCTACTATAAATAATATAACTTGTATGAGTGATATATTTCTAAATCTTTATCGCACGGGAATAGAAAAACCCTTTGGAATAAACACTAAGAAAGGTTCATGAATAAGATACAATTAAAAGGGAACCCCGACTTAAAGAAAATCGGTGAATACATGAAAAAAAAAAAAAAAAAAAAAAAAGGCAGAGGGGTTTCCTCCTTTCTTCTTGCATTTTCCAAATGTAATTTCAAAAAAGTATTTTCTGCCGAGGGGTCACCAGGATTCAAGTCAAGGAAAGGTCGTTCGTATCGTCTTGAATGGATGAATTCCTAATCGTTTTATGAAGTGTTATGGATTTCATTTTCATAATTGATAAGGTTTAACATTCATGTTCAACTGAGAGAGAGAGAGAGAGAGAGAGAGAGAGAGAGAGAGAGAGAGAGAGAGAGAGAGAGAGAGAGAGAGAGAGAGGTGGGGTAAACGTTTGTAAAATTATTAATAAAGGTTCAAAGGCCTCTCATGAATGGCAGAGGCAAGGGACAATGACACTGCCGTAGCTAGCTGGACACTGCACTAGAGACTGACCAAATATACATATGATCAGCGTCCAGCCCCCTCTCCATCCAAGATGGGGCCAGGCAGAGCAAATCAATACCTGCTGATGACCCAGTAGATAGGCCTATAGGCTCTGCCCAAAGCACCCATCCTTAGTTCACAAGGATGGTGAGGTTACATCTACTAAAGGAACTAACGAGTTTGAGTGGGACTTGAACCCCATTCTGGCGGTCACCAGTAAAGAACGTTACCACGGAGGCTCACAAAAGCTTCGTGTTTCTGATTCAAAATCCCAATGAATTAACGAACAATTATTGTTAATTGATGTTCAAAAGATAAAAGAAGTATGGGAGATAAAGAAGGCCAAGTCACTTTTGATAATTGAAATGGTTCAAGTTCTTTTCTTATATCAAGCTTCTTGGAAACTTTCTTTTCAGATCGTTGTTTAGAATAAAACAAAATTTAAAAGTTGTTAACACAACATAACTATGTTTAGTTAATTAGTATAACAACTTATTTTGTACTACAATATGTGTATATATATATATATATATATATATATATATATATATATATATATATATATATATATATATATATATGTATATATATATATATATATATATATATATATATATATATATATATATATATATATGTATGTATATATATATATATATATATATATATATATATAAGAATTTCAAGGTATAATAAAAAACACTAATAAACTCTTGACGTGTAAGAACTAATATTTATTTAATTGCAGTTATTGGAAACAACAATAATGAAATATTCTTGCCACTTTTTCCTTCTGTAACATAGATACATAAATGGGATGAAGATTTATAGCTATTATAACATTCCTGATGGGAATGGTATCAACTGAGGGGAATACATTGAAAACATGGAAATCTAAATAAAAGTTTATTGCTTCAGGAATACAGTGTTGGTAATATCCTTAGCGTCACTTGCGATGACGTTAATGATAAGAGCAATGGGGAGTTAGTAATTCATATACAAGAAAAAAAAAACACTCCAGAACGACTTTTGAAATATTACAATAGCTATTATAGATTTCTACCCTATATCGGGATCGAGCCCCGAATTCTCAAGTGTAATGTATGGAAGCTACGAACTGAGCCAACAGCAGTGCCATATGTTGTTTAATTTGGTAGTTTCTGTGAGTTTCATTCATGCGTCCTGTGTTTGATCATGATAGGAGGAGATTTTTTTTTATTGCACGTGTTTCTGTGTATTTGCAACGTAATTTTCTGAAAGAAAAGTGAATGAAGTGTTTAACGCAAACATTGTGAGATTAATAACCGATAGGGCTTTTTTTTTTTTAGTATCTATTCTTTAAAAAACATTCATTCTATTAAATGAATATCAATGTCGGTAATCTGTATAGTATTAAAAACGGTATGGTGTTCATCTAATTAAATCGGTTGGCTCTGTCCGAAAGATAAAATTCGTGAAGCGAATTTAAACTTTTGCTTTCAAATATTCCGGGAAGAACAATTAAATTAATAACGGGCAGCAATAATAAAAATCTAATATGTTTCATAATCTAATGAATTGTAAAGTGAAAAAAAAAATAAATCCCTGGCCAGGGGATGAGACTTAAACGAAAATCGAATTTTCAGCGAAAACGTAATAACCTGCTAGTCGCTTTTTCATTTAAGATATTTTGCTTTGTTGTTGATCCAAATCGATTTTACATAGGATTCTACATTTTGACTGAGTTGTGATTTACACTGTTACCTGTTCCGAGTTGATATGGATCAGTGTTTATGTTCCACTGCAATATACATTGAATCCGGGATGTTGTCCTATTTCGAATAAGATGGACTCGATAATATTGATCCATTCCGACTGAGATGGGATTAGTGTTGCTGTTCTATATGAACTGGTATAGGTCCCTTGTTCATTCAGTCTAATTTGTAATGGGTTCCGTGTGCTGTTGAGTAATTCAACCAAGATAAGTTCCGTGTTATGGATCCATCTCGACCAAGAGTGACTCCATATTGCTATTCCCTTTGCAGTAACAGTGAGATGGGTTGGTCGCTGTTCCATTTTCACTGACAAATGTTCCATTGTATTACTCTCTTTCGTTTAGAAATGGGTTTCATGTTGTTGTTGCATTTAGATCGAGATGTGGGTTAAACTGTGTTAGCCTCCCACCCACTGCTTTTATTGTATTTTATTTTTCTCGTATAAAGCTCGTGAAAACAAAAATCTTCTCAATACATTATCCACACAAATGTATAAGAAAGAGCAAATAATATTTATCTTACGGTGAGAGGTAATTTTTTGTCATATGTTATTCTTCAATGCTCCCTTGAATTCATATGTTTGTTCCTATTATTTGTAATTCCACCTCATTGCAATAATTCTTTCCCTAATGCACCGTAGCTCCACACACTGATCTCTGTGCTCCCATGGAAACACCCTAGGTTCTCTTTACGTAATGCCCATTGGCTATTAGATTTTAGCATGGCCTATTGACATGTTTTTGCAATTATGCCTCGTAATAATAATTTTCTTTCCACTTTTTACGATTTTTACTTCAAATTGTCCTGTTAGAATCGAAATATATTTAATCACTACTTTTTATTGGGGTTTCATTAAATTCGTTATAAAATGCCGTTCATCAGTTGATTTTCTTCTTTCATCAGAGATAAAGTGTTCCAAGCCATGCATAATTGCATCTTATGTACAGGTGATAGATTGGCATTACTGGCAGTGTCACGGTAAACCTAGAAAGATGAAACTAAGAAGCGTGTTCAATGCATTTTCTCTTTTAGGGATTCCAAGGGCAGTTTTGTGGACAAGTGCTATTTTGAAGTTAAACTGGTATCGTTGTTTTTACACCTATTTCGGATTAATCAATTTCCGACTATTGAGCGAAGTCATTGGAGGCTAACTTAAGTAAGGATACAGTTGTGTAAGCGATGGGTAAGGCTAGGTTAGGCTAAGTGGGGAAGATGAGGCTAGGTGATGGTCTTGTGTTTATTTCCCTTTTAAAATCTGAGTATGTTGAAAATACAGAATGTTTGCGTCCAATAGAAAACAGGGCTTGGGAGAAAACGAAACTCGAGAGAGAATGGTATTTGATAGATACAGTTAGTCCGTAGGTGTCGTTTTATTCCCTTATTTGTGCACGATAAAGATTTTTTTCTGTTAATTTCTCTTATTGTTCTGTTGGTTTTTGCTATTATTAGCCTCTGTAATTCGTTAGTTTTTTTGGTTTTTTTTTATCACAACCAACTCATTCCTGGTGTTCCCTCATTATTGTTGGGTGGAGGAAAACAGAAAACGATACTTTTGTGAGAGGTGATAACATCAGAACACAATAAAATAACAGAAAAACTAACGCGAAGAGCCCTATTTCATACCCCCCCCCCCCCCCCTCAAAAGACTGGGTGTAAGTCTAACGAAATTATACCAAAATGAGTCCCGTGAATTTGTTTCATTCTGATTTGAGAGGGTTCCGCGATTTTGTTCTATTACAATATACCGTAGATGTGCTCAATGTGTTGATCTACTGCAGCTTAAGATGAATTCTGTATTGTTGTTCCATTTCGATGTATTGTGTTGCTTATCTATTTCCATCTAAGATAGGTTCTGATTTATTTCATTTCAACTGAGGTCTGTTCCTATTTGCAGTAGGCCTGTCTCTTTGCTTCAATTCAATTGGGATGTGTTACCCGTTTCTCCTTTCCAACTGAGATGGTTTCCTTGTGGTTCCATTCTGACTGAGAATAGATTCCTTGTGGTTCCATTTGGGCTAAGATGGTTTCCTTGTGGTTCCATTCTGACCATGTTGAGTTCCTTGTGTTTCCATTCCAATTTAGATGGGTTCCTTGTGGTTCCATTCCTTGTGTTTCCATTCCAATTTAGATGGGTTCCTTTTGGCTCCATTCCAACTAATATTGGTTCCTTGGGATTCCATACCGACTGAGATTTGTTCTGGGTTGTCATTCTATTTCCATTGATATGAGTTCCTGCTGATATTTTTGTTTTTCATTGAGATGGGTTCTTTGTGATTCCTTTCTGACTAAGATGAGTTCCTTGTGGTGGTTTCATTGCAACTAAGATGAGATCCTTTTGGTTCCATGCTAACTGAGATGGGTTCCTTGTGTTTCCATTCTCACTGAGATAGATTCCTTATAGTTTTACTCCAACTACGATGAGTTCCTTGCGATTCCATTCCAACTGGGATGGGTCCTAGGTTGCATTTCTATTTCCATTGTTATGATTTTCGGATGCTAATTTTTCCATTGAGATGGGTTCCATATTGTTTCATTCCAACTGTTACTGATATACTTCGACTTAGGTGTGTTCCATATTTGTTAATCTATCCTGATTTTAGATGTGTTCAGTGTTATCGATCCATTCAAAATTTAGATTTCATGGTATTGTTCCATTCTGACTGAGACTGGTTTATGTTGTTGTCTCATTTTAACTAAGATTGGTTCTGTGTTGTGGTTTCATTTGACTGAGAAGCCTTCCTTATTTTTCCATTTTGCCTGAGATGCATTCCTTATTGTTACATTATGACTGAAATGCGTTCTGTGTTGTTGATCTGTTCCAACCGTTATTTTTCCTTGTTTGTTTGCCCATATCTACTGCCTTTTTGTTCTGTTGTAAATGTAATTGCAAATGAAGTATATTTCTTTTTATTGATCCATTCTGACTGAGATTGGTTCAGTCTTATTTCATGTTGACTAATGGACCCCTTCTTCTATTCTGACATAATAGGTTCCGTGTTGTTCATTAATCTCAACTTGAGATGGATTCAGATTTTTAAGTCATTTTTGTTTGAGATGTGTTCTGTGCTGCAGGTGCATTCCAGATCGAGATGTGTTTCATGTTACTGGTCCGTTCGGAACTGAAACTTTTTTCAGTGCTGTGGTTCCATTTCGACTAAGATATTTTGTGTTGTTGATTCATTCTGAATTGTAATGGTTCCAGTATAGACGATCCATTCTAACTAAGATGGGTTTTGTCTTGTTTCGTTAAAATTGAGATGAATTCCTTGTTATTTGAATCCAATTTTGATATTTCGTATTGTTGATCTATTTCAATTCAAGATGAATTTCATGTTTTTGTTTATTTTTATTGAAACAAGGGAGTTCTGCTATTTAATGAAATCCTTATTGAGAATGGTTCAGCATTGGGTTATTCCCTTTTACTGCAATTGGTTAGAAGTTTTGCATCCATTTTGAGATGCATTTTGTGGTGCTAACCCAATCTGACTAGAGTACGTTCCACATGTGTTTATCTATTCATAATTAGGATGGGATTAGTTGATTTATTCCATATCAATTGAGATATATCCTGTTTTGTTGATGGCTTCTGACAGAGATTGGTTCGGTTTTGTTGCTCCATTTTGACTGAGATGGGTTTCATATTACTGAATCACTTTGACTGAGATTGGTTCTGTTGTCATGGTCCATTCCAACTTTGGTTTGCTCCATTTTTGCTTACCTATTCCGATTTGTGATGCGTTGTTTTTCTTCCAACTTTATTGAGATATGTTAAATGTCTAAGTTCCATCTTGATTGAGGTAAGTTCTGTGTGGTTAATCATTTCCGACTGAGATTGCATTTATGTTTTGCTCCATTTTGTCTGAGATGGGCATCTTGTAATTCCATTTCAACAGAGATGGATTTCGTGTTGTTACATTTCAACTGAGTGAGTCCTTTTTTTTTTTTCATTCTTAATCGACCGAGATGGAAACCTTGTTAGTCCATTTTAACTGCGATATGTTTTGTTTTGTTATTCCATTTCGACTGAGAAGGAAATCCTTATAGTCCCATTCTGATTGAGAAGAGTTCCAGGTTCTTAATCCAATCCAACTGAGGTGTGTTCTGCATTGTCGGCCCATTTGTGTTAAAATTTATTTCGCATTATTGCATTTAGATAGAAATTTGTTAATCATTGTTGCATATAGCAAATTAGTTCCAAATTTTCGCATTTAAATAGAGATTTTTTTTCTGTGGTGTTGTATTTGAATTGAGATTTGTTTTTTGGTGTTACATTTGAATAGAGATTTGTTCCGCATTGTTACATTTAGATGGAGATTTTTTTTCTGTGTTGTTGCATTGAGATAGAGATTTGTTCCTTGTTTTATTTAGATGGAGATTTGATCCACGATGTTGAATTCAAATAGAGATTTGTTTCACGTTGTTGCATTTAGATAGAAATTGGTTCTACATTGTTGCATTTATGAAGAGATTTATTCATTGTTGTTGCTGTAGATACAGATTTGTTTGTTGTTACAATTGCGTAGAGAATGGTTCAATGTCATTGCATATATAGAGAGATTTTTACTGAATTATTGAATTTAGATAGAAATTTGTTCCCTGTTGTTGCATTTCGATAAAGATTTGTTCGTTGTTACATTTATATATAGTTTGGTTCCATGTTGTTGCGGTTTGATTATTGAATTTAGATAGAAATTTATTCTTTGTTTGCTGCATTAATATAGAGATTTGTTTCATGCTGTTCCATTTACACAGAGATTTGTTCTGTGTTGTTGCATTTACATAGAGATTAGTTTGTTGTTGCATTTAGATAGAAACTGTTTCCGTTCTGCATTTATATAGAATTTTTAATTTACATATAGATTTGTATAGTGTTGCTGCATTTAAATAGAGATTTGTTCCGTCTTGATGCATTTAGATAGAGATTGTTCGTTGTTGTATTTCAATAGAGATTTGTTCTATGTTGTTCAATAGAGATAGAGATTTGTTCCATGCTGTTCCATTTACATAGAGATTTGTTCTGTGTTGTTGCATTTACATGGAGATTAGTTTGTTGTTGCATTTAGATAGAAACTGTTTCCGTTCTGCATTTATATGGAAATTTTAATTTACATATAGATTTGTTCAGGGTTGCTGCATTTAGATAGAGATTTGTTCCGTCTTGATGCATTTAGATAAAGATTGTTCGTTGTTGTATTTCGATAGAGATTTGTTCTATGTTGTTCCATAGAGATAGAGATTTGTTCTGTGTTGTTGCATTTAGATAGCGATTTATTCGTTGTTACATTTAGATAGAGATTGGTTCCATGTTGTTACATTTAGATAGAGATTTTTTTTTAGGCATTCCCGAATTTAAATAGAAATTTGATCTGTATTGTTGCATTTAGATAGAGATTTCTTCCTTGCTACATTTAGATAGTTATTTGTTCCATGTTGTTGCATTTAGAGATTTTTTTTTTCCTAATTTTTTAATTTAGATAGAGATTTGTTCCCTATTGCTGCTTTTAGATAGAGATTTGTGCCGTGTTGTTGCATTTATATAAAGATTTGTTCCTTGTTGTTGTATTTAGATAGAGATTTGTTCCATGCAGTTCCATTCAGATAGAGATTTGTTCCGTGTAGTTGCATTTATATAGAGGTTTGTTCGTTGTTACACTTGGATACAGATTTTTTCGTTGTTACACTTGGATACAGATTTTTTTCGTTTTTACACTTGGATAGAGATTCATTCTATGTTGTTGCATTGAATAGAGATTTTTTCTGCATTGTTGAATTTAGGTAGAGACTTTTTTCACTGTTGTTGCATTTAGATAGTGATTTTTTCTTTGTTACATTTCGATAAAGATTTTTTCAATGCTGTTGAATTCATATAGCAATTTTTTCCACACTTTTGAATTTAGATAGAAATTTGTTCCGTGTTGTTGCATTCAGATAGAGATTTTTTCTTCATTTTTTAATTTAGATAGAGATTTGTTCCGTGTTTCTGCATTTAGAAAGAAATTTATTCTGTTTTGCTGCATTTAGATAGAGATATGTTCCTTGCTGTTGTATTAAGATAGAGATTTGTTCTGTGTTGTTGCATTTACATAGAGATTGGTTCTACATAGTTACATTTACATAGGGATTCTTTCCGTGGAGTTGCATCTTGATGAAGATTTATTCCGTGCTGTTTCGGTTAGACATAGATTTGTTCCGTGGTGTGGCATTTAGATAGCAGTTTGTTCTACGCTGTTACATTTACATGCGGATTTCTTCAGTATTGTTGCATTTAGATAGAGATTTGTTCCGTGTTGTTGTATTTAGAGAGAGTTTTGTTCCATGCAGTTCTAATCACATAGAGATTTGTTACATGCTATTCTATTTAGATAGAGATTTGTTCCGTGTTGTTGAATTTAGATAAAGAATGGTTCCGTGTTGTTCATTTAGATAGACATTTCTTCCACGTTGCTACATCTACATCAGGGATTTGTTCCATGCTGTTGCATTTAGATAGAGATTTGCTCCACATTGTTAAATTTACATAAGGATTTGTTCCGTGTTGTTGCATTTAGGTAAAGATTTGTTCCTTGTTGTCGTATTTATATAGTGATTTGTTCTTGGTTTTACATTTAGGTAAAAATTTGTTCCATGCTGTTACACTTAGAAAGAGATTTGGTCCATGTTGTTGCACTTAGATAGAGATTTTTTACTTGTTCTTGTATTTAGATAAAGATTTGTTTCATGCGGTTTCATTTTGTTAGAGATTTGTTCTGTGTTGTTGCATTTAAATGTAGATTTGTTCAACGTTGTTACATAGCCTATACATAGGAATCTGTTCCGTTCTGTTACAGTCGGATAGAGATTAATTCCCCATTGTTAAATTTACACAGGTATTTGTTCCATCATGTTGCATTTAGATAGTGATTTATTCCTTGCTGTTTCATTGCGATGGAGATTTTTTCGGTGTTTTTGCATCTGGATAGAGATTTGTTCCGTGTTGTAGCATTTAGCTATTGATTTGTTCCATGCTGTTCCATTTAGATAGAGATTCGTTGTATGTTGTATATAGATACAGGTTTGTTCTATGTTGTTGCATTTAGATAAAGATTAGTTCCATGTTGTTACAGTTACATACGGATTTGTTCCGTGTTGTTTTATTTAGATAGAGATTAGTTCCATGTTGATACATAGAGGTAGATTTTTGTTGTTGTTACATTTGGATAAAAACAAAATTTTCTTTATGGTTATATTAAGAGAAAGATTTGTTGTTACATTTAGAGAGAAATTTCTTTGTTGTTACATTTAGACAGATATTTGTTCCATGTTACGTTTAGAGAGAGATTTGTTACATATTGTTGCATTTAGAGAGAGATTTGTTCTAGGTTGTTGATTTTAGATTGATATTTGTTCAAAGTAGTTTTGTCTTTAGATTAAGATTCATTCTGCATTGTTGATATATTAAGATAGAAATTTGTTCCATGCTGTTCCATTTACAAAGAGATTTTTTTCGTGTTATTGCAATTAGATAGAAATTTGTTCCATGTTGTTACATATAGATAGATATTGGTTCTTTGATGTGAAATTTAGATAGATATTTGTTCCATGTTATTGCTTATAGATAGAAATTTGATTCATGCTGTTGTATTTGGATAAAGATTTGCTTCGCATTTTTGCATTCAAAGAGAGATTTGTTCAGTTTGGTTGTATCTAGATAGAGAATTGTTCCATGCTGTTCCATTTAGATAGGGATTTATTCCTTGTTGTTGCATTTAGATGGACATATGTTCCATACTGCAGGGTCTATTTAGATAAAGATTTGTTCCTTGTGGTTATATTTAGAAAAAGATTTTTCCATGCTGTTAGATTTTGATAGAGATTCGTTCCATGTAGTTGCCATCAGTTATACGGTAAGCACAACTGGCTGCACTACCAGCTACAGGGGTATACGGGCAAAATTTGTGTGAAATCGTGGGTGTGATGCAAGGGGCACGTAACAGTCTTGGACCTCGTAGGCCGCCATATACCAGCTGCAGAATCTTCGCTCTCTGCACTAAAATAGCCGTGCGTGTAACTTGCGTGTAACTTGCGTAACAAGTACGAGCCACGTACGTTTGTCGTATGGAACTAAAAGAAGAACGTGGTCCGTGCGTGCACCATAAAATGCAATTGCGGCAAATGTAGGTGTGTAGTACAATGACTGGGCGACGTTAGTACTAATGCACAATATTTACATGATTTTTGAGGGGATATAATCTGCTGCAGCAAGTACATCACACGTACTTCACCCGTAATAAACACTCAACACTCTCACTACCAATTACATCGCAGGAGTTCATGGGTACGACTGAAAAATTCCCAGACACATACGGCTAAAAAATTTGTACGGGATTTGTGCCCAAGGCATTAGAGATTGGTTAAATGTTGTGATATTTACATAAGGATTTGTTCCGTGTTGTTGCATTTTGATAGAGATTTGTTTCTTGTTGTTATATTTAGATGAAAATTTTTTCCAGGTTGTTGCATTCAGATAGAGATTTGTTGCAAGTTGTTACATTTATCCAGGGATTTGTTCCGTGTGGTTGCATTTAAATAGAGATCTGTTGCAAGTTATTACATTTACTTAGGGATTTGTTCCGTTTTTGTTGCATTTAGATAGAGATTTGTCGCAAGTTGTTACATTTGCTTAGAGATTTGGTCTGTGATGTTGCATTTAGAAAGAGATTTGTTGCAAGTTGATACATTTACTTAGGGATTTGTTCCGTGTTGTTGCATTTACATAGAGATTTGTTGCAAGTTGTTACATTTACTTAGGAATTTGTTCCATTTTGTTGCATTTTGATGGAAATTTGTTGCAAGTTGTTACATTTACTTAGAGATTTGTTCCGTGTTGTTGCATTTAGATAAAGAGTTTTTTCAAGTTGTTACATTTACTTAGGGATTTGGTCAGTGATGTTGCATTTACATAGAGATTTGTTGCAAGTTGTTACATTTACTTAGGGATTTGATCAGTGTTGTTACATTTAGATAGAGATTTGTTGCAAGTTGTTACATTTACTTAGGGATTTGTTCCAGGTTGTTGCATTTACATAGATATTTGTTTCAAGTTGTTACATTTACTTAGAGATTTGTTCCGTGCTGTCGCATTTAGATAGAGATTTGTCGCAAGTTGTTACATTTACTCAGAGATTTGTTCCTTGATGTTACATTTACATAGAGATTTGTTGCAAGTTGTTACATTTACTTAGAGATTCGTTCCGTGTTGTTGCATTTACATAAAGATTTGTTGCAAGTTGTTACATTTACTTAGGGATTTGTTCCGTGTTGTTGCATTTAGATAGAGATTTGTTACGAGTTGTTACATTGACGTAGAGATTCGTTCCGTGTTGTTGCATTTACATAAATATTTGTTGCAAGTTGTTACATTTACTTAGAGATTCGTTCCATGTTGTTGGATTTACATAAAGATTTGTTTCAAGTTCTTACATTTAATTAGGGATTTGTTCCGTGTTGTTGCTTTTACATAGAGATTTGTTGCAAGTTGTTACATTTAATTAGGGATTTGTTCCGTGTTGTTGCATTTAGATAGAGATTTGTTACGAGTTGTTACATTGACGTAGAGATTTGTTCCATGTTGTTGCATTTAGATAGAGATT
>NC_090727.1:196191171-196196171 GCF_036898095.1 Palaemon carinicauda
GGATATGTTTTGCTTTGCTATTAATTTTTTCATAATATGACAGCTAATTACTATTTCTTTATTACTTAATTTTTTATTACTATTCTGTCCTAATAATGAATGTGTGTTTTGATACATATATTGACTATTTGCACCTGGCCGTATGGAAAATAAATTCTTATCAAAAAAGGTTTGATTTTATTTACAACCATTACAGCACTTCATCGTTACTTAAATTTTTAATAATACACTTAATAATTTCATGATTTTTTTTTTTTTTTTTTTACTTTTGACAATCTAAGCTCAGCAGTTGCTATTGAAAGAAATCTAATAACTATTGAAAGCAATATAATATATGAGAATCTAATAAAAATCAAAGTAAAAATGCTATTGTTTGGTAACATGGCTGTTAGGTTCTAATAGCGAGGCGATGTGAATGCAGGTGAGGATTATTCTACAGATAACGACCTTACATACAAACAGTTGAGAGCCACAATGTCAAAAAATTTCAAACAATATGACACATGCGATGGGAAGCTTAAACAGGTTTTTCTATTATCAGTGCAAGAGAGATAGCGAGAGCTAAAGAAAAACAATAGCATTATAGTATATATATATATATATATATATATATATATATATATATATATATATATATATATATATATATATATATATACATATATATATATATATATATATATATATATATATACATATATATATATATATATATATATGAAACACGTACAGTACATGCTTCCCACTTAAAAAAAGAGAGATATGTGAAATAGGGTCGCCTGCTCAAGAAAGGCAAATTGTAGGCGGGTCATCTTGCAGGATATTGGGAAAATTTAGGTGATCAAAGGACACCCAGTCTCCTTTGACCCAATATTAATTAAGGAAACGTTCTGTGTGTAACTGACCACGAGGAAAGGGCCTGGGTAAAGTGGCGTCAGCAGTGGCATGATAGTGTCAGTGTGCTGGAAGACATGCATTGCGTATAAATCTTTTGGTATATGTTACCTAGAAAGTGGTTTTTTAGTCTGGCAGCAAGGAGTAAATTTTCCCCACAAAGTGACTTAGGCACTGGAGATTGTTGGAGGAGGTTGCAAACAAAAAGAAAAAAAAAATCAGCAGTGACGACCAACGGGTCACCATACGCCGTTTCAGTTACTGAGACATCCAATGCGTCATTAGGAGGGATCCTTAATCCAAAGAGGACCCAGAGAAGCTAAGTAAACCAGTTGCAGTCATTGCAAAAGGACATCAAAGTTGCTTTGAGTGTGCGATGAAAACATTCAACCATTCCGTAGGCTGTAGGGCTTTAAGCACTTGTCTGATGTAGGGTGATGCGCAGGAGATTGATATTGAAGTCCACAATTGAGTGATGAAAGTGGTACCTCTGTCATTAGTAATATGCCCAGGGACACCAAATCACGCTATCCACCCTGAGAGTAAAGGAGATATATGTGAACCAGATGTTACAGTTTTCATGGGGATGGCTTCAGGCCAACGTTTGGAGCCGTTATTGATGGTAAACAGGTAATGGTGTCCTTGCAATGTGAGTAGGGGACCTACTGCATCGACATGAATGTGGGCTCAACGACACTAAGGTTGAGGAAAGGTGCCCACTCCTGAATTCATGTCTCAATGTACTTTTCAAGTTTGGCATAAAGTACAGGCACAGAACCAATCCTTAGTATCCCTAGTAATGTAGTGCCAAATTAACTTCGTCATCAGTAGTTGTGCAGTGGAATGGAGGAGTGAGGTGTGTGAGAGGCTATAGAATATATCTATCACTTATCAGCATAAGGGGGTAGGTATCCATGGGCGTGGCCTACCAGTACTGGCATCACAGAGGAGGGTGGCACTGAAGTCTTCTCAATGAAGGGATGCACAGGATGTCCTACATGCTTGATACTCATGATCTTATTGTTGGGCTTCTGCCAGGGAGTTGTAATTCCATACCATTTGAATGGTGGCATTGTGTTTCTTGACAGGGCATCGGCAATGGGATTCATTTTCCCAGAGGCGTCTTGAAGGATGCAGTTGTATTCAGTCATGGTGGAGAGATGTTGGTGTTGATGGGCAACCCAGGTGGCGGACTGTTAAGTGAAGGTGTGCACCAAATGCATGTGGTCCGTGAGAATGATGAAGAGCTTACCTTCTGAAAGTGGGTGGAAGTGACAGACAGCCAAATGCACAGCCAGTAATATGCAGGCGAATGTAGAGTAGCCAAATTCTGCCATAGACAGTTTTTTTTTTTTACTGAAGAACGCCAATGGACAGGGATAAATGGTGACCACCTGTTCGAGTACTGTACCAAGAGCGAGGTCGCTGGCATTAGTGAAGAGAAAGAGAGGGGCATGTTGTACGGCAAAACTGAGAGCATTAGTAGTAAATAATGTATTCTTTACGTTGCAGATGGCCGCTTCCTAAAGGGGACCCCACTTCAGGTCTTCTGGCTTGTCCTCGAGGGAGGAGTACAGGGGGGAAAGAGTGGCAGTAATGGCTGGCAAGAAACTGTGATATAGTTTATCATGCCCAAGAATTATTACAGCGCTTTTAGGGTTGAGGTTGGGTGTCAAGGGTAGATGCCATATTATTGAAGGAATAAATTACTAAAACAGACAAACATATTTGTTCCGATACTGTGGGCAGCGAGGCGAGATTCAACCGCCGAAGTGTTTGGTTAAAGCTGTCATCACTTCATTGTCCCCAGTATTTTGGAAAAAAACCAAGCCTTAATGAGGAATGCCTGCAGTTATATAGGAACTGTCTTGTTTGGATCAAGATGTTAATACTTTAATCAGTAAAGTCAGCATTTTTTGAGAAACCGAACCTCAAGGGATATTTATGAAAAATATCATAACGGGTTGACACATGCCATAATTTTGTTATGGTTTAACACGAGGTCCAGATTGCATCAGGAATTTGTTCTAGAATCTTCTATGGTGTAATCAAAGTGGGTGTTTTTAAGGAACCAATCAGGGTCCAGAATTGTCAAAAAACTCCTTATATAGAAATGACGACTGCCCATCGTATTTAGCCCCGCTCATTAATGGATATATAAACTTTAAGAAGAGATTATTACGAAAAGATAAGACAAGAAAGGAACTATGTCCAAACCAAATAGGAATCACATACTGACGGGATGACGAGAAGAGAAGGCCAGAAGTCTGACAGAACCAGTTTCTGACCTTCCCTTCAGACAACATATGACTATCTTCAAAATGCTGTTGCGGTTGAATAGAGACGAATTGAAGAATCCAGCCCTCTCTGCTTGTATCAAGAAGTAGCCAACACTGCATGCAGCCTGTCCTTAATTCTATATTGTCATCGAATTCTTGGGAGAGACTTCTTATGTCCCATCTAGATGCCACCTCTTCTGTGATGTCTTGGAAACTGAGGTCATCATGCCATTTCATCTGAGCTTCAGACTTCCCTCTGCAGCATTCTGAAGCGCTAAGCCTCCGTACCATTATAACTTCAGTAGCTTCGGAAAATTATTCATCATTCAATATAAGTATTGTACTACCTTACTGACTGTTCCCTTTTCTATTAATATTTTGACTGATTTGATTTATCAGTAAAATTAACTGACGAAGCAACATTGATTTTCTTTATAAATTCATTAATAAGCGTATTTAAATTTTTCTCTTTTTATATTCATTTACCATATCTCATTTGTTGTTGTTGGAATATTTTAGTAGAGATATTGGAACACTGTAATGATTTTAAGATGGTAACAACAGGGAGAGTTCTGAAGAGTGGACACCTTCAGGAACGAAGCTATGCTCTAAGAACGATACTTCGTTAGCGTAAAAGGTACACTTATCATACCTGACTATAAGGCTGTTCTGTTGTAGGCGGTCGAGAACAATGTGTAGTTGTTCCTCTTCAGTGGAAGAGAACGCAAGTATGTCATCCACGTAACATACATAGAAAGGGTGGTCTCCTAATATGCCATCATTGAGGGATTGAAAAATGGTCCTAGCATTACAAAGGCCAAAACTGGAAAATTGAATGAGTAAGTATCGAATTGGGTGGTAATGGTGGTCTTGGAGATGTCTTCTAGGTTCATGGGCTCCTAATATTACCCCTTCAAGAGGTCGTGATTGGAGAAAACCTTCCCTTTGTGGAAGTACGAGCTAACATCGTTTATGCTGGGGAGGGGCTCGTGATGCGGGTTTTTCTGCCTGTTCAGGCACCTGTAAGCCCAACAAGGATGCAGGAAGCCATCCTTCTTCAAGACAATGTCTAAGGGAGAAGACCATGGGCATGAGGCCTTTTGGCAAAGGCCCAGTTCTTCCATTTCGGCAAGCGTTTGTTTAGTGTTGGCCAAATGATCCGGTGGTAGATGCATGAATATGGCAAACAATGGGGGCATTGTCGTCTTGATATAGTGAAAATTATCGTTATTGAAAGAAACCATGGGCGTTTGGTGAAGTTCGGGACAAAAGACTTCTGGGTGTGGTGTGAGGAGATGGGTGAAAGCCTCCGTGAGTGCATTGATGTGCAGTGCGAGGTCGGAGGGGGTGGGTTGAAGAAGTGTTGACGAGTGTGAGTCTGTGTTGATTAAGCATCAAGAGGCCACATCAACAGGTAGCAGTAATGTTACGTTGGAAACAAGGAATTTCCAATAGTATTTGGCGGTCCCTAACGATAGTGTGAGTGTTTTATACCCATAGGTGGGGATCTCAGTTCTGTTGTCAGCTACCAGGTGGCTGTCAACAGGCCCAGAATGACTACGTCATGTCCTGGAGAGTGACTCTGGTAGAAGAGAATAGCCAGCACTAGCGTTACCATAAAACAGCACACCCGCAGTGAACCACGGCCTGAGCTGTTTGGGCAGTAAAGCCAGGGTTTTTATTTGCAAAGATCTCTCTGAGCATTTGATGCCTTTTTTCTCCAGGCTATAAATGACAGGGGAAGCCATCATCACAAGCGATAGCCTAATACAGTACACGTTTATTTTACCACTGGGAACCATTATGAATTTCTTCGCAGCAGCCCTG
>NC_090727.1:196202905-196205405 GCF_036898095.1 Palaemon carinicauda
GAAGTTTTATTCCAGCTATGACCAAGTTGTGGAATGATCTCCTTGATCAGGTAATTGAATCTGTAGAACTTCAAAAGTTCAAACTTGCAACAAACGTTTTTATGTTGACGAGAGTGACATAAGTCTCTCTTTATTTTTTATATATGGAAGATCTGTTTTAATGTTGTTAGTATTCTAAAAATATTTTACTTTAATTTTATTATCTCTTTACATACAGTTTATTTATTTCCTTATTTCCTTTCCTCATTGGGCTATTTTCCCTGTTGGAGCACTTTGGCTTATAGCATCCTGCTTTTCCAACTAGAGTCATAGCTTGGCTAATAATAATAATAATAATAATAATAATAATAATAATAATAATAATAATAATTGGGTTTTTGGTGTTATCTGATAGTTATTCCTGATCTTGTTTAAAAAGCTTATCCAGGTCCCTCTTTTGGTAGTCCAATACATATTTCGTTAATTTACTGTTTATTTCTTCCGTAAAAGCTTCCATTACATCATGTAGTTGGGAGCTCCTATTTTGTGTTGCTAAACTAAACTGTCAGATTTTTCTCTTATTTCAATAGCGTCTATTTTCTTTCTTAAAAATAGTTTTTCTCTATTTTTCTTTAGATCTACAGTAGATATATTCTACTTCTCTCCATTCTAAGGTAGATCAACTAACTTGTTTATCACTTAACTAAATTAACTTTTTCAATGAGAATAAATTTTTTTGGTTTTCATTTCTCGAAGAACTTCATTTCCATTTATATTTTCCTTTTTTATGATTTGTTTTTCGTGATTTTAAGATTATTTCTTTCAGAAAACAATGCAAGCATGTCTTCTCTGTCATATCTTATGCGTATTCCAAAGTTATCTTCTACTGATTCTCCTCTCTTCTGTTGACCTACGTTATCATAAAAATCACCCAAAACAAATGTAAATTGAGTCTTATGTTTTTCTTCTGTATGAGATATTGATGGTGCATACGTTTGAATGGTCTTCAGTTTATACTTCTTATCTAATTTGATATTCAATCTTGCTATTCTATAACCAATACTACAAAATTCTTCTATGTTACCTGCCAGATTTTTATTAATAAGAAAACCCTATTTTATTTTTTCGTTTCATGTCCTCAGAAGCAGAAGCAAAATATGTGGACTTCTTTTAACTCATATGATTCCTCAGTTATTCCAATTTCACTCAATCCAACTATGTCCCAATTTAAGTCTTTAAACTCTTCTAGTAACACAGCAAGATCTTACCTTGACAGGGTCTTGATATTATATGATGTAAGGTTCAGTTTCCAAAGATGGCCTGTTCTGGTCCAGAGACTTTTCGTACACCTAGAAGTGGGACGTATCTGGCCATTACCTGAGACAGTTGTTTGTTTATGTATTTATATAGCAAAAGGACATATATACAACCAAATATCTAAAAGTAGTTAATAAATCAAATGGGAAAATCGAAAATCCTGTAAAGAACCATTGTCTCAAAAAAAACATCCGGATGTGGTGAGAGAGAGAGAGAGAGAGAGAGAGAGAGAGAGAGAGAGAGAGATTACGACTGCCACAAAAATTAAGAGATTGAAAGGTATGTACGAAGAAATAACACTTTGTCGGATATTACTATCCAATCATAAGTTAAGAACAATAAGATGATTACTTCTAAAAACAATGGGTGGTTTTTCTTTTTTTTTAATTACAATGATTACCTGAATCCCACCCCCCCCCCCCAACCCCCCACCCCCCAGGACATTAAAAAAAACGCGCGTCTGTAATCAATTGTACATCATAGTAACATGTAAAAAAATCTAAAGCTTCAATTAGGTAGTAGTTCTTTTGTGTGTCTTCGTTTGAGTGCATATGTCTGCATGTGTGTGAGTGTGCGTGTGTGTAAGAGAGAGAGAGAGAGAGAGAGAGAGAGAGAGAGAGAGAGTTGACAATGACCAGAGGATCTCCCTAGAGGAATACTTATCAGGAGTTCAACAGTTTTAGGGAAAACCAAGATAATCCTTCTCGAAGCTTACGAAAAAATCAGTATATTAACACTCACAATACTTCTAACTATCTCTAAAAAACTTGATCACCTCCTTAGGGGGCTTTTCTTAATAATGAAAATATGATTTTGTAATCTTGATAACTCAACACTCATTTAGAAAACTCTCTCTCTCTGTCTCTTTCCATATATATATATATATATATATATGTATATATATATATATATATATATTTATATATATATATATATATACATATATATATATATATATATATAATTTATATATATATATATATATATATAAACACATTCATATATATATATATATATATATAAACACATTCATATATATATGTATATATATATATATATATATGTATGTGTGTGTGTGTGTGTGTATGTGTGTGTTTGTGTGTGTGTGTATGTGTGTTACCGTAAATATGTGGAATCCATTATCATGCAAAATTCCTAGTAAATTTGCATACGCACATATACTTCAGTTAATATGCATAATTAC
>NC_090727.1:196210405-196212905 GCF_036898095.1 Palaemon carinicauda
TTGTTTTCAAGCTCAAACTGTTAGACGCTGGGCGGATCTTTTCTTAAAATCATTATTGAATTTTTTACTGATAGAATACAAATATTTGTTGTGATGAGCACCACAGTGACTATAGGTGTTCCTCGGGGTAGTGTTCCTGGGCCATTACTTTTCATACGATATACACATCACATGGGATTTGTTCTAGAAAACAAATTCGTTGCAGATGCAAATGATGGTACCCACTTTGCATCCATACCATCTCCTGAATGCAGATCTGACATTGCTGAATCCCTTAATACAGATCTAGTTAAAATTAATCATGCAAATTATGAGGTATGAAGTCGAACTCAAACAAAACTCGAAGTATGGTTGAAAGTAGGTCGAGGACAGTGAGTACTCAACATCCGGATCTCAAAATTGATAATGTTTCTTGATAGAATTTACTTTTGAGAAACAAATTGAGCCTCTCTCTTCTATTGCACAAGTAGTGGCTTTTTGAGAAAGTCCTTTAAAAGTTTTGGTGATCAGTCTATTTTGACGAAGTATTTTAATATTCTTCAATCTACCTTGCTGAGAGTATTGTTCCCCTGTCTGTTTTCAGCTGTTAAAACTCATCTTATTTTTTTGGATAGGAACTTACGGTCTATTAAGTTTCCTTTTCCTGATCTAGATATTAATCTCTGGCACCGTCGTTCAGTTAGTTCGTTGTGCATGATGCAGACATTTTTTCATAATTCTGATTACCCTTAAAATTCAGATCTTCTCGAACAGTACCATCCTGCTCGTAATCCTAGGCGTACAGTTAATTCTAATAGTCATGCCTTCTCCATCATGATGCTCATTACTACGCAATATTCAATAGAAGTGATACTCCAGTTGTGACCAAGCCCTGGAATGACTAGCAGCGAATCATTTCGCGTTGAACAAGTTGACTTGAATCTCTTTTTATAGTTTGTGTATAAGAGATGTTTCCATATAGCTACTCTTCCTAAAATATTTTTTTTTAATTGTTCACTAATTCTCTTGTAGTTAATTTATTTCCTTATTTCCTTTCTTCACCGGGCTATTTTTCCCAGTTGGAGCCTATGGACTTATAGCATCTTGCTATTCAAACTAGGGCTGTAGCCTAGGTAATAATAATAATAATAATAATAATAATAATAATAATAATAATAATAATAATAACAACACTATTTGCTTACGCATTACCCCAGTATTGAGATGCAGTGCTCGCATCAAGCGCTCAGAGTGCTCACGTTTGGTTCATCCTCCGCCTCCCCACACCGAATTCCGCAAGAAGACTTTAATCATTGACAAGAAGCATTGCGTGACATTGCGGGTATGGAAGCAGTGCGAGTGTCGAGGTAGTTCTAAAAATATAATACTTACGAGCGTGTGTGTTCGTGGGCGCTGGTGTGTCAGAGAGAGAGAGAGAGAGAGAGAGAGAGAGAGAGAGTTCCTCTTTAATTCTTAACTAGCAGAGAGAGAGAGAGAGAGAGAGAGAGAGAGAGAGAGAGAGAAAATTCCTCCTCATCTCTTAACTAACAATTTGTCAACAAAAAATTGCAATGAGCTCTATCTAAATAGTCTAATGATCTTTTTAAGCGACTGTAGTTGACAGTTTGACCTTTGGAGAGACTTAGAAATTTCCTTGTTCATAATAAAACTTATACTTGTATTGATGTAAGAAACTTTAATATTTGCACCACACAGAGTTAGACCGGGATAATGTTGTTCAACTTTCTTGTTGACAAAAATCTTGGTAAAGTTGCAGCATACATGATACTACCAGGATACGCTCTCCTTGGAAATACCAAGTTTCGTGCCGATAATTTGCGATTTCCCGTTGAGACCAGGCAATATAAGCAATAATCAATTTGCCGTAACCCTTTGGCAATGAGTGTGAATCCCCGATAATTTCTAATCTGGAAATCTTACCCTCTGCTAGAACGCAGGGACGTAAGAAATAACTCCCCGACATTGATAGGTTATCCAAATATGAATTAATGCAAAGTGGCATGCGAGTGAGAGAAGTTATCTAAGACTTGTGGAAATAGGAATTTTTATGGTGAGGTAAGAACACCTACCCCCACACGGCAACGCCTCCTATAACGTCCGCACCCCCCCCCCCAAAAAAGAAAAAAAACCACTCCAGTGAACGATTGTAAACCTCAATGACAGAATTAATTTAATACCTTTTGGAGAAAATAAAACTTCATGGACATTTAAGTGCTTTGATAAAATGTTATTTCATGAGATAAAAGCACACAAAGGAAAAAAGCAAGATTTATCAAAGTGTATTTGAACATAAAAAGAAAAAAAGAGTGAAATAAAATCTTAGCCTACTGCATTAGAAAAGGCGCTTTTGTGGGGAGAAGTGAGCTGCAGACTAATTAGTGTTCAGACAACAATACTCAGTAAGAATTCCTCAGGAGACAGTATTACAAAGAAAATATAAATATATATATATATATATATATATATATATATACATATATATATATATATATATATATAT
>NC_090727.1:196220405-196240405 GCF_036898095.1 Palaemon carinicauda
GAACCTGACAAGAGAGTAAATGTCAGTGTAAGACCGAAGTCGAAACCAGTTCAGAATAATTCTTGTCCCTTTTGTAACGAACGGCACCCGCCTCACGGATGCCGCCAAGTAAGTGATGTGGCTGCCAGACCTTGCATTTTGCTAAAAAGGGGCCTGTGTTTCAATTGCACTAATTCTGGTCATCGAAGTGATAAGTGTCCCATCCCTAACTCTTGTAAGAATTGTAGTGGTAATCACAACACAGCCATTTGTGATAATTATAATCCGGGAAAACGATTGCAATCAGTTCCCTCCACGTCAGCCCCAAGTAATAGTAGTAGGCAGTCTACAACATCCCGCCCCGTAGTAAATGTGACGCCTCGACAGCACGAAACGGCACCCCGTCCATCTAAAGATGAAGTAGAACCCAAACAGTGCAAAAGTGCAAAGATCGCACAGGTGTCCGACGTGGACCTCCCTTGTACAATCTTGCCAACGGCTATGGCCGAAATCAATCATAAGCAAGGTAGTAAGCGAGTCCGCTTATTTCCCGATACGGGAAGCCAAAGAAGCTTCATATCAGCGAAAACCGTGAGGCAATTAGGCCTACCGGTGGTAGGAAGGGTAGCGTTGAACATAGCTCCGTTTGGCTCTGCAGAAATAAGCGGACAATATGATGTCGTTAGCTGTAGGGTAGAGATAGGAAGAAGAGTAGTACAAATGAAGCTGGTGGCACACGAGAATGTTGACGTCCTAATACATAACGCTGGTTATGTACAAGTTAGACAGCATCTGTTGAGTAAGGGAGTCACGTTGGCCGATCCAGAGAATAAGTCCAATGAGTTGAAAAATGTCCACATTTCAGTAGGGGCCGATTATTTTAGCTACTTCATCATAGGAATCGAGAAAGTTGATGGGATAAGTCTTTTCCTGACCCATAAAGGCATATTGCCATATGGGAAAGTGCCGCAGTGGCTGTTAGAAGGCAAAAAGATTGAACATGTGAAAACGCTAAGAGTCTGTAGAACTGCGAGTGAACCAAACCAATTTGACGTAGATGAGTGGTGGCGTTTGGACCGCGTTGGCATCGCCCCATCAGAGCAATATACTGTTCGCGAAGCGGAAGCCATGCGAAAGGTGTCGCAAAGTGTCGTAAAGAAGCCTGAGGGATATCAAGTTAGCCTACCATTCGGGTCGGATGCTAGGCCAGATACGAAGTATCGAAACGCTGTAGCGCAGTTAGAATCATTGCAAACTAAGTTCAGGAAGGACAGGGAATATTTTGATCAGTATCAGGGAGTGATAAATAAGTATCTAGAAGCAGGCTTTATATCAGAAGTAAAGGAACCCAAGATTGAAGGGTATTATATGCCACATTTTGGAAGTAAGAAAGATAGCCGCACGACCCACCTCAGAATCGTGTTTAATGCCTCAGCAAAATCTAAAGGTCATAAATCGTTGAATGAATGCCTCTTACCCGGCCCCAATCTAGTAGAATCAGCATATCATTTGCTTATAAGGTTCAGATTGAACGAATATGCCATGCTAGCCGACATCAGCAAGGCCTTCCACCGTGTCTTGCTAGATCCCCGTGATGCCAAATACACACGATATCTGTGGCGCGAGGTAGCAGGTCGAGCGCTCACCTTCGCCTTTAGAGTCGTGGTGTTCGGCATCACGGCGAGTCCGTTTTTGTTGCAACAAGTTTTAAATTGTCATTTCGAAAGGGAAGGTAGGCCAGATTTGGCAAAGTCCTTTATGTAGTTAATTATCTCAGTACTTTCGAGGATGTAGAGAGCATGAGGCAGGAGCATGAATCTGTCAACAAGATCTAAATAGGGGCTGGTATGCCTTTAGAAGGGTGGGCGTCCAATAATTTAGCCTTCAATAGAGAGAAGCAGTGGAGTGAGCGGGTGAATGTGAACGTACTTGAGCTGCGATGGGCCCGAGACGTCGACCAATTGTGTGGGAAAGAGAGTAAGAGAATCAGTGAATTGGGGGAGGGATGGGTACCTACGAAGCGTAGGGTACTTTCCATGTTGGTCTCCATTTATGATCCTCTAGGCTTGATAAGCCCATTATTTGTTCGAGGAAAGCTTTTCATCCAACAACTATGGGAGGATAACGTAGGTTGGGATGATGTGTTAAGGAGAGAGAAAGCTAGAGAAGTGAGTGAGTTGTTGTGTGAATTGAAAGCGGTAAGCAACATCACATTTCCAAGAGCGGTAGGCAAGAAAAATTTAGAGCTCCATGTATTCACCGATGCCAGCAGCAAGGCATACGGCGCAGTAGCATATACTAGGGACAATTGCAATCAAGTAAGCCTACTCACTAGTAAAATGAGGATCACTCCAAAGGGGATGAACAAGTTGACAATCCCCAAGCTAGAACTATTAGCATTGTTGTTAGGCTGCAGATTAGCCAAGACACTTAAAGGGCTGATAGAGCCACGAGAGATAGTCATGTGGACCGACAGTAAGGTCACGTTGGCTTCGGTAGCATCTCCCGATGCTAAGGACAATAGGAATGTCTTCATATCTAACAGAGTGGCGGAGATTATTTTTTTTCATCAGGTTTGCGGTTTTAGTCTCAGCCGTGTCCCGAGCAAACAGAATCCTTCTGATGTCCTGTCCAGAGGAGTAACAACGCAACAATTACTACAAAACCCTCTTTGGCGGAATGGACCAGAGTTCCTGAGGAACACAGGACAGCCTGTTCCTTACAAAGAGGACGATCCAGCCAATGAAAGAACCGTAGTGGTGGCAGTGCAAGAAATAAGGGAAGAAATAAGACCTGTTCCACCAGGAGAGATATGGGAAATTCTACAGAGGGAAGTAGAGTTCCGATTCTTATTAAGAGTTACTAGGTTAATCCTAAAATTTGCTAAATTAAAACGGCATCCGTTCAGTATTGTTGTCCAATTACAGCAAAAATATTATTTGCCTACAGTCTATGCTTACTTGGAGGGTGGAGTCAGACCCCCTCGTGAAGTTACTAATTTTGTCAGACAATTAAATCTAGTGTTAGATAATAACTTGATTTGCACTAGGGGACGAGTGTCCCAAGTAGAGAAAATTAAACATTTGATTCTTTTGCCAGCCAAGGGGCACTTAGTTAGGGCTTATCTAAGATATTTGCATAGTTTACATTTACATTGTGGTGTGAATACACTAATGGATATCTTTCGACAGAAATGCTGGTCGCTGGGCCTACGTTCCATTGCGAGACATATTGTGCAGCAGTGTCCAGAATGCATGCTAGCCTTCCAGGCCCTGTTGAGACAGCCACCACCACCCCCCCTACCGAAGGAAAGGATCCACCTAACGAAGCCCTTTACAGCAGTCGGAGTGGACCACACAGCGGCAATACAGACTGAAACGCGGTCAGGCTACATACAGATCGTGACTTGCATGGCCAGCAGGACTGTGTACCTCGATTTCTGCCCCTCCCTGGAAGCGGAGGAATTTGTCTTAGCCTTACGTTGTTTTTGTGCTACCCACAGTGCTCCGTCTTTCATCACATCTGATAATCATCAAACGTATAAGACTGCCAGCAACCTCCTTCAGGGACTTTATGAAGAGGAAGAAGTCCAGCAGTTCCTGAGAAAAACTGGAATTGAATGGCGTTTTCAGACACCCCGTGCACCTTGGAAAGGTGGGTTCTTCGAGCTCCTAATCAGAGTGACATAACGTGTCCTCCAGATACCCCTCGGGAAAAAGTACCTGCCGGACGCCCACGTACTAACACTAGTGAAGGAGGCCGAGGCGGTGTTTAATAACAGGCCTCTAATGTACAGCGGCGACAAGTGCGAGGATGAGGTCCTCACCCCCTCCCATTTAGTGAGAGGAAGCCCAATCAACCTCATGGCACCGATCTTGCCAGGCCACTACCTCAATGCGACATTCACCTCCCGGAGGCTTCGTGATCGTTATTTGAAGCTGACAGACTCTTTGAAAGCCTTCCGAGAGAGGTGGAGAAAAGAATATTTGAGTGCCCTGAGGGCCAGACATGACTGTCGATCTGGGAAACCTTCCAAGCTGCACCCTTGAGACGTCGTGCTGGTCAAGCAAGACAATCAAAAAAGGGGTACGTGGCCCCTTGGACGTGTCGTGGAGAGATATCCTGACGACGACAGTCGTGCGTTCAGCCAAGCTGTTGTTCGAGGATATCGAGTCCCTGCGAGCTGTCAGCCACCTGGTTTCCCTGGAGATTGCTCCCTCTGATGACAATGATGGTGTTGGAGAAGACGATGGCGACGTCGAAAACGAGGGTGCGTACAGTTTGCCAGCAGGACTGCCAGGGACCGTTGAGACGTCTGGGGACAACCAGGAGATGGTTCAGGCTACGACATCTCGACAATCAGCCACAGAGGTCTTAGGTAGTGGCGAAAATAGTGATAACAATGCGGTAAGTGAGATAAGTGAAAGTGACATAGAATCAGAGACGTCGGGCGACCAAGGACGTTCCGCACGCCCATTGAGAAAGGCTGCTGCGAAGCAGCGAGAGTTGATGGAACAATTAGTTCAGAATGAGGAGATATAACTCATAGCTGCAAACAGTAAATGAAACCTGTAGGGTCCCTTCTGGTAGGTAGGGAGGGTGGAAAGAAGTAAGTGTAGGTGAGTTTGAATCCACAGAGGTTGGAAGTGCGTCGGGTATAGAGTACGGGAACGGGAGGTCTTCTTGTACATACAGATCGAGCGTTGTACAGAACCAGCCCCCCCCCCTTTTTTTCCCTAGAGTGATTGCCAAGGTGTGGCCGTGTGGGAAGGGTAATTCCATTGATTGATTAGGGGCAGATTGCCCTAGTATTTGATGTGTATATAAGATTATTCAATTTGTGATTGTGCATGTATGCATTGCTTATTGCTTATTTGAGATATCATTGCAGGCCCATTGCCTATTTGCCTTTCTATCGATTGATTCATGTATGTATTATATGTCTGGGTACATTTTTGCCTGTATTACCATTCTGTGTGTACACTTGTAAGAGTTGATTGCCCCGGGGTAATATTTCTGTTGATGTATATTGTGTGTACTCCGTTAGAGTCGTTGTGGAGCGCTACGCAACGAGCCTAACAGAGTCTTGGAGTGGTTACTCCTCCCCCGAGTCCAGTCTTGCCTAATTGACCGACGTTTCACCGCCCCTTTATTTCGGGTGTGGAGGATGTCGGGAGTTTCGAACTGATCATTCGAAATCCCTGCCATTTAACTCCACGAACGTTGCTTTAAATTGGGGTAAGATTGGAAGATCTCACGGGCATTTCTACAAATGAGTGCTGTCCAATACTTGACGATATTGTGGCATAAATTTCAACCACCTGGTGGGGAAGTAGCGGGTGTCAGAGAGACGAAGTTTTTATTATTTACAAATTACGAGAATGATATTGTATTGTTTTACCATGACAAAAATATTGATGTATATGTTTAGAGCCAAGGACTCTCTAGATTGTTGGGTTATGGCAAATTATGGCCTTCAGCTGAAGTATTAAGTTTACCCTTTTATCTGAAGTAAGACTTTGACTGTTTTTCTGTCTTGTGGTCGATAAAGAAACTTTATCAAACCCCTTATTGAATAAATAACGTAAGAGTTCCCTCGCATCTCACAAGGACACTTTAGTTAGCGCGGGAGACCGTAGTTTTCCTCGGAGCTGTCCAGCACGACGCTCGTTCATTCCTGCCTAAACCTCCAACCTAGTAAGTTTAACTATTGTTAAGTCTCTCCATCTCCAGCTCCTTGCTACCACGATACCAGGTCGGTTCTTTTGTGAGTTTCTGTATGTAACTTTGTATCGATCTGTAAAATTGTCATCCCTGGGATTGGGGATTAGTTTTATGCATTAGATAATGCCTGTAGACCTTGGGATGTGATTTACCATGAATAGTTATTATAATTACGAAAACTTAGTCTTATTTAGTCCAACGTGGACTCTGTGTTTCATGAGCATATGTTGCAGACCCCCTAAGGGTGACAGTTCTAACTTTCAATTAGCCTGAAGTTATATTGTGTGTTGTTTTTTTTTATCAAATGATTATTTTTTGTAATAAACTTAAAATTGTGATCATATTTTATTGAATCCTGAATAGTTTTGGGAAGCAAACCTCTTCCAGGTCTTGTCATTTGGCCCATTCCATCGGGCCTAGAATCATTAATTTTAATAAATCGGAGAAAAAAATCACGACAATTTGTATGATTATCGAGAGTTTACTTAAAAAAAAGAAAAAAAAATTGTTACCTAAATTTTTACCTTAATCACTAACTGACTCAAACTCGTCATCGGTGGCCGGGAAGTTGACTGCAGGTTGCCGTACTTGATTTCCCATAGGTTTGTAGAGTTTAACAGCTTCAAGGAAAAAATGGTGAGCATCACCACTGAAAAAAAAAAATCAAGAAAGAGATAACGTCCGAAATACTGTTCGAAATATGCCGTTCTCATTCCAGGACGTTTAGACCAAAGACTATATACTGAAGGAAGATAGGAAGGCTCAAAATAGAATGTTAATACACTAGTTGGCAACTCCAAAGTGAACACAATCGTTTGACTGCTCAGTATTAAATGGCGTTATAGATTTACATCGTTTGTCGTCTGTTTGTTTATATTCCGAATTTGACAGTTGACACAACGAGGTGTTTCACAGGTTCCCTAAGGACAAAGAACGGTGAGTACTAACAGTGTAATACATGAAATATGTGCTACTCATGAGTAAGCCCCACTGATAATGGATACAGTATAAGATTAAGGCTAGGCATCTGCAATACTCTTTTCTCAAACTCTTTTATTTAGTCATAAAGCTATTGAAATAATGTATTTCTCAAGACCTGACATATTTGTCGTTAGGGACATGTTTAGTGGTAAGTATTATATTTAACTGCGATTTAACTTATAAATATATGAATATTTCAGCATGTTTGCACACCTGAGTAGCATTACAGTATACCGCATCAACATATTATTTTGTTAGTGTTCCTTGTCTTATTTTTTTTTCTATTTCCTAAATAAAGATTAACATTTTACAGTATTTATAAACTGTATTTGTATTTTCATGAACATTGAATGTCTGTTTACTGTCTGTTCTTTCTGTGTTTGCATAATTGCTTTGTCTTATGTTTGCACGATGTATTCAATTCATGAAGAAATCCTTTTTTAGTATTATGTTTTCTCATATTTATAATTATATTGGAGTTTATTTGCATGTAATTCATGATACAATTTAACTTGCTTATATATATATATATATATATATATATATATATATATATATATATATATATATATATATATATATATATATATATATATATATATATATATATTTTCTTTTTTTTTTACAATTTTTATATGCGCAATATTATTTACTGTTATTTTTCTTATGTATATTTTATTAAAGTTCCTTTTATGTGATTTATCTTTTTTGGTTGGCTTGTATGCTATCTTATTTCTATTTCCATCCCCTTTTTAATAATTTTTATGTGTGGTTCAATTTAGTGAGTTATTTTATTCCTTTTGTTTGAATATCTATACATTTATTAGTTTATATTACTAAAGAGTTTACACGAGTCCATCATGCATTTCCGTTTCAATAAAAGAAAATTACAATTGTGTTTTATACACACCTAATATCATTCTGCAATGGCCTACAAATTGTAATCAAATGTATGCCTACATATCACATATGACTAAGTTTAACAAATCAGATATACAGCGTTTTAATTTATTCGAACGTGATATGGTATAGAATATTTAAAAAGGATTGTAATATACAATACTTGAAACTGCAAGAAAATCAACTAAATTATAAGAGACATAGCTATTATGTTACTGAAAAAAAAACAAAAAAACAGACTGAGAAACATAAGGATATGTATTCTTGATCTATAAATGTACCTTTTCATAAAATTACAATTTAGTTATCTAAAATTTAAGAACGTCATAAATCTAAGAATAAAATATACTGACGTAGTAATGCAAATTATTTTCAATTGAACTCCATCCTATATTCCCGTAAGGATTACGGCCCTGAATGTTTAACCGCTCACTCAATAGATGGAGCCATTCGTTTCGGATGGGAGTATCTGGCATCTTTTCATGGCACACTCATTTGAGGGCTATTAGGCTCAGCCTTCGTATCTTCCTTCAGTATATAGTCTATGGTTTAGACCAGTGTTAACGTTCCTCGACAATCGCTCAACAGTTTGCGTATGTACTCTGCTATCGTCTGGTCTCTTGGTGAGCGAAGTTTTCACGATGATTAATTACCTTATGAACGTAACCTTGGTTTCTATTAGATGTCAAGGTAGGACAAGAGACACACGATGGTGGGGACATGTGGTTTAATGGGTCCTCAGATACAGACTGACTCGTTGCTCTCTGCAACCGGCACACTCACTTGGCGGGCAGACATATCATACTTGCAGGTACTCCATCATCCCCCCCCCCGAGATTAATACATGGGTATACATGGAGAGGCAATGATAAAAAATAATGCATGGATATACATGGATTAAATTGGGTGCATGTGCGAGAATAGGAAGACAGGTACATAGCTGTCAGTAATGCAAGACACAATGTGCAGGTAATACATGTTCATAGAATAATATGAGAAGCAAAGGCAATAGAAAAAAAATATGCAGGTGCCGCTGTAATGTACGATGATCACATGTAGTCATTCATCCACGCAGGCCTTCTAGTGCGCCGTGATGGGCGTGGCTCCCGTACTGCTTGTGGGCTGGGCGTAGGGTGACTGCCTGGTAGCTGCTCGGGCGTGGGCGTGGCTGGATGCGTAGCAGGTGTGGCCCGCCCTGGCTGGGGCCCCGATTATGTGAGACGCAGGTGCTTCCTGTTACGGAGGGAGAGGCGCCCACTGCCATCCAGTTTGATCAGGTATTGTCGGTATGGGAGCGTTTCCGCTACGGTACCGGTACGGTCCCACAGCTTAGTGGCCTGATTTTGCACTCGCACTTGGGATCCCGGGTTGATAACTGGAAGCTTTCTGGATGGTGCGTTCCCGGTGAGGGCGGCACCACTGTCAGCCATCTGACGATCTCTTTGCCGTAAGGTTGCCCCCCAGTGTGTGTCTACCGTGAGGTGCCAGCGGGCCGTAGGTACGCCGTCTCGGACCTGCCTGCCCGCTGCCATCTGGGCGGGTGACTTATTTATTCCGCGGAGGGGGGTGTTGAGGTACTGCAACATAGCCATAGAGGACTTGTCCGTGTCGAGGGTGCCGCCGCTGCCCGTGTTCGCCATTATTATCTGCTTCCCCATCTTGACTGCGGCCTCTGCCCTGCCATTGGACTGCGGGTACTGGGCGGATGATAGACGCACGGACACGCCCCATAACTTGAAAATTCCCCCATTTCCTCGCTTGCCAGATTGGTGCCACCGTCCGTGGAGATTTGCTCCGGGGCCCCCCACCTGGCAAAGTAGCGACGTAGCTGGGTCTTGATGGGGGAGGAGGAGGTTCCGTGGGGGAAGTGGGCCAGCTCCAGCCACCCTGTGAGCCTGTCTGCGTAGGCCATGTACGAGTGTCCGTCGTGCTGGAACTTATCTGCTACCGTTATCTGGAAGGGGTACTCTGGGGGCGGCGTGATGATGAGTTCCTCCGTGGCCTGGGATGGTGCGTGTATGTCGCATTCTTCACACGAGGATCGGTGATACTGCAGGTCCTCCTCGAGTCCAGGCCAGTACACCGTCTGGCGCGCTTGTCGTTGCATCGAGTCCAGGCCTTGGTGCCCCGAGTGTAGGTTGGCAGCCACCTGCTGACGGAGAGGCTCCGGGATAACTAGGCGGACGTTGCCCTGTTCGAACGTGTATGTCACCAAGTCTTGGATAACGGCCAGCCTCTCCCTGACACCGTAGAAGAGCCGAAGGCACGCAACTTCCTGGGACTTCCTGTCGGGCCAGTCCCCGGCCAGGACCCTGGCCATGAGCAGCCGGTACACGGGGTCGCTGACAGCGGCGTGCCTAACTCTCGCCTCGTCCATGACACAGCTGTCGTTCTCTACTGCTGCCAAGACGGCGGCCTCCATGGTGTCGGTGAGGTCTTCGTCGAGGTCCATGTCGTGGGCGCTGGGATCGGCTTTCAAGGCAGCGTATCGGGACAGGAAGTCCGCCGCACTGTTACGCTTCCCCGGCAGATACTTGACCCTGAATCAGTACTGCAGAGTTCTCTCCTTCAGCCTGAAGAGGCGGGGGTTGGAGATTTCCGTGAGGGCCCGATCCCCCAGTAACTTGGTTAACAGGTGGAGGTCCGTCACAACGGTGAGGCTGGGGTACCCCAGCAAGAACAACCTCGCCTTTTGGAGACACCAGGCTACCACGAGGGCCTCCCCCTCCACGGCAGCGTAGCCAGCTTCGGCGACGGTGAGATGGCGGCTGCCGCATAGTGCCAGGCGCCACCCACCCGTGCAGCAAAAGGGCGTATTGGCGGAGCTGCATGAGCAATACTGTTGAAGGATTACAAACCCTATGCCTTCTTTGCTCTAGTCGGTGATCGCTGCTGTGGGGCGGCTCCTGTCGTAGTAGGCCAGTCCTTCCTTTGCTAATTGGCAGATCATGTCTTCCCGGTTGGTTTTTTGAGGAGCTCCCTGAATGGGTTCATGATGGGAGCTGTCGCGAGGAAGGGCACCAGCTGGTTGACGAATCCGTACCAAGCCCTTATGTCGGTGGTAGAGGGTTGACGTGGCATTGGGAAGCTCTTGATGGCCACCAAACGTTCCTCTGTTGGCTTGTAGGCCTCCCAGCCCAGGTTGAAGCCCACGAGTTCTACTTCCCTTCTTGCGAATTGGAATTTCTCCGGCTTAAGGGTAACACCCTTGGCTGCGCATGTTTCGAGGAAGTTGTAGGCATGCTAGAAGGCCCCTTCGATGCTGTCGTTGTAGAGTAGGGTGTCGTCTACGCACTTATATTTCCTCTGGATGTCCTGGATGGCGTCGTCGAATCGTCGAATATACGCATCGCCGGCGGAGCAGTGCCCCATGGGTGTACGACGGTAACGAAATCTCCCCCAGGTGGTAATGAATGTGGTTAGATCACGACTTTCTTCGTCTAACTCCACTTGGTGGTATCCTCAGTGCGCGTCCGCCACGGTCTTGAATGTGTGCTTAGGTACCCCGGACACTATGTCGAATGGGGCGGGGTGTGGTGTGTCTCCCGTAGGCAAGATGCGTTGAGGCGCTGGTAGTCGACTGTACAGTGTGGCTGTCCTGACTTCTTGGCGACGACCACCATACGGGCGCACCATTTGGTTGGCTGCTCGGCAGGTACCGGTTCTATGACGCCACGGGCGACATCTTCTTCGAGCTGGGCCTTCACTTCCTCTTCCCAGTGTTTTGGCACTGATGCTGGGGTATGGCATGCGTAAGGCGTAGTTCCTGGGAGCAGGTGGATATGGTGCGGTTTCCCCTGCATCACTGACAGTGGCTTCCTGGCTGTGTTGAATGTCGTTGTAGCGAAATGTTGCAGGAGCCAGGCTTCCAACCTGGACACATGTTCCTCCTGGGGCGGCAGGGGCACCTCGGCGGGTCGGGGTGGTACCTGGGCAGCCCGTCTGGCCGTGCCATCGAACAGGCTCACGTGTGCCACCTCGGGGGAGGGATGGGGGAACTCCTTGGGTACCAGCGTTAAGTCCCTGCAAGCATCCAGCGACAGGAAGAGGTGCTTTGCCGACTGCACGAAGTACACGTCCTGCTCCGTGGTACGACCTTGCCGGGTGACGTGGCACACTGAAGATCCAAGGCACTTCAGGGGAAGGTTTGCCACATCCCGCAAGCCAGCCCGGGGTGTAAGGGCTGCTGGGCGGACTTGGAGGTGCGATAGCAAGGAGGGCCCCACCACACATACCTGTGCCCCGGTGTCCGCCACGGCGGTGACCGGCACTCGTACTCCTGTGTCGTTGTGAACGACTGTCACCTCCACTACTGGGTGGCGGGCGAGGTTGGCGCCCGCAACAAGCACAGCGCTAGACGTAGCACTAGACACGTCTGTCGGGGATCCTGTCGATTTTGCCTGTGACTTTCTGCAGCATGTGTAGTAGTGGCCCTGCTTGTGGCACCCGTTGTATACGGCGGATTTAGCGGGGCATGAGGCTCTGCCAGAGGGGTGGTGCCCAACGCAGTTCCCGCAGGGAGGGGGTGGGGGACCCCTACCTGTGCCAGCGACGGTTGCACTCGGATGATCTGCCTCGGGTGTCTCGCTGCCAGCCGCACAATCAGATTCCCTCCAGTTGCATTGGCGCGCAGCGGCGTCGATGCGGGCCGCCTCGTAGGCACAGCACCTGGGCCTAAGGGCACTAGCACTATTGATGTCATTGCTACACTGGTATACATGGCGACGCATAGCCTCATCACTTAGGCCCACCATTAATTTAGGTAATAACATATATTCAGCTAGATTGCACTGACACTGAGGGCACTGGAAATTGCAATCGGTGGCCTTTTGAGAACACTTTAAAAAATAATCACTGACACTTTCTCCATGGCCTTGTACCTCATTAAAAAACTCCGACCATAGCACAGCACGGTTTGTAGATCGCAACATAATATCGCGAATAAAATCCATGGCTTCCATAGTGGTGAGGTTACTCCATTCCTTTGAGGTGAATCTGGCGTCCAGCGCCCGTTGTAGGGGGGGTGTGCAGTATAGCCTGATGTGGTGGACGACCTCGTGGAGCGGTAGTCTGCACAGTTCGATCCAGCATTCCATCGACCTCTTCTAGGACCTGAATGCGGCGGGCTTCAGCTCAATTTTGCACTTCTCCGGGGCTGGAGACGCGGGGACACGAGGTGCAGAGGTAGCATGTGTCGTAAGCCGGTCACAGAGAACGTTGATCATTTGCTGATGTGCCGCCATGGCTTGCCTGGCTTCTTGCAAGGCAGGGACGAGCCCACGGGGGACGACGGGGCGTGCGGCCCTTGGGGTGGACTGCACTGAGCGGCGCTGGAAGGGCATGGTGAGGGTCACATTGGTCCTTGAGAATCACTGCGCCATATTAGATGTCAAGGTAGGACAAGAGACACACGATGGTGGGGAAATGTGGTTTAATGGGTCCTCAGAATACAGACTGACTCGGTTGCTCTCTGCAACCGGCACTCACTTGGCGCCTGCCCGCCATGGGAAAACATATCATACTTGCAGGTACTCCATCAGTTTCCAAGAGTTATATATGCGGCCTAGCAATCACTAATTATAATAGAACCTGACCATATATATTTCTTGATTATAGGGATGAAAGTCCTACGACTCCTGTCATGTCCTTCTTTATGAAGAGGGATTGTAGGCCTAAAAATTATTTTTGGAGACACGTTCTATCCCTCCAAAAAGCCAGACATCGTTAAGATTTCGCACTCTGTTATACTGTTTTTTTTTTTACCAAAGAAAGTCTCGTCTATTTGTACTATGATTCCCAGACCAGCAATGGGCTCTTGGATGTAAAGCCAGTTAAGAGTCGCCTCTCTGCAAAAGCTATGCCAGTCTACACTTGTATGGCGGGACCAGTGCAAGCACTTAAAAACCTTTTCACGCTTGAACCCTTTGTCTAACCAATGATTAACAAATAATGCAATTTCCCAAGGTATTGTCTTGGGATATTGTCTAAAAGTTAACCTTTATATAAACTAATTCGATAATGACACTGCTTCCTTCTTTTTATGCGGGTGATTTTTCGATATCGTCCACAATAAAACGATCACTGCGGTAAGAGCAAGAAGAATCGCAATCAGAGCAAGTCACTCCCTTTGGCAAAACACTGTGAGCATGAAGATATTCAATAAAGTTTTCCGATCCGAATCTGAATGAAAATTCTTTATAAAACGCCGCTGATATATAGCACAACCATTACATGTCACTTCGACAGGAGTCATGTTAATGAATGGTGTTAATTTACAAGTAAAAAAAAAATACCGGGACTAAGGTTGGTCGCGTGTCTTATAATTAATGCAATATAATTGTCTTAAAAAGTCATGCGAATAATAATATTGGTACTAATACCACGCCACCGAAAATCATTCAAATTCATTGGAGGAAATTTGAAAGTGTGGGAGGGATTAAAAAAATGCGCCGTCTAGAAAAAAATCATAATCGTTGGTCAATTTGAGCGCGTAGGTGGAACTTCCAGGAACTTCAGCGATTACGTCATCAACGAACATGCACATACGCACGAACTGGAGCTCCGAACGACTAGTGACACAAATCGATAAATTTTCTAAGTTGAAAAAAAAAAAGATATTTTACTTAAAATCACGTATTATGTTATCATTTATTTGCTCCATGGGTTAATGGCATTCAACATATTGCTTTTTCAATGCTCTAACCGACATTGCATAGTATTTTTAGTTATCAGACAATGGCATCTCATACAATAATGCTTATATATATATATATATATATATATATATATATATATATATATATATATATATATATATATATATATATATATATATATATATATATATATATATTTATACTGTATATGTATATACACACACACACATATATATATATATATATATATATATATATATATATATATATATATATATATATATACATATATATATATATATATATATATATATATATATATATATATATATATATATATATATATATATATATATATATAAAATGTCATGCTAGATGGTATTTACTGTGCTAGACGGTATATCTTAGCAATCCATGTTTGCCAACGATTTACTATAAGCAGACGAGAGCAATTTGGTGGAGTAGCGAGAACTTTGGGTGTGAAGGAAATGCCCTGCTAAATCTTGGTGAATCAGTGGCTTCTTCTCCTGATGCCTGGCTAATAATCTTACAGGAATTAGTACAGACTAGCATGGGTCATTTGCTTTAGTTAGATAAGCACTGTGCATCACAAGGAGCTGGCTATCCTTTGATGAATCTAGGCAATGGATCCTCTTGTGGCATTTTGTGTCAATAGGCGTAGGAGATGATGATGATGATAAACAGTAATACCTTGACCTACAAGTGAATTAAGATATGAGTGTTCCGGGATACGAGTCGTCACTCGGTCGGTTTTTCCCTTTGTTATTTGACCAAGAATTTGACATAAGTGTTCGAGATGCCACTGCTATACGACATTGTGATTAGTGACATGGTGTCCTTATGAGTCCAGCGTCCAACACAGCCTCCATTAAATAAAAATTGCTGATTATCCATCATCCCTTTATCCCTAGTCACCTGAAAATGGAAGTTGCTGAATTTCTTTTATCCCTTAAACCTCAATCACCTACAAACCAGAAGCAAACCTATCACTCATGAGCTGCAGCGTTGCAAGAGCCCGTGCTTGGCTACAAGGGCCAGACAATTCACAAGAAAGCAAGCAGTGACGATATGGTGCTCCCCAGCCTTCAGCCTCCAACACATTCTCTTTGTTTGCTCATCTTGTTATAAACACTGATTTATTGTGCTCGAGAGTTTTTGCCTTGTCTTCTGTTACAATCTCTTATCCCAACTATCTTTTAACCATGCCACCTAAGATGTTATGCGCAAGTGTTCTGCACTCGTTTCCTGCGCGCTCGTACACTATAGCAGTTTTGATTTTTATTCTTATCATTCGCTCTTTCCTGCATTGTTAATAAATCATCCTATGTTTTTATGCTAACACAAGCTTTTTAATTGTTTTTTTATTTTTGTGACATTCTTACTTGCAAGTGGCTGTATAAAAACTCTACGATTTTTTAATAAAGTTTTAGTTGCATTCACCTCGTCTCTCAGTTATCACCTAACTGCTTACTCGCACATTGGTGACCAGTGGAGTGTCTGCTCCCTTCTGCCTGGCCCCTCACTGCTGTGCCCAGTTTTTTGAAGATGCCTCCCACCAAACCTGCCTCTTCAGCACACGCCTTTTCAATGAAACTCCTGCCCTTTTCCAGCGGAGAAGTGTTCACCTGGTTCTAGAGTGTTGAAGTCCAGTTTTCCGGGATACGAGTTGTCACTCGGTCGATTTTTTGCTTTGTTATTTGACCAAGAATTTGAAATAAGACTTCGAGATGCCACTGCCAGATGGCTTAGTGAGTAGTGACATGGTGTTCTTATGAGTCTAACCTCCAATACAGTCTCCAATAAATAAAAATGGCTGATTATCCTTCATCCCTTTATCCCTAGTCACCAGAAAATGGATGTTGCTGAGTATCCTTTATCCCTTAAACCTTAATCACCTACAAACCAGAAATAAACCTATTACTCATGAGCTGAAGCGTTGTAAGAGCCCTTGCTTGGCTACAAGGGCCAGACAATCCACATGAAAGTAAGCAGTGATGATATGGTGTTTCCCAGTCGTCAGCCTCCAACACACTCTCTTTGTTTGCTCATCTTGTTATAAACAGTGATTTATTGTGCTCGAGGTTTCTTGCCTTGTCTTTTGTTACAATTTCTTATTCCAACTTTATTTTACCTATGCCTCCTAAGATGTTTGCGCTAGTGTACAGCACATGTTTCATACACACTCGTGCACTGTAACAGTTTTGATTTTTTATCTTATCACTCGCTCTTTCCTGCATCGTTAATAGAGCCTCCTGTGTTTTTAGGCTAACACAAGCTTTTGAATTTTTTGTATTTTTGTGGCATTCTAACTTGCAAGTGGTTGTATAAAAACTTGATAATTTTTTAATTAAGTTTTAGTTGCATTCACCTCGTCTCTCAGTTATTAACTAACTGCTTTCTCACACATTGGTGACCAGTGGAGTGTCTGCTCCCTTCTGCCTGCCCCCTCACTGCTGTGCCCTATTATTTGAAGATGCCACCCACCAAACCTGCCTCTTCAGCACACGCCTTTTCAATGAAACTCCTGCCCTTTGCCAGCGGAGAAGTGTTCACCTGGTTCTAGAGTGTTGAAGTCCAGTTTTAAATCATGGGCGTGACTCGGTTAAACACAAAAGCAGATTACGTTCTTGCAGCAATCCCCGGGGACACTTTTCTGAAAATCTCCATTGGGCTCTGCGAGCAAGGTGAAACCCAAATAACATACATTGACCTCAAATTATATCTCCTGGAGCTGTACTCGCAATCACCAGCCGCCCACACAGCGAAACTTTTTCAGCTCTCTCAACAACCATTGGGGGAACCAAAAGGCTTTGCTTGCCATCAGAGAAAGGACCAGTATCGCTCACCGGCTACTGCCGCAGACAGCTCTCCTTGTGAAATGAATCTACGTCGTGCCCTTAGGCTACGGTGCCTATCCAAACCTGTACATGCTGCCATCCTTAATATCGATATTTTGACAAGAAGGAACTTGATGGATAAAGCTGATGCCCTTATGGACAGCCACTTCACCACCTTCAAGACCTCCATTAATGCCTCCACTCCTGACAAAGTTGGAAACTATTCAACATCGACCAAAGCTGTTGTAAATGTGGTATGACACAGATCTCTACCCCATGATGTGTTAGAGCAGAAAAAACCACCCAACACCCATCCCTCGCTCGTGCTCCAGCCAGTGACCTCCACAGCTACTTACTGATGCCCATCGGATGCAAATTTTGGGCTGCTACGAGGAAATGTTTGAACGGTTGTAAGTGGTAAAAAATGTGTAAGTAGGCCATTGCTTGTTGCCTTCCCTCCCCTGTCAATAATCTTTTCTTTTTACATGATGCTGGTATGGGCATTTTCTTTTTTTTTTTGGTATACATGGATGCTTGCCATTCTCTTATGCCAAGGCCACTCACCAGGACATGATATAGTCGGTCTAAATCTGCTGATGTCTGTCTAGTAGCTGCCAATGCAATCCCCATGCATGGTTACGAGAACCTCACATTATTGTTTGGAAGCGTCAAATCTCACTGGAAGTTTCTCGTTTCTGACGTCCCATTGCCAATCCTTGGCGCGTATTTCCTCTCACATTACCAACTTCTGGTCGAAGTTGCTCAATGATAGCTTATCAATGTTGAATCTTACTCGCTAACACCTCTCCAACCAGCCCACTCCAAACTCGCTCTGCAAATCAACCCACCCACGGATGTCTATGTCCCCCTCCCGTCATACCAGGAAGGTTTCCATTCAGAACTTCATCAAATGCCAACGGTTCCCACCAACACAGCATTTATCACCATATCCAGACAATGGGGCCCCAGTATTCTCCAGATTCAGGTGCCTGGCACTGGATAATTTGGCATCTGCTAAACAAACGTTTGCCAAAATGGAAGAAAGGGGCCTTTGCTAAAATGCCTCAAGTACATGGTTGAAACCCTTACATATTGTTCTGAAGAAAGATGGCTCTCTACGTCCATATGGGGATTATAGGCGCATGAACATAGACATAGAACCGGATTACTATCCCCTCCAAAAAATCACTAATGTGACCTCCTACTTGTACAAAGCGAATGTTTTCCAACGCTCGACTTCCTGAAGGGGTATTATTAGGTGCTCATGAATCCAGAAGACATCCCCGAGACTGCCATTGCCACCCCCTTCAGAACATACACCTTCAGTTACCCCTGGGGCCACTTTTTAATGTCTAAGAGACAGTAAGTTAAGGGACCTCCCCTTCTGTGTATGTTACGTGGACGGCATTCTGGTGACCTCATCCTCCAAAGAGGAAAACCTCCATCACCTATACATCATGATCGCCAACCAGCATCAGAACGGCTTTGTAGTCCTGTATAACAAGAGTACTTTTGGCACCAATGAGGTATCGTTCTAGGGGTACCGCATCATTCCTGAAGAAGTCCACCAATCCCTGTGAAGGTAGCAGCCATTCAGAACTTCCCCACGCTTTCTACAGTCAAAGCATTGTTGGACATGATCAACTATTATTACCGTTTCCTGCCAGCCATTGCCACCACTCCTGTCCCCTCTATGCCTTCCTCAAGGGCAAGGCAAAAGACCTGAAGTGGGGTCCCCTTCAAAAAGCGGCCCTCAGAATGCATAGAATGCTCTATCAACCTCTGCTGCTCTCACTTTTGCAGTGCTACATGCACCTCCTTTCCTCCTCTGCACCGATGCCAGTGACATCGCTATTGGGGCAGTACTCGAGCAGAGGGTCAACAGCTTGCCCAGCCCATTAGCCTTCATCAGTAGAAATCTGTTCAATGTAAAATCTAGCTACTCTACCTTCAACAGGGAATTGCTAGTGGTGCACTTGGCTGTCCGTCACTTTTGCCACTTCTTAGAAGGTATGCCCTTTGTCATTCGTATGGACCACATGTCTCTGGTGCATGCCTTCAGTCGACAGTCCAACGCTTGGTCCGCCCATCAACGCCAACATCACTCCACTATGGCTGAATACAATTGTACCTTTCAACACGTCCCTGGGAAAAAGAATACCGTTGCCAATGCCCTGTCAAGAAACACGTTGGCTGTCATTTACCGGGAGTTAGAATACAACTTGGAACAAACTCAACGAAAAGATCTGGAGTACCAAACATGTAGAACATCCTGCATATCCAACGTCACCCTCCTGTTTAACTACAGTACTGATAGACTTAGACTCTAGATATCTGCTCCCATTTGCTAACAAGTGTTTGGAATCATTCCTGGCTTTTCACATCCCTCCCGCCATTCTACTGCACAGCTACTGAAGACGAAGTTCATTTGGCATGGCATTATTGAAGGGGCTTAGGATTGGGTCCACACCTGTGCTTTATGCCAAACCTGAAAAGTACGTTGACACACGAATTCAGAAGTGGGAACCTTTCCTCCACCTCAGCGGTGCTTTGCTCACATTCGCGTCGATGTAGTAGGTCCCTTACCTACATCACAATGTCATCTTTACCAGTTTACTGTCCTCGACCACTCCACTCGTTTGCCTGAAGTCATTGCCACAGAAACTGCAACGTCCGCCTCGTGTACATCTACTTTACTGTCAGGATGGATAGCAAGATCTGGTATCCCTGAGCATATTACTTTTGACAGGGGTACCATTTTCACCTCTCAATTGTTGATATCATTAGCAAATCTCCTGAGAATCACCCTACATCAGGCAACTGCATACAACCCTGCTACCAACAAAATAATTGAACGTTATCAATGCACCCTCAAAGCACGGTTGATGTCCTGCTGCAAGGA
>NC_090727.1:196250405-196275405 GCF_036898095.1 Palaemon carinicauda
ACTGGACCGTGAATGCTTTTGGCCTGTTCAAGTTTATGTTATATAATTTCAAATCTATTACTTTAATGAGTATAAAAATATCATCTTAATAAATCTATCTTATGAAATAATATCGGTGATTGTTTATTTATACTTTCTGCCCAAGTATTTTCATCTCTATTTGCCCCCTTAAACACACAAACACACAAACATACAAAAAGCCTTAGAAGATATTTGTTTAATGTGATAGAATCACTGATTACCAAGATGTTGTGTCTGCCTCATTATATCTATTTCTATTTACGCTCACATAATTAAGAAAACATGAACATGCAAGGGATAGGAGGTATGTCTGATAGAAGTGCAGCGAAGGTCAGCTTGGTAATTAAGACGAAATTGGTGAGAAATTGAGGTAATTATGATAACGCTAATTTGATATCTACCATGGGAATAACTCCATGATTAGGATACTGAAGCGGCCTGACAAATATATTCCTTTTTCCGATAAAATTATACCCTTAAATTATTGTTGGTTCAAGGCGTGGACTACAACCCTTCGCATATCATCATCTCCTTCTACGCCTATTGATGCAAAGAGCCTCGGTTAGATTTCGCAGGCGTCTCTATCTTGAGGTTTTAATTTAATACTTCTCCATTCATCATCTCATATTTCATAGTCCTTATCCATGTAAATCTAGGTCTTCTAACTCATTTAGTGCCATGTGAAGCCAAGCTAAACGTTTGGTGAGCTAATCTCTCTTGGGGATAGTGAAGAGCATGCCCAAACAATCTCTATCTACCCTTCAACATGATCCCATCCACATATGGCATTCGAGTAATCTCTTTCTTATAGTTTCATTTCTAATCCTGTCCCGCCATATAACTCCCAATATCCTTCTGAGGGCTTTGTTCTCATATCAACTAAATCTATTGGAGACTGTTTCATTGTTATACCATGACTCATTTCCATTCAGTAACACCGATCTCCCTAAACTGATATATAGTGTGATTTTTATATGTAATTTCAGGCGATTTGACTTCCAAATTTTTCTTAACCTAGCCATTGTCTGATTTGCTTTTTTTTTAATCTTTCACTACACTCTAATTCTAAAGACCCTGTATGGAGATTACCGTTCCTAAATACTTGAATGATTTTACCTCATCAATCCTTTTTTCTTCCAATGATATTTCATCTCCCATTGCATACTCTGTTCTCATCATGTCTGTCTTCCTTCTGCTTATCTTCAGCCCAACCTCGTTGGATACTTCTTGCATTGTGGTAAGAAAGCATTACAAATCGTGTGGTGTTCTGCTAACAAGAACAGCATCATCAGCATACTCTAGGTCTTCTAAATTCCTTTCACCAATCCAGTCCAATCCTTCTCCACCATCTCCGACTGTTCTACGCATTACAAAATCCATGAGGAGGATAAACAACTTAGATGAATACACATTTCCTTGGCGTACTCCACTGTGCACTGGAAATTCATTTGATAAGACTCCATTAACATTAACTTTGCACTTGCTATGCTCATGAACAGATTCAATAAAATTTACATAATTTAAGAGGCATACCTTAATAACGCAGGACTGTCCATAGAATTGGCCGGTGCACACTACCAAAGGCTTTTTCATAGTCCACAAATGCCCCAAAAGTGGATATCTATGTTCTACGCATTGCTGTACAACTCGCCTCAAAATGCAAATCTGGTCAGTGCAACTTCTATCTTTTCTAGATCCTGGTTGTTCTTCTCTCAGCTCTTCATCAATCTTCCTCTCCAGTCTCTTAAGAATAAGCATACTATATATTTTCATAACAACTGACGTAACTTTAATGCCTTTGTAATTATGTAATTAGCCAGGTCTCCTTTTTTTTTTCTTTTTTTTTCACCACCACTCCTAACTCCCATTCATCAGGTTTTGCCTTTCATGCCACATTCTACAAAATAATTTTGTAAGTAGTCTGGGAGTCACTTCATTTTCGGCCAGTATTATCTTGGCAGTTATTCCATCGTATCCAGGGGCTTTCCATCTCTTTAGTGTTTTGAGGATAGCTTCAACTTCAAACACACTGAATTCATTCAAGGGCACATCAAGGTTTTCAACAGCTTCAGTTATATCGATCAAATTATTCCCATCATATTTTATATTCATAACCTAACTAATGTGTTCCATCTAACGATGTCTTTCTTCATCTTCTGTTATTATAACAAATCCATCTCTTTTTGATGGGTATATGCTTCCTCTTCTTTGGCCCCGTAGAGATTTCATTAATAACTTTATGAGCAATTCTTACACCATAGCCACTTCCTGAATTCATAGCTTTATCAGCCTCATCTGCTCTACTATCTAAATATTCTGTCTAGTCATTCCTTGCTTTTCTTTTGATCTTACTATTAATACTGGAATACTTATCATGCTTTACCTTGTAGTTTTCATTACTTCCCCGAAAACTTTCAACAAAAATTTTTTTGTTTTGTGTCCTTTTTATAGTATCCCAAGTATTATTTGATATCGATGGCTTTCTCCTTATAACTGCGTGTCCCAAGACTTCACTACCAACTGACTGCTATATAGTATATTCTTAATATCACCCCTTTCTTCATTAATTGTCTGCTCTCCGTCTCTCAAAGTCTCTAATACTGCAAATCGATTCCTACATTCAATTGCAAAGGTTTCTCTGTGCTCTTCTTCTCAAAGTTTAGTTGCATCAAACCTATATATTCTCTCTACCTTTCTGTTGGGTGCTTTCTGTTTTAATTTCAGTGTGGCAATGAGAAGCTGGTGATCACTGCCAATATCCGCACCTCTATAGCCTCTTACATTTTTCAGTCCTCCATCTCTCTTTATTAATGGCAATGTGATCTATTAGATTGCTTTATGAAACCCAGAAAGTTCCATAAAGCAATTTTTTTTTTAGTACGCAAAACTGATAATATCATTATCACCAAATTAGGTAAAGGCGGCAAAATAGTTATTCTCGATAAAGAGGCGTATGTCAACAAAGTTCAACAGGTTTTAGACGATGATACTACGTATGTAAAACTAATGACAGACCTCCGTAACTCTATTGCTCCAGAATTTTTCAAATCCGTAAGAAAAATCCGAAACAATAAAGAAGACATCGAGTTCTTAGAAAAGTTAGAAGTTTTGAACCTTTCATTGACACATTACTACGGGCTCCCAAAAACTCACAAGGACGGTATTCCATAGCCCCCAATCGTCTGATGCAAAGGGTCATTTATGTATAATACACTTGCTGTCTCCCTTTCTGAGGAGTTTTGCTTTTGCTCATAACAAGCCTGCAGAACACGCTATCCAGAAATTCAACAAATTAAATATCCTAGTGAACAATGTAAAACTCGCAAGTCTTGACGTAGAATTACTATTTACAAAGGCCCCGATCAATGATGTACAGGGTTTTTTAATGAAAAATTAATCCCATGTGAAGATCACTTCCCCCTTGGTATTAGAAAAAACTATTAAGTCGATTTAACTGTGTGTGATAAATAACATCTTCTCTTTCAATTGAAATTTTCATAAACAAAATTCTCGTTATAGTATGGGCAGCCCGTTATCCTCGCTTTTAGCCAGTCTATACGTGGAGTACTTTGAAACGGAAATTCTAATAATGATTAAATCTACGAACATGGTTTGGCAGCGCTATGTTGATGACATTTTCACGTATTGGGATGATAGGTGGGGAGATTTTAAAATATTTTTTTAATAATTTTAAATCCCTAGTCCTCAGCATAGAATTTAAAACTGAATGGGAAAAAGATGGAAAATTAACTTTTTTAGACATATTGATTGTAAGGGAATCTTTAGGGTATAATTTCACTTTGTATAGAAAACCAACTTTCTCTTTTTCTTACATTCATTTCTTTAGTTATCATGATATTTCTGTAAAAAAAAACTGGAGTAGCTTGTGATCTATTTCTTAGAGGCTTGAGAATTTGTTCCCAAGCCTACTTAAATAAAGAATTTAAAAATATTCGTAAACAGCTCTCACAGCTATTCTACACGACGTATATCATAGAAAAGGCCGTCAACAAAGCTAACACAATATATTATAAAGATCATGATGTTACCAACCGAAGAGATTTTTTAAAAAAGAGATAAAACTCCGTTATATAGAAGGTATTAAAAATATAACAAATAATATTGAAACTGAGAATCCATTTGTTTTTTCTTACTCCAAAACCAAAGGAAGCGCCCTTATTGATGTTTATCAAAATAAAAGAGATATAGAATCTGAAGTTAAGAAAGTAACAAGTGTAGATTGTTAAAAGGTCTATGTAGGACAGGGGCCATTCTCTATCTCAAAGATTATCCAAACATAAAAGATCTGTTAGGTATGGCTTTGAAAACTCGGGGATTTTCGTTCACCTTAGCCATTTAGGGCACTAGATTAACTAGAGCGAGTCATCTTTGCTTTTTAAGAGTACCTGTTCGTACAGTAGGAGGATCCTGGAATCAACCATCATAAATCAATCAAGCACAATGAACTTATCCAGCGGGTAATGGAAAGCTGACATAGTGGACAACACTCCCCTCAACCTGATTATAAAGAAGATAATCCATCGAGGCCGACCACCAGATATGTGTCAGAGGTCAAGACCAAGGTCTATAGACCTTGGTCAAGACATCATCCGAGCGGCTCAAGATTACGAAGACGCACCTGGATGTAATTTGAATTTGGCTAATCCTTCTAGCACTTCATACACCTTGGAACAAATGGAAACACCCTTTGGCTTTCACATATAAACCGTCTCTGTCCACTCTATTCATCATTTTTACTTTACACCTTGAAGAGGGCTAATGTGTATTGGTCGAAATATAGTGATTTATTTATATTTCCTTTGATTCTTCTATGGGCCTTTTTGAAGAAGCATATATATATATATATATATATATATATATATATATATATATATATATATATATATATACATATATATATATATATATATATATATATATATATACATATATATATATATATATATATATATACATATATATATATATATGTATATATATATACATATATATATATATATATATATATATATATATATATATATATATATATATATATATATATATATATATACATATATATATATATATATATATATATATATATATATATATATATATGTATATGTATATATATATATATATATATATATATATATATATATATATATATATATATATATATTGTAACTTAGTTGTCATTAATTTCTGAATTATTTAAGTTTTAGACTTTTAATGTTAAGTGTAGAAGTGTTGTATTCTTTCTTTATTAGCTTTTTGTCTCCTCACCGGTGGTTATCTTGGTGTTTATTATTGGCTAACGACTATTTTATATTTTCAAGTTGTGTTGGTTACGTGGCAGCTCTCCTTCGTTATCCGAGGTATGGAGGTTTACGCTTGGACGAAGTGGCCTCAGTGTGTTTCTGAGCCTCCAACCTTGAAGGGCGCGACAATTGCTGTTGGATATATATTATTTCTCGCCATTGCAGAGCTACGTTGTGAAGCTGTTTAGCTTTTCTAGGATATCCTCGCTCTGCATTAAGGATTTTTATCCTATATATATAGTGTACTGCCCTTGGTTCAGTAAGAGCCAAGGGGATCTCTCTGCCCCAAGGTAAAGATTTTGAGTATTATATTTGTGTGCCGGGCCCACGACCTGTACTCCTGGGCGGTCTGCATTATTGGAGCATTCAACACCATTGTCTTGGATCCTTGTTTTCTGCCACCTGGAATAAGCCTCCAGCTGGAGAGTTTATTGTCCTCTTTGAGGAGACCCCTAGAAGTGTATGAGGAATTTGTTAGGGATATTTAGTTTGTATTTGCTAGGATATTCTTACTTTTCGTTTGCCTCCTCCTTTCTGGACCCTCTCCCCTTTTAGTATGCTTGTGTTGATGGCCTTTCTTTAATTGTGTAATTATTTTCTTTTACAGGGAGTTTAAGAGTGAGTGTTTATTATTAATTTATTGTATTGTTGAGGTTCAGGTGTTATTTCTATCTGAAATTTATATATAAAAATTAAGTATATTTTTGTGGTATTTTCTTTGTCCCCTTGAATTGACTTTGCACTCTTATTGAAACTGTATACTATTCCACCTTTTGTGGACTTAGTATGGTACTTTAGTGAATACTGTTTGATAAAAGTTTAGTGTTTTTGTGTGGTGGTCAAGCCAGTCATCACAAAATGGCGACCGTGACAGGATCTTTTCGTTCCTAAGTATTCACCAGTGTATGTGCAAAGTAAATTCTTGGGGTTGTTTTTCAGGCAGCATATTTTCACCTCCTCGTGGTTTTTTTTTTTTTTTTTTTTGTAGATTTAGTATTGTGTGAATAATAGTGGTCATCATGGTTAATGTACTAGACCTCCTTAGCGGAGAGGGGTGGCAAGAAAGGCTTTCAGAGTTGAATAGGGAAGATTTGGAAATTGTAGCAGAACATTTTGAATTGGAATATGATGTGTCGATAAGAAAGGGTGTATGGCTATTGCAAATTTATAAAAGTGTTCAAACTGTAAAGGCTGGTGGGGAACAAGTGAAACCTGATAAAGCACTGTTGTCTGTAGAAATTTTGGATAGGCAAATTGCTCTGAGGCAGATGGAGTTTAAAATAGAAAAGTTTAAGGCGGAGGAAAGAGAAAAGGAGAGGCAGCATGAGATTGCCATGAAAAACTCAGGTTCCTCTTCTTCCTCTCCCCCTTCCCCAAATAGGTCAGTAACGCCTGCTATTAATTTAGCGCAGGCTCTCAAATTTGTGCCTAAATTTGAGGAAGACAATATTGCAGAGTATTTTGTATCATTTGAGAGGATTGCAGCAAGGTTGGAGTGGCCCCAAGAGTATTGGACCACTCTTATACAAAGTAAATTGATTGGAAGAGCTCAGAGGGTGTATGTAACTCTGGAGGAGGATCTGTCATCAGACTATGAGTGTGTGAAGGCTATCGTCTAGAAGGCCTATGAGTTAGTCCCTGAAGCCTATAGGCAACGCTTCAGGAACTTAAAAAATGTAGGGAGCAAACTTTTATTGAATTTGCAAGATCGAAGGAACAATATGCTAGTGATTGGCTCAAGTCCAAGGAAGTGGTGAATTTTGAGAAATTGAAGGAGTTAATGTTGGTGGAGGAGTTCCAGAGGTGTGTTCCGGATAAACTGAAGGTTCACCTCGAAGAGTTAAAACTAGAGACCATTCAGGAGGTAGCCATCGCTAGTGATGAGTATTATTTGTCTCATAAGAGTGAGTTAGGGGGAGTAACAAAAATTGTGAAGTCTGGATGGGGTAAAGTAGGTAGGAATAATAATTCTAACAATAATAATAATTCTAACAATAATAATAATTCTAACAATAATAATAATAATAATGCAGGGATGTTTACTAGAAATAATTATAGAGGTAATGATCAGGGCAATGCAAATACTAATATTAATTTTTCTCCTAACAGGAATAATCCTAAGATATATAATCCTGAGAAATTGAAATAATTGACGTGCTTCTTTTGCAATAAGAAGGGGCACGTAAAGAGCATGTGTTATGCGTTTAGAAAATCGCAAAATGCTAATGTTAGGCCAGTGATGGGTGTGGAAGAGAGAGAGAGAGAGAGAGAACCTACCCCAACAACATCCGCTAATCAATGACTACCTGGTTGTTTTGACAGATATTTGTCCTTTGGTAGTGTCTCTTTCGCCAATTGGTCCGAGAAAAGACGAGTGCGTATTTTGCGTGATACTGGTGCAGCTCAGTCTTTGATTTTAAACAGTGGGGAATTTGTGTTATTGGCTGGTTTTCCTGATACGGTAAAATCGTATGCCATCGAAAATTTTAATTTAATCTGCCCTTCCTTTGCAGGGAATTTTAAATTGGCCATCGTTGATAAATTTCCGGTTAAAAATGTTGATGTTGTGATAGGGAATGATGTTGCTCTGAAGAATAATACTTGTCCCATACTGATAAACCCTGATAGTGAAGTAGCAGCAGTTACTCGTTCTAGTGTTAGAGTTGTTGACGCTGCAGAGTCAATAATTGATCTAGATTTAAGTAGTTTAGAACGTAGTGATAGCGTAGTTGTAGATCTTGGGATTTTGAAGGACAAACTGAATTGGACTATTGAAGAGCTTATCAAAGCTCAGAAAAAGGATTTTCGGGATCTCCCTATTGAGTCAGGTGAGGTGACTGATATAACTGGTCCCAAATTTAAAATAATTAATAATATTTTATATAGGTTGACTAGGCCTATGGAGGCTGATAACTTTGATTATGAAATTTTGAAACAGATAATGGTTCCATTTGTTTACAGGGATGAGTTGATATCATTGGCGCATGAAAGTGGTTTGGCCGGACATTTTGGCATTCATAAAACTTCTGGCAAGTTGTTAACGAATTATTATTGGCCGAAGTTGAAGGCTGACGTAAAGAAATTTGTCAATAACTGTGATGTTTGTCAGAAGGTCGGTAAACCTAATCAGCTTATTCCAAAAGCGCCTCTATGTCCTATTCCAGTGGTTTCCGAACCTTTCAAGGAGGTCATTATTGATATTGTTGGACCATTACCAAGGACTCGTAGTGGAAATGAATATATTTTGACTATCATGAATAGGATGTCTTGATATCCCGAGGCAATACCACTACGTACGATAAAAAGTGTGAAAATTGTAGATGTACTAATTGACTTTTTTACCAGGTTTGGGATGCCTAAAATTATTCAATTGGATTGTGGTTCTAATTTTGTTAGCAGGTATTTCAGAGATAAAATGGCAGAGTTAAATATAAAACATGTGACCTCTTCTCCATATCATCCAGAAAGTCAGGGAGCTCTGGAGAGATTTCATCAAACCCTGAAATCGATGGTAAAGAAATATTGTTTGATTAATGATTCTGAATGGGATAAGGAATTACCTTATTTGTTGTTCGCTTTTCGTTCTGTCCCAAGTCAGTCTTTAGTTTTTCGCCTTTCAGCCTTGTGTTTGGCCATTGTGTTCGAGGTCCTCTTGATGTTGTTCGAGAGTCCTGGGAGGGAGACGTCCCTGAGATCAATTTATTAGATTATGTGTCTAATCTAGGTGATAAGTTAACAAAGGCTTGGAAATTTGCAGGTGGAAATTTATTGTGTAGCCAAAAAAGAATTAAGTACTTTTTTGACAGAAGGTCTAAAGCACGTGACTTTGCGGTAGGCGACAAAGTTTTGGTTTTGTTACCCATTCCTGGAAATCCATTGAAAGCATCTTTTTCAGGTCCTTGAATAATTCTGAAAAAAATTAGTGAAATTAATTATTTAGTAGAGACTCCCGAGAGAAGGAAACCTTTTCAGCTTTGTCACATAAATATGTTGAAGGCTTATATAGAACGGGAGAAAGTCATTCCCGTGGCAACCATAGGGGATGCTGTAGTTTCCGAGAACGATAAACTTTTTTCTTTTTCAGAGGGTGAAAGTATTGATGATAATTGTTTTAATGGAAGTGAATGGCGTTCAGATAATAAGAATTCTTTGAAACATTTTTCTGGTATGGTTTCTCATTTAAGTAATGAAGAACAAAAGTCTTTAAAGAAATTGGTATTTAATTATAAGGAATTATTTTCGGATGTATCGGGAAGGACTAATGTCCTTGAACATGACGTTGACGTAGGTAGTGCCACTCCTGTGAAACGATCGCCTTACAGGTTGAATCCCTTTAAAAATGAGGTTGTAGCGAAGGAAGTTGATTATATGCTAAAACATGACCTAATTGAACCTAGTCAAAGTCCTTGGTCATCACCTGTTGTATTGGTAAAGAAACCCAACGGTGATTTCAGGTTATGTTTTGATTACCGTAAATTGAATGAAGTGTCTAAGTCTGATTGTTACCCATTACCACGAATTGAGGATTGTATTGATCGTATGGGTAAGGCCAAGTACATTAGTAAATTCGATTTGCTGAAAGGTTATTGGCAGGTTCCTCTTTCGAAGCGGGCAAGGGCCCTGTCCGATTTCGTAACACCCCAGGGACTGTTTCAATGTAAAGTTATGCCGTTTGGTATGAAGAACGCGGCTGCCACCTTTCAGAGGTTAATGAATACTTTAGTCTATGGTTTAGAGGGGTGTGTAGTTTATATTGATGATATTGTTATTTTTAGAAATGATTGGGAAACTCATTTAAAACGTATTAGGGCACTGTTTGAGGTTTTGAAGAAAGCAGGTTTAGTAATCAATTTAAAGAAAAGTGAATTCGCATAGGCGAGGGTCGTATATTTGGGTCATGAAGATGGTAATGGTAAAGTTGCTCCTAAGCAAGAAAATATCAAATGTATTGAAAAAATGTTAATCCCTAAGTGCAGGAGGGATGTCAGAAGATTCCTTGGGTTGGGTGGGTACTACCGAAGGTTTGTTAGAAATTTTTCTGACATCGCCGATCCTTTGACTAATCTCTTAAGAAAGAAGGTAGCTTTTGTCTGGACTGATGAAACACAAAGGGCTTTTGATAATTTAAAAAGAGTATTAATTAATTTCCCTGTCTTAAGAGCTCCTGATTTTGACCTTCCTTTTTCTCTTGCCACGGATGCAAGTGACGTTAGTGTAGGAGCGGTGTTGTTGCAGAATGACGAGCAGGGAGTTTCTCATCCTGTCGCATTCTTTTCAAAAAAATTGTCCTCCGCCCAACGTAGGTATTCCACTGTGGAGAAAGAGACGCTTGCTTTAGTATTTGCTATTAACCATTTTCAGGTTTATCTCTCCTCCTCAGATTAATCATGGTTTCTTTACAGAAGACTATAATGTTTTGGGTATAGTATATGGGATCTGTAAGGTTAAAAGGTGAGGGTGATCACTGGTACTTTCTAAGAATTGATTAATTAGGTGATCTAAGGTTTAGAGGTGTCAGGTACGATAAGGTTTATAATAAGCTAAGAAAAGAGATAGGCACTAATCTGGTATTCTGTATTTTCAGGCTAATAATTACGCTTCATCGATTTTGTTTGTTTGTTTGCGCAGGGGAGTCTTGTGGTGGTCTTCTCTGTGTCGTTCGGTGTGTGTGTATGTATTGGACACTATGGTGATAAGTGTGATATATAACACTGAAATAGACAGTGGTTTTTGTGATCAACATTTATTGATAGTGAGTGATGTGTATCCCTGAAAATGAACAGTGTATTGAGTGTGGAAAAGGTTATAGCCTTTGGACTATATATACAGAATCCGGTTGTTAGTGCAATGACTCTTTATTAAGTTTATTAATGGTGTGAGTGATGTGAAATTTTTAGGTTGGGTACCTATTTATCGAATGGTGATGTTTTGGCTTTCTGGTTTTGGAAAGTTTTCCTGTGATTAGTATTAAGTTGAAGAGGTTGTTAGTATTTGTTATATATTGTTGTATATTGTTATCCTTGTGAGCGCCAAACCTTGGTACTTGCCACCCTCTTTCCTTTTGTTTGTCATGTCTTTGAAGGAGGTTCAATGACTATTTTTTTTTTGTTATTTTATTATTTCAATATGTGATTAAATGGTAACGTACATTATGGAAAAAAAAAATGGAAGTTTTTTTTTTTTGGTCGGGTGAGAAGGTGTAACTTAGTTGTCATTAATTTCTGAACTATTTAAGTTTTTAGACTTTTAATGTTAAGTATAGAAGTGTTGTATTCTTTCTTTATTAGCTTTTTGTCTTCTCACCGGTGGTTATCTTGGTGTTTATTATTGGCTAACGACTATTTTATATTTTCAAGTTGTGTTGGTTACGTGGCAGCTCTCCTTCGTTATCCGAGGTATGGAGGTTTACGCTTGGAGGAAGTGGCCTCAGTGTGTTTCTGAGCCTCCAACCTTGAAGGGCACGACAATTGCTGCTGGATCTATATTATTCATCGCCATTGCAGAGCTGCGTTGTGAAGCTGTTTAGCTTTTCTAGGATATCCTCGCTCTGCATTAAGGATTTTTATCCTATATATATAGTGTACTGCCCTTGGTTCAGTAAGAGCCAAGGGGACCTCTCTGCCCCAAGGTAAAGATTTTGATCATTATATTTGTGTGCCGGGCCCACGACCTGTACTCCTGGGCGGTCTGCATTATTGGAGCATTCAACACCATTGTCTTGGATCCTTGTTTTCTGCCACCTGGAATAAGCCTCCAGCTGGAGAGTTTATTGTCCTCTTTGAGGAGACCCCTAGAAGTGTATGAGGAATTTGTTAGGGATATTTAGTGTGTATTTGCTAGGATATTCTTACTTTTCGTTTGCCTCCTCCTTTCTGGACCCTCTTCCCTTTTTGTATGCTTGTGTTGATGACCTTTCTTTAATTGTGTAATTGTTTTCTTTTACAGGGAGTTTAAGAGTGAGTGTTTATCATTAATTACTGTATTGTTGAGGTTCAGGTGTTATTTCTGTCTGAAACTTGTGTATTAAAATTAAGTATATTTTTGTGGTATTTTCTTTGTCCCCTTGAATTGACTTTGCACTCTTATTGAAATTGTATACTATTCCACCTTTTGTGGACTTAGTATGGTACTTTAGTGAATACTGTTTGATAAAAGTTTAGTGTTTTTGTGTGGTGGTCAAGCCAGTCATCACAATATATATATATATATATATATATATATATATATATATATATATATATATATATATATGTGTATATATATATATATATATATATATATATATATATATATATATATATATATATATATGTATGTATATATGTATGTATATATGTATCGTTTCCTAGTTCATTGCAGTGCAAAGTCCTCTGACATGTTCTTAATTATGTCGGGGTTTTGGTTATGCTTGCCTCTCCTCTGGACCTCGAAGTAAATGGTACATTTGCCAATTTTATCCTGATACTTTATATCCATCCCAAAGGCAAGGAGCCCGTGCATTTTTTTTTTTTTTTTTTTTTACGTTAGTGTTAAATTAGCACTACAGATTATTATTGTTCCATAAATCAACCTTCGCTTCCTATGTAATGCAATTGGGGGAAACTGTATTGCATTGTTTCTTTGTTTCAAATCCTGCTTTATACATTGTTATCACAACATCGTTACGCTAACATCCATTGTGCAATATTGTTTGGATTGTTCAGTTTTATGCTGCTTTATTTTATTCAGATTTGTTATTTTGTTTAAAATTTTAGTCTTTTCATTTCCAAATATATTTGTTTCAATGCCCTTATTTTTTTTGCTGTTAACATTATTCGATATACCTAAGACTCGGTTACTTTTGTTGATAGATTATTTATTGCTCCCACATTACACCCAGATTAATCATTCTCCATTACATAGGTATGAAGAATTGTAAATCATTAGTGCTGGATTCGTCAAACAATTCTTTACATTTTCTTTACAAAAGGAAATGCTAAATATTCAATTTCTGCTCTGTGAAATCCTATCTACCCCAAAAGAATTCGGCAAGACCTGATTTCATAATAGAGAAAAAATGTACAGAATCGCTCTGAGATCAACCAAAACTAATTACCTAAACCGTATAATAATTACTCCTTGCCTTAATACTACTATTTAATCATACATATAAAAGTTAACAGAACGGATCATTTCCGAGGCATTTACGAAAGGGCAATTCTGAAGGCGATATGGACAATTTAGCACAAAATATATGGAAACTTTTCCAATTAATTAGACCCTATATGAGATGTAACAAAATAGGGCAATAATGGGTTGCTTATTGTTGGTCCTGGGAGCTCATTCAGTGTTGAATTGTATCTGAGGAAAAAGAAACTAGGACATGAAGATGGAAGAAAGGAGGGAGAGTTTGAAAGTAAAAAAAGAACGACAAAATTATTCATTCCTTCCTTAACTATTACACTATCGAGATAAAAGCTGACTTTTTGTCATCGTTCCTTCCTTAACTAAATACGCCAACTAGGTAGGAGGTAACTGTTTGTTGTGGTTCTTTCCTTCACTAATTACACTAACGAGGTAAGAGCTAACTGTTTGTTGTCCTTCCTTCCATAACTAATTATGCTAACTAGGTGGAGGTTACAGTTTGTTGTCGTTCCTTCCTTAACAAATCATGCTAACGAGATAAGAGCTGACTGTTTGTTTTCGTTCATATTTGACTATTTAGGCTAACGAGGTAGGAACTAACTATTTGTCGCCATTCCTTCCTTAACTAATTACGCTAACGAGTTGGGAGCTAGCTGTTTATCGTTGTTCCTTCCTTAACTAATTACGCTAATAAGGTAGGAGCTAACTGTTTGTTGTTCTTCCCTTAACTAATTACGCTATCAAGGTAGGAACTAACTGCAAGTGGTCTTTCCTTCCTTAACTAATTATGCTGATGAGGTAGCAGCTAACTGTTTGTCGCTGTTCCTAAAGAGCGTAATTGTTTGTCATCGTTCCTCCCTTAACTATTAGTGTTATCGCGTGTGTCGAAAATACTGTTCTTTGGTCATAATTTAAAAGATATCAAAAATTTATGACTAAAGTTCATGTGGTGAAAATAACTCATATGAATTACGTAACAAAGGATTCAATAATAACAAACACAGCACAGATACATTACTTCCATTTCTTGATAAATATTTATTCCTGAGAAAATGAACTACTCTGACTCATTCATCTAGTGGAATATTCATAGCAACTGGAAGGTTCTCTATAATTTGTGAGGAGAGCTTAGATTATTCGACTGTGTTTACACCACCATTTTAATTCACTTCGTGCAAGGAAGTTTTACTTCCAGTGACTCGGTCAGAGTAAATAATTAATTAAATCCAGATTGTCAATGGTTCGTTAAATCTATGCCGGCCTTTTGAGAATTGTTTATATTTCAAAATATTAAAAGTCAATATTGAGATTCGCTTTATGCTGATAAGAGCGTTTCTGGTAGTTTTTCGGAACTATCGTCGATAGTGGCGGCTCGTGGCTAAAATCAGCAGGGGTGCTGCTCCAAAACAAAATTGTAGTCTTTGTTTTAATATTGTGTGGGAGGAAACAAACAGGTATAAGAAAATGTATCCAGAAACTGAATACTTGCCATAACCTAAATTCTTACTTTAAGCTTGATCCATTCATTTAAAAATTAAATTAATTTTTCTTGTTTCAATATGAACGAAAAGATCTATTATTTTCTCCTTGATCTCTGGCTGACAGACAACTGAGGAATATTTTCTTCATTGAAAGCGCTGCAAGTTAATTTAGTCTTTCCGAATTCATAATGCTTCTTAGAACATTTTTATTGTTTTCAGTGTTGAAAAGCTGAGCTGTGCCTTTTTCTGCAGTCATAGGAATTATGAAGAAAACCGAAAAAAATGTAAAAGAAAAAAAAAATAATGAAATAGAATAGCTGGAAGTAGGATGATGATACAACTCTACATTTCATTACATTGAAAATTGTAAAAGGAAAAATTGAATCAAATAAAATAGCTGGAAGTAGGATAATAATCTAATTTTACATTTTATTATATTGATAAAAAAAGGTAAAAGAAACATAAACAATTATCAAACCTAATAGCTGTTAGTAGTATAATGATCTAACTTTGCTTTTTATTGAATTCACGAATATAGTACACACTTTTCTAGCACAACAACCGTGGAGTAAAAATATAGATAACCACTCTTCACCGACACGCCAAGGCTAGCACTGTGCGAACAACAATGTTCGTTCTCTCTCTCTCTCTCTCTCTCTCTCTCTCTCTCTCTCTCTCTCTCTCTCTCTCTCTCTCTCTCTCTCTCATCCCAAGACAGTAAAAAGACAGGCATGTCGCTTGGACTTATGTGAGAATTTGCCTGGTTTAGCAGGTCGCGTCGGCAACAGATGCCGCTGATATAATGTGCGCTTGCTGTCTGCTACTTGCTTACTCAAGACTTCAGTGTTGGCAGATGGAAAAGTTTCACCAGCATCATTTTAAAACTTTGATGGATGTTTTAATTAGTCTTGATACAAATATATGCTACACCATAAATAAAGCCAAATCTAGCATTGAAAAAAAAAAAAAAAAAAAAAAAAAACGCATTCATGGATTTACTACTTTCATTTAAGTTTATGATTATCAATAGATGATGATTGTGATGTATTTCCATCTTTCTCATTGGAATCTGGGATCTCACAATCTGGTAACGCTACCGCAAGTCTTCAAAACAATTGTAGACAATGTAGTCGTCATGTGTAAAACTAGAAGCATATGTTGAATATATTGCCCCTCAAGCATAAACTATCATTTAATGGTGCATTTGTTCCTCGCATTTATCGATGCAGAGTTAAGAAGGTAAGGTTGTGTAGCCGGATGTCAGAAAACACCTCCCCCCCCCCCCCCCCTCCCATACCCTTAATCACACTAACAGATAAATTGTCCCACAACACAAACTTTCTTCTTACTTTACATTAACTGGATTATTGGACAGGCATTAAAACAAATCATAACTCTAAAACTAAATTTCGTACAAAGTAGATAATCACTTAATACTAAAATCAACTGCATTCAAATAATGATTATTCCTTAAAAAGTACAATCCTTGAAAAAAATAAGCAGAACACAAACATTGAGTGAAAAAATAATAACACTTTAAGCTAAATAAACAATAAAGGCACAATATTAAAAAAAATAATAATAACAAAATAAATAAAAAATAAAAAACCACTGCCGTCCATACAAAAACGAATCGTCTTTCACGGCACACTACCAGAAATCTGGCTAACAGTACATTGTATGGCAATCTGCCACAACTGCTTCACTGATTGGGGTCGTGGTTACCATCATCATCATGATCATCATCATTCTCATCACCATCGTCATCATCATCATTATCAGGAATCGGAATTTCAATCAGTCCGGGTCATCAACAATTATATAGTTCTGAAGAGAACTCGTATCAAATCCTTTATTATAGGCCAGGTCATCAACAATCAAGTCCACCTTCAAGAAAAAAGAGCTCTTCAAAGGAGGAATTACGGTTAGGAAATAAAATGAAAAAACACTTACCAACACTATAAGCTAACTAAACTATCGCACTATAATCATAGATAGATAATAAACTCTTTCTATCATTCACTACCACGAAAAGCAAAGATGAAAAAAAAAAACTACTGCACTTACTGATATAAATAATAAACACTTCCAAGCCGTATGAAATGACAAAAAGATAAACTTTAACACTCGAAACTGCCTCTAGCTGCAGTCAAAAAAAAAAAGAATAGAAAAAAAAAGAACGTTCGCCCAAGACATTGGCCACTGTCTTAACCAAGCTGCAAAAAAAGTAAACAAATGTCCTTAATTATACCAAGTCTTCCACACCACAAATAATCATTACTCTCTCTCTCTCTCTCTCTCTCTCTCTCTCTCTCTCTCTCTCTCTCTCTCTCTCTCTCTCTCTCTCAATAGGATTTGGCAAAAGAAGCAAAATAAATAAAAAAACAAACATGAAAAATTGATCCTCCACAGCTGTATATTGATTGTATTTAGAATTTTAACTTGCAGAAAGTGTACTTCATCAAAGTCCGAGATTATACAATGAAACAGGGCCTAATGAACACTAGAGCCACTTCAAGAGGCCCTTATTTTACTAATGTTAAAGCAAACTCGTACCTCTAGAAACAAAAATCACATTAAATGCAGAAAAAAAAACAGAGCATCATCTCTGACCATATCTCTATATGATGGGAGAATAATGTGACTATTAACAAACCTGAGACAATATTAGACCACCACCACTAATCTTTTCCCTTCCTAGTTTCGTCTTAGTCTTAGGTCCTATTCCAGATGCGTTTCTTTCAAACATTCCATAAGTTGATTTTATTATATATATATATATATATATATATATATATATATATATATATATATATATATATATATATATATATATATATATATGTATATATATATATATATATATATATATATATATATATATATATATATATATATATATATATATATATATATTTATATATACTTGAAATACACATTCTAAACTTTACTTGCATTTTGTAAATGAACAAGCAACAAGCGACATAATAATGAATAAGAATATAGATAGTTTATCGATCAGTACGGTTTAGATTATTTTCTTTTGCATAAAATTGAATAGATGCTGAAATTAAGCTTAAGAATTATATATTGTACAAGTATAAAGAATTAAAGAAAAAATAATTATATTGAATATTATCAATAATATTAAATAAAAATAGGGGCTGCTACAGTTCCATAACACTTATCACCAGCCGCTACTGATTGACGGCACCAATTTTGCACCAATTGTAGGCTACACTTGCAACAGAAACATTGTAAGATTCACATGAAGCATTCTTGATTCCTAAAGAAACTTTTCTCATTTGGGTGTATACTGCAAAAGACCCCAGTCACATTACAAGAAAGACTTGCTTATACTGCTGTATTGTTGTGAAGTCCACTATTAAAAGTTATTGGAATTATGGAGACATTTTGACCATTGTTGTGACTTATACTTCCACTTACATTATTGGAACGCTGCGGATGATATTTGAAAGTGTGTTGTTGATCATCATCTTTTATATTACAATTTTCGTTCTGAAAACTCCATCATATTTCGTCGTTGGATTTTGTCATCATTAAAACTCAACTATGTATCATTATATACATTTAGGTAAATTGATATAATAGAATATCTTTGTATAAATCCTATAAATTCCTTTAAAATGGTGTAAATATATTTTCATTAATAAACTTATAATGTTGTGTTTGATAAATGTGTGTTGGCTATTGTTTTCATTCGCCTTTACTCTTCGGCCATTTCCCATTTTAGATATAAGAATAAGAAAATGATCATAAGAGATTCTATATAATCTACATATTGATAAAGCTGACCGTAGCATAATACCACCTCTAAGAATATTGCTTTAATATTTCGCATAGATATTTTATCACCCTTTTAAACTATAATTGTTATTTTATAGGAACGTTACTCTGGCGTCTATTCTAGACACTCCTTGTGTATCTAGGCATCTTGAACTTTTATTTCACCGGCTCAAAGAACAACGTCACTCACAGCATACACAAACAGACGTATTTTTACTCCTGACACCAATATGACTCATGTAAACGGATAATGAGACATCGGAATATGGGTTTTCTTCATTTATTACAAAAGGTTTGTTCGTAAGTACACCATACACAACTACCCTCTCAGGTGAGGGAATTCTCAAATCGAGTGCCTAAAGGCAACTAAACTCCCATCGCTACCAAAATGCAATCTTGTACAATAACATGCTGAGATATAGTTTTTTATGGAATACTCATGAATATTGAGTTCATTTACCTTGACGTACAACACACATCCCTATGCATGAATTAGGACATATATTTATATATATATATATATATATATATATATATATATATATATATATATATATATATATATATATATATATATACATGTATATATATATATGTATGTATATATACACACACACACACATATATATATATATATATATATATATATATATATATATATATATATATATCTATGATAAATTTTGCACATTTTTACGTGTTTTTTTCATATTCAAATAAGCCATATATATTTCTGATATATTAATGTCTGGATTCTCTTAACGACCTCGGGATCAGAGCCCCAGGCGAAATCACACAAAGACAAGAGCTTGGCTCCGGCCGGGAATCGAACCCTGGTCGGCAAGCTTATATAGACAGTGACTAACCCATTCGGCCACATGGGTTAGTCACTGTCTATATAAGCTTGCCGACCAGGGTTCGATTCCCGGCCGGAGCCAAGCTCTTGTCTTTGTGTGATTTCGCCTGGGGCTCTGATCCCGAGGTCGTTAAGAGAATCCAGACATTAATATATCAGAAATATATATGGCTTATTTGAATATATATATATATATATATATATATATATATATATATATATATATATATATATATATATATATATACTTTTCACAAACATTGGCCTTCAAGTACCACTTCACTCTAATTTTATTTTTCTCGTCTCTCTCTCTCTCTCTCTCTCTCTCTCTCTCTCTCTCTCTCTCTCTATTTATTTCCATGTCTCTCTAGCGTTTAACTAACGAACAAAACTCATAAATACTTAATCAAATACACATATCACCTTATTCAGTATGAAATTTTCTCCTTTACATGAAACCACTCGGTCACGTACCTGAATTCCTGTGGAATTCACATCTTATTAACTCATTTCATGGCTTACCCAAAAATAATTCATCAATAAATCATCATCACCAAAAGAAATACATTTCAACACAATAAATCAAAATCATCATCATAAAAAAGAAAAAAATATGCATTTCAACACAATAAATCGAAATCATCATCATGAAAAGAATATGCATTTCAACACAATAAATCAAAATTATCATCGTCAAAAGAATATGCATTTCAACACAATAAATCAAAATTATCATCATCAAAAAAATATGCATTTCAACACTATAAATCAAAATCATCATAAAAAAATAAGCATTTCAACACAATAAATCAAAATCATCATCATCAAAAGAATATGCATTTCAACACAATAAATCAAAATTATCATCAAAAGAATATGCATTTCAACACAATAAATCAAAATTATCATCAAAAGGAAAATTATCATCAATCATTTTCAAAATAATGCAATTGCATACATTTATCATCAATATATATTTAGGAAAAACTTCCTGTTCCCTTCAAATAATTCAACACAATATTGAAACATTATTTTTCTTAATTCTTGATAATGGAATATTTAACCCTTAATTCACTGGGTACGTAAGGCAAAATTAATAATGTCTTCTGTGTTCAACTGTGTAATCAGTTAGGAAATGCCTTTACATTTAACTTCTATTCAATTCATATTTTCCATTACATATGACCTCAAAATCTCAGTCGTATTGATGTAAACACAAAAATCATTTCTTCAATACAATGCAATTAGTGGCAGAAAATAAATGTTCAAACATACATATCATCAATTCAAACCAATCAAAATATTTCCGCAATGAAAATAATCATGTCATGCACATTATCACTCATCAAGAGTATTACTCATTTGTAATCAATATTAACAAACATTTGTTAAGCATCATTATGGTACCTTAATTACTCATCAATGTTATCATGATAAATCATTGTTATTTATTGGCATCAAAAAAAATATTTCTCACCTTCTTCATAAAAATGCATCAAAACTATTCAAACTCTTGTCATAAAATAATGAGTAAAACCAAAATTAAAATATATCAATGTCTTAAATCATCTAACATCATAATCATTTCATAATAAAGAAACATATTCAATATATAACAAAGACATGTTTATAAATTATAATCTTATTTGCACCTTGTCTGCATATTATTTTTATCTCAAGAACTTCAATTCTCAAATATATTGCAATCAGAAGGATAAGTCATAAAATTCAAGAGACAGGAAACTTAACATTTTGGTGTTAAAACTTTTCTTTAAGATAAATCATTTGCAGACTGTCTTAATTAAAACACCTTATATATCGTTTTTTAATAGGATTCATCAACTACACAGGCATAAATCAATTCGTGTGTTTCCACACTCACCCTTTTTAACTTCAAAATGAAAAGGTTCAATGTTTATAACTCTTCATATGTACTTAATTGTACACTATTAACTGCATAATTGTTATGGGCTTAAAATACCCCTTTGAGACATTCAACTTCTCTAAGTTCATTATTGATGCACATTTTATCTCTTTTAATTACTTACATTTTTTCTCTCTTCCTTTTGTTAGCTAAATTCAGTTTATTTTTAACACATTGTTCATCTTTTATAGCATAGATTGTTTTGATTTTTACCCTTTCTTCATAATTATTCAAGTGAACTTGATCAACAACAAAACATAATAAAATTCATTGTATACATCCATGTTTATCATTGTTACACGTGTTACACAAGAATAAATTTAATCAATGCATCGCCTATAGAATGCAGTAATAACTCTTTTGCTTTAATGGCATCATTATTTAATCAAACTTGCAAACAAAATCAATACATTTGTAAATATTCAATCACCTATGGGTTTATTTTTCACCTGTCTTCATTACCCATAACTTTATCAAAAACATTTCATACTAGTTTGCAATTCAATACTCTATTTGGTCCTTTAATTATTTTTTTTTGGAGACATTTATTATTTGGACCTTTTTTTTTTATTACGGAATACATATTCAAATTCCTGGATAGCACACTTTACATAATTTCTTTATTTCATTCATTTGTTACCCTCAATATTTGTATGAGTGCCCAGATATTTTAATTTCATTTCCCAAGGAGTTTAGTAGTCTATCTTAAATCTACCTAACATCTGAGGTTTCCCATATACCGAGTTATTTCAAAGTTAATTTGTTCTCTTCAAGTAATTGTTATTAGTCTTCTATGTTGATCTATATATAGTTCGCGGGACATCCTCAACTCCTTTCTATTATTTTATTTGCCCCTTTCCTTTCTCTATTTGAACTTGACTTATCATGGCTTATTTCACCCTTCTTACTTCAAGAAAAATATTGCACAGTTTCAGTAATCACTAGTAAATTCGGGTGCATTGTCCAAGAGAATTATCTATAGACACAAATGTCTAGTTATTTATCCTGGTCTCAAATTATTCTGTTACAGACTCATCAACCCTTTCTTTGTTAAATCTAGTTTTATGCAGACCAGTATATTCTTATCATTTGTCAGGTTCTGGGAACAGAGTCCCTGGTAGTCCCTTAGAACCACCACTATGGGATTGAGAAAATGCAATGGTAATTTCTTAAGGATTCTTACCTTTAAATCACCTTTATACTTCTTATATGTAGGCTTTAATATTACAATCTCAAACATATATTTTAGGTCAAAAATTAATTCATCATTAGATTCATTCTTTGATTACTGGATGTCCTACTAACTTGAGCATGAGTTTTTGTTAGTACTTTGTTAGTATATCAAGAATTTCTATTCATGAACAAGTATTTCTCCCTATTCTTTGTATGTATTCTGTTAAGCAATATGCAATCCTGTTCTATGATTCCTATTTTAGAGTAATTCACCTACAACATTTCTATTAACCTTTGGTTTCTCTTGTTCTATTTTAATTATTCCTATTTCTAGGTTTCTTACCTGACAACTAAAACAAAATATTGGTAGTTATATTTCTTTTTAACATTTTCCTGTCTTTTTAAATAATCCCTCTTTTATCATCATAGACCTACCAATAAAGTGATTTATCCTGGACAAACATCCAGTACTTTAAGGTTCCTAAGATTCTTTTTATTCTTTCATCAACAATAGTCCTTCTTGGACAGCAAAATCACAATCATTCTTATGACCAATAAGCACATATACTCTATACCCTAAACAAATTTTTAAACTTCTCTAGACCATTATTTGGATAATCTATCCTACTCGGTTATTTTTCATTTAATTTAAGACTACTCTCATGATCCATTACTCTTCTTCGGGTTTCACCTTATTCATCTTATTCCCTAAGATCCTATCATTCCCCCCCCCCCCAAAAAAAAAATCTTCTACATCTGCAAATTCTTAGTGGAGAAGGATTTCCACTTCAACCTTATATCTCTACATATCTTAAATCTATCTACACTTTTTAACTTACCCTATTCAAATCTAGGGATGGGTCATCTCTTTAATCTGGTTCTTTATCCTGCTATTTTCCCTATTCTAGACAAGTTCTATTATTTTTATGGCTCTATATTCTTACTAAACTTAGTAACATCCTTCTATAGGCTTGTTCATTCTGTCTCCAAATTCTAGATCATCATTCTGTCAATAGTTAGAGGAGCTGAGTGAGCCCGTCGACTTCACTCTAATTTCTAACATTCTTCAAAATGCTAATAGCCGTGAATGGGTTGTATTCTTTGACCATGGTACTTATAATATTCTCTATGTATTTTAATCCTCAATAATCGAGCCAAGCATTATTTATTTATCGGGATAGACATGTCATTTACGTTCTTCTTATGATGATCTAACTAGTCTAATACTTCTATCCTCATTGGGTACAATATCTCGGGAGATTTTATAAGGAGACTTATTAATTCATTTTAACACTCACCGTGTTCCTTAAGTGGCTGATAGGTAATATTTCATGATTTATACCGGTATTTGAAAAGTTTTAACAAGTTTTGGCAGGTTCCCTAACCTATCGCCTGCAATGGCTAATCTCTGCCTATTTTTCATCTATCCCTACTTCTACGCTCCTTATGGTAAATTATGCCCCTTTCTAATTACCTAACTGTAATCTCTACTCCTTTATTTTTAGAAATCATTACCCGTCATTCAGATGAGTTATTTTATCTGGAGTAGTATTAATTAATTAGTGTGCATTTATTCTCCTTCATCTGAGCTGCATTATTGTCTCTTTTGACAGACTCTGGTATCCTATTTTTAGTTAATCTAACTTCTTTATATTTGCGGTTTTTTTTTTTTATTTAGGCATCATTATGACTTCTCTAGCTAAACTCTAGCTTTTTATATTCTCAGTACTGATCAGACTTTATATTTAATTAATAGCATCATAGCTCATTTATTATTCATATGCCTATCTCTTCATCTTAAATCTTTGTGACTAACAGCAAAATATTTCTTTTAATTCTATAAGCCTATAGTTTCAATTGCCTATGACATTTATTTCTTGGTATTCCCTTTTTTTTTAGGCTATTCTATTTTATTCACTGTATTTCTGTCGACATTCTATTTTATTTATATGGCGCCTATTATATTTGCAAGGAGTATATTTTATTCTTGGCTACTCTTCCTATTTCTTAACTTTCTTATTTCTCCTTGTCTTTTTAATTAATTTCCATTTCTCTTTCTTGGTCCGGAGTCTGTTTCTGCCGTCAAATTCGTCTCCTACAAAGTGGCCAGTTTTGTAAAAGACTTGTCTTTGACAAGTAGAATCATACCCTGACTATCTCATTTTTTTTCTTTATTTTAAGCCTGCCCTTCTCACAAAAAAAATTCATACTTCATCACTGAATCGTTTTTGAACGATATCTTAAGGCTATATTGGGAAATGTTACTTAAAATATGACATCTTTATTCATC
>NC_090727.1:196280405-196310405 GCF_036898095.1 Palaemon carinicauda
TCCATATTCGAGACAGCTGATGATTTATGGGGAAAAAAACAGGTTTTGAAAATGCTGTAGGGGTCGCATACGACCCATCATACCTTTCCAGGGTTATGTAGCATATTTTATCTCTTCAGTACCAATTCAGATCGGAATTATCTTCAAGAAGTATGTCCATCGCAACAGCACTTTGCTAATTACTCATTTGAATTATTAATTTTTAGTATGCCAGAATAGGTACAATTACTATATATTTATATTAGGCTAGGGCTTCAAGATTTCTCTTTGTATTTTATACAAAATCCTGCCTCCAACTGACTCCCTATATAAATAAAATGCCTTGCCTGAAAGTCTGAGTTTGGCACCTAAAAAAACCACGACTCACCTGTCGAAAAATGACCCAGGTGACAGCCATTGACCGAGAATTAAGCTTATTCGTTCACGCGCAGCAGTCGTGACCGGCTGACTGCACTGGTCAGTCAATCTCTGCATCTCTGGCTCACCACAACTCCCCTTACAAACAGAAGAGGACGGAGGAATTCTGGTGTCCTGTTGGCTGGAGAGAGGGAAGATTCGAACCTGGGAACTGTCCCAGCAATACCCGGTCTACCAAGAAGCGAGGAACCCAGGGGTGGGCCAGTCCAGTTAACGAAAGGTACAAGCGATCCATTCAACAGCCCTTTTGTGGACAATGGGTCGCCAAGTGCTTAAATGAGGAGTGCAGGTAAAACATGTGGCCACTTAAAGTTCCCCCTTTTCTAGATTAGATTTTCATTTATACTTTATTTAGGTAACTAGCTTTTACATAATTTGGGCTGAGTGCGTGAGATTGTGTGTATGAATTTTGATTATGATTTTTCCCTTCAGAGACAGTCTCCGGTCACAGTACCACATGTCCGACCCCAAATTAATCATTTCTTAATACAGAACACCTCAAGTCTAAAGCAATAATATTTTGATTACTATTTTGCATTTCTTGATTGATTCTTATTCTGCCACTGTTAATATGTCCGATTGAACACTGTAATTTATATGTAATAAAGAAACTAGATTAGGTTAGTTATACGTTTTCGTATTTCTATTCCCTCTATTTGTTTGACTGTGTCTAAAATGAATATTTAATCTCGGGACAGTATATTCGATATATTGAGAGAAATAAGATAAAGTATCTTGGAGTAATAGTTTGTTAACAGACGACTTAGTAATAATTTTCAGTGCTTCGAAGGTAAAGATCCTTATAGTTAACTTTATTACTTTCATGCATCCCTGCTCCCTCCATTGCCATTGCCTCTATTCATAACGTAAAACTCCTGTCCAGCATCTCATTGGAGTACCTGTGTGAGAGCCAAAACAGAGCCTTAGAGTTGGATAGCTTTAGAGCTGACATAGCTAAAGTAGGCCATCCAATTACCTTACACATGTGATATTGCTAGGCTTCTAGACAGAGTAAAATTTCTAACTAGAGTGAAGGTTTTGTGTTTTGTTCTTTTCGGGAGGAAATTTTGTTTTACCTTCATGTGAGGAAAATTTTATGTTTGTTACCCTAAACGAAAGTGCACTTTTAATATTTAAGTTATTGCCTCTTGTGCCAATTACTTTTGAATTGTTTGGTGGCCGCCTCTGAGTACCTGCAAGTGTCAAACCATACACAAAAATGGTATCAGACTCCTTCACTTGTTTTAAATTTCAATGTAATTTTTTGTCTCAAAAGCTCGGGCAATTTTCGTCACGTTTTTATGCTCTTCGGGAGTAGTTACATCACTAATTTATGGCCCTGTGCGCATATAATGGATTTTAATAGTGTTTAGTGTCACGTGACTCTGCATCGTCTGCATCGCAAGCATGGTGCATTTGAATCTCAAAGTAATTTTGTGATTCGCATTTTGTGTGCCACTAAACAGTTTTCTCTTATTATGTAACTTTGAAGAATTGTATGTTAACGTTCCTGAAATTTTTCATGGAATTTTTAAATTATGATTTCCCTTTGTTTTGCTTTGACAATTCCATTCATCACACGCGACCAATCCAAGATGGCCGACTTCACTTATAACATCAACAACTCTCTACTGCCTAAGGCTGAAATGCTCAGCCCAGAGGAGGTTAATGTTCGACTTAAGGAACAGGAGTTAAAGTTCAAATTTGTTTTTGAGGATGCAGATTTAGCTCTTCAAGCTCCTGCTTTGGTTGATTTTCCTTGGATGGGTACTATAGCCGTTAATCAGTTTAAAACTCTCTTTGGTAAAGTAAGAGACGATCTTTTCTTTTACAAGAATTTTTTGAGCCTTCACTATGACAATCCCTTGTTAAATTAAATCAGTACGTGCTTGCTGTCTATTCAAGAAAGACTGAAATTGATTTTATTAACCTGTGAGTCATCGAAATTCAACCGTAAATTCCAGTCAGTTTTGTTCTTCTTTGTCTGTGACACCTTTGTAAATCCCATTAACGGTGTCTTAGTTGGTTCCTAATGTCTCAGGAGTCAAACAAAAACTTCATAATTTTGCATCAGTTCCTCCTCTTGTTCCATATTCACATTTTGATACTATGTTGCCAGCAAGGCATAATATAAGTAAATTTACGTCATTCTTTCCTCTTCCGTCCTCTTTTTCAAACTTTAGCCGTCGCTTAATCCAACTCAAACCTCTTTGTCTATGCCACCTTAGATAGTGTGTCCCAGAGGACATACCATTCATGGACCTAACATGAACCCCTCTTGTGATAGCGCGAATACTTCCCAGCCTATCTGTGTGTATGAAGGCCAACAAAGGCCTGTACCGGAACACTCACTAAGCCCATATCGCCCGAGCCTTCTAGTGATGGACCAACACACACCTTGACTGATCATCCCGTCATCAAACCCTTGATTACCACTCTGATATGCAAGGCTATTAATATACCATCCCATATACCAGTGATATCCCTTCCTGATTGTCCCGTCCTTGAACCCATAACTCCCGTTGCAAACAGTATTGTCGCTAAAGTATCATTCAAGGAATAACTTGAATTATGCTCTCGGAATGAGGCATGGCATACCAAGGTTAACCTTAAAACTTTAGCAGTCAAAAAGGAACCCTTTTCCCTGACAGCAGATTTATCAAAGTTCACACAAGTAGAACTAGCGCTGGAGCTTAGAGATAGAATACATTTCACCTGGTTGCCATTCCTTTACGACAATCTCCCTGACATCCTTCAGCTTGTGCTGGAACAGAGTAGAGCTTTGTCTAAGTGTAATACTAATGCTCCCCTTTCAAACATTTTACTTAAAGACAGCATACAAGATTCTCTCGGTCAAAATTGCGATGTTGCTATCAACCTAATTTGTCTTAATTTCTCATTCAAACTAGTGTCTGTTAATTTTTTTTTATTTTAAAGCAGAAAGTAAGGTTAGTATATATTCATTTTCACTTAACGAATATACAGGTTTCCCTACGGCAGTCACTTTTGCTTTAAACCTTGGATGTAAGACTGTGATTGGGATTCGCCCCCTTAACTTGATTTTGGCCGGACTTGTTGCTGAACTTCATTGTTAATTAGCTCATATTTTATTTGCTCTATCCTTACCCCGTGGCTGGGAAGAATTGTAGTCACTTTAACTGTAATCATATATATATATATATATATATATATATATATATATATATATATATATATATATATATATATATATATGCAATGTATTACATTTTTATATACAGATAAATTCCATATCTGTAAATAAACCCATGACCCAAGGGGTCATTGGCGAATTAGGAGTGTAACAACAGCGCCATAACAGGATGTGAAACAAGACCATGCTATGCAATGCTTGCAGTAGCCTGGAAGGCATTGCATAAATAAACGTTTATGTGTGTCTTGTAAACAAGTCACAATATCTCCCGTGGGAAGCAGTTGACCTATTGAGCCCTACCGGAATCATCTGACTTCCGGCCATAAGGCTACGTGATCATTTCGTTTTGTTATTATATAAAACGCTGAGATAGCTAGTGTTACGCTATCGACGCGAGCCTCTTGTAAATCAGTTCTATTCATCTTTTCATACTGAATGGTCATCCGACCAAACCATCCCATACTCTAGTGATGGAGCTATCAATAAATTGTTTAAAGTTAACCTAAAACCTTGGACTTATTCCAAGAAGAAACCTACAAGTCTAATATTTCTATATCACATTGAAGAGACATAAAGATAGAACCACAATGTGTACGTACAACATTCGTACACTAACATATATATATATATATATATATATATATATATATATATATATATATATATATATATATATATATATATATATATATATATATATATATATATATCATCACCCTTGTCATCATCATCTCCTCCTACGCCTATTGTCTCAAAGGGCCTCGGTTAGATCTCACCAGTCATCTCTATATTGGGCTTTTAATTAAATAATTCTCCACTCATCATCTACTTCATGCTTCCTAGTCTTCAGCTATGCAGGTCTGTGTCTTCGCCCAACTGAAAGTTTGGTGAACAAATCTCTCTTGCGGAGTGTGAAGAACATGCCCAAAACGATTCTCCTTCTGCTCCTCATCATGATCTTATCCATATGTGGCACTCGAGTAATCTCTCTCATAGTTTCATTTCTAATCCTGTCCTGCCATTCAACTCCCAATATTCTTCTGATGCCTTTGTTCTCGAATCTACTAAATCTATTGCAGATTGTTTCATTGCCATACCATGATTCATGTTCATAGAGAAACACTGATCTCTGGAAGCTGATGTATAGCCAGATTTTCATATGTAATTTCAGGCGATTTCATTTACAAATTTTTTTTTTAACCTAGCCATTGTCTGATTTGTTTTTTTTTAATCTTTCACTAAACTCTGATTCTAAAGACCCTGTATTAGAGATCATAGTTCCTTAATACTTAAATGATTCTACCTCATTAATCCCATCTCCCACCAAAATATTTCATCGTTCATTGCATACTTCGTTCTCATCCTCTCTGTCTCTCTTCTAGTTATCTTTATACTAACCTTGTGGGATATTTCATGCATTCTGGTAAGCAAGCATTACAAATCCTGTGGCGTTCTACTAATAACGACAGCATCATCACCATAATCTAGGTCTCCAAATATCCTATCACCAATCCAGTCCAATCATTCTCCACCATCTCGGACTGTTCTACGCATTACAAAATCCACAAGAAGGCTAAACCACATAGGTGACAACACATTCTCTTGGAGTACTCCACTGTTCATTTGACAAGACTCCATTACCAATAACTTTGCACTTGTTATGCTCATAAACAGACTTAATTAATTTCACATATTTAAGAGGAATTCCTTAATAATACAGAACTCTCCCCAAAATTGGCCTGTGCACATTATCAAAGGTTTTTTCATAGTCCAAAATTGCCATCAAAAGTGGATTACAATATTCTACATTGTTGTATTACATGTGTATAAATGAAAATTTGGCCAATGCAACTTCTACGTTTTTTAAATCCTGCTTGTTCATCTCTCAGCTTTTCATCAATCTTTCTCAGTAGTCTCTTTAGAAGAAACATAATATGTATTTAAATAACTGACATAAGTGCTATGCTTCTATAATTGTTGTTATCAGTCAGTCTTTTTTTTTTTCACCAGCACTTCTAACTCCCATTCATCACGTTTTACCTCTTCATGCAACATTCTACATGATAATCTTGTAAGTATTCTGAGGGTCTTTTCATTTTCAGAGAGTAATATCTCGGCAGTTATTCCATTGTATCCAGGGGCTTTCCATCTCTTGAGTTTTTTAATGATAACATCGACTTCAAACACACTGAATCCATTCATGGGCACATCAGGGTCCTCAACAGCTTTAGCTATATCACGCAAATTATTCTCTTTGTATCTCCTATTCATAACCTCACTAAAGTGGTTAATCCAACTTAGTCTTTCTTCATCATCTGTTGCTATAACAGATCCATCTGTCTTTTTGAAGGACATATGTATCTTTTTTATTTTGTTCTAGTTAAGATTTCATCAATAATTCAATGAACAACTCTTACACCATACCCATCCCTGAATTCATAGGTATGTCAGCCTCATCTGCATTACTGTCTAAATATTCTCCTCAGTTATTCCAGGATTTTCTTTTACCTCACTATCAATACTGGAATGGTTAGCATGTTCTTCCTTTTAATTTTCATTCTTTTTTTCGGAAACTTTCAACAATCAATTTGTCTTTGTCTCCTTTTTATAGTACCTCGCGTATCATTTGACATCCAGGGCTTTCTCTTTGTAACTGATTGTCCCAAGACTTCACAGCTAACTGACTGATATAAATTTATGTTCTTCAAACAACACCATTGTTCATGAATTGTCTGCTCTTCGTCTCTTGTAGTCTCTAAGACTGCAAATATATTCCTACATTCAATTACAAATGTTTCTCTCTACTCTGCTTCTAAAAGCTTAGTCCCAAGAGCTTAGTTGTATCAAACCTAGGTATACTACCTACCTCTCTGTTGGGTGCTTTCAGTTTTCATTTCAGTGTGGCAATAAGGAGCTGGTGATCACTAGCAACATCTGCACCTTTATAACTTCTTACAGGTGTGAGAGTCTTTCCTCTCCCTCTATTAATAGCAGTATATTCTATTTGATTTTTGTAAGTTGCGCATATTCAAGTCTATGTGTATTTGTGAATGCCCTCATGTTGAAAAAGATTACCTCTAATTAGATTGTTTGTTGAACAGAATCTTATGATTTTCGAATTCAATGCTAAAGTTGGAAGAAATAATCAAGGTATAGAGAATTTGATGCGTGTCAAGGGTATTGGCCAAGTTGTGAATAAAAATGGAGCACTTTATATATATATATATATATATATATATATATATATATATATATATATGTGTGTGTGTGTGTGTGTGGTGTGTGTGTATTTATATACATACATACACACACACACACACACACACACACACATATATATATATATATATATATATATATATATATATATATATATATATATATATAGGTGTGTGTGTGTATGTTTATGTGTGTGTTTATATAAATATGCATATACCTATATATATATATATATATATATATATATACTGTATACACACACACACACACACACACACATATATATATATATATATATATATATATATATATATATATATATATAGATAGATAGATAGATAGATAGGTAGGTAGACAAATATATACTGCATGTATGTATGTATGTTTGTATGTATATATATATATATATATATATATATATATATATATATATATATATATATATATATATATATGTGTGTGTGTGTGTGTGTGTGTGTGTGTGTGTGTACGTATGTGTGCTTATCTTTTTTTCGTTTGTAATTTTTGTGTCTATGTCTGTGTGAACGTTTAAACTGTATGAAATTGCTATGAATTGTAAATCTTCAGTTCCCTGTTTACGAGTAAAGTGATTATCTTGACATGGAAGGAAGTCTGAAGAAACGGATTCAAGGTTATAACTCTTGGCAGTTTAATGAGTTTTTTAATTGAACGATGAAGGAGTTAGTGAAGAGTTGTTAGAGAGTAATAGGAATTAGAAGAGTGTTCAGTAGTTTGCATGTGTTAGAATGTCGATTATAAATAATGAAGTTTCAATAGTTGACAATCGGTAACATGCCTTTGCAAAATATTACTTGCAAATGTTGCTCTGAGAACTGGTTGTTTACTTGCGCAGGGAATTACCCTGTAGAATTGGACAATTTTGTCTATGAGTAAATACGAACAAGCAGCAGATTAAAATAAAGTTTCGATTTATTGGTTAATGAAAATAGATTGAATTATCTCTCCCGCATATACACGAGATTCTCCAACCATTTAAAAATTAATAGAATATATAAAGTCAAATAAATAACGTTCAATCTCCGGTGTAATTCAAAACAAGAGATATTTTCATCTGCAAATAAATGGTAAATCTTTCTCATCTAACAAACATCGAGAAATTCCCATAAAAAGGTCGGCGCATTCGAAATGTAAAAGATTTGCTGAGAAATAAAAAGATTTTGTAATAGGTTTAACTTCTCTCAATTCTCTTTCTTCCGTTATATATATATATATATATATATATATATATATATGGTCAGATGCAAAAGAAAAACAAGGAAAATGGAAATAGGAAACCAGTCAGGATTTACTCCCATATTTCTATTTTAATTTCCTCTGTGGTTTCTTTTGCATATATATATATATATATATATATATATATATATATATATATATATATATATATATATATATATATATATATATATATATATGAAATGTATATCTCTTTACGTAACCTACATGCAAATACGCGAGATTAAGATTCAACCATACGGTTTTAGGGTATTCCATCTAAACAAGTCTATAGATGAAGCCTCTTGTAACGAAACCTAATTAATGGAAAACCATAATTAGGCTACAGTCATCTATATATTCAAACAACTCAATTTATCAAATAACAGACTGGAAAATATATTCCTTGACTGAAATAGGTCAAACCAATTATTTTAACGCGCATATAACTTGAATTTTGTTTTTTCAACCATCGTGTGTCTCATTAGTGTTTCATTTAATTAAATGTTAAAATTCTTTGTTCATTATCAAAAGAAATCTGGATAATTTTCGATATAACGCTATGAAAGGTGTTAATTTACAATTCACATTATCCCTTGCTTATGCACTTGGAGCCTACTACCCAACGTATTTTATAGACCTTGCTACTGCCTTCAATGGTGAAAATTGATATAACTTTTCCGCATATATTTTCTACGAATATTTCTTTAATAAACATTTATTGTAGATGACATTGATAATTCACCAGGGAAATTTCGTCTGTGGTTCTACAGTTAATCACAGATTGTTATTATCTGATAAAAAGGCTAACAATAATTGGAATCAAATATACTAACTGGAAACTCCAAGGAAAATTGGTGGCAAAACGTTTGTCTCTCCAAGATCACTGTAATTGTCCGAAGCCTGCGACTGCGGCTTATGCTATGGGCCTCGGGTCATGGCCCCTGTCCTAGTAGGCACTGACTGGCGATGAGGATATTAGGGCAAATTTCTCAACTATTAGGCTATGGCTGGTATTTCACTAATTAGGTAAATAATGTTACGTTTGTATCGTTGGTCGAAACTGAAGGCAAAGACGAAATAGAGTCCGAACGGTCTGTTCATAAATGCAAATGTTGGAAATACCAACCCACCCAATTTCTCTGTTGGATTTAGGTGCATTCATAGGGTTGCCAGACGTCCCGATTTTGTGGGACATGTCTCGAATTTGATCATTTTGTCCCGTGTCCCGGACAAGACCTTCACGGGACACCCTTTTGTCCCCCATTTAGTTCATTACAAAAAAAATATATATAATGCAGCTGTGGAGCGTGTCTTATCTATGACGACTGCTCAAAGGACAGACGAGAGGAATAAGTTGGATGTGTCAGCCATAGAAGCTATTTTGCAACGTAAATGGAATATAAATTGTCATTGCAAAGAATTTTAGACAGGTTATAGGAAGTAAAGACCGTCTGAAAAAGGCTAAGCCATCTGAGAAATACAATTATAAGTTCATGTTTTATTTCTGTGCTTATGAATTCCCTATTGTCACATATCTTCTTTTTTTTTTATATGAAAAAGTTGATTTCTTTCATAAATATTGAGCACAACTATTCCAAGTTAGTCTAGGTTTCTTTAGTTACTTTATTGTAATATGCATTAAATATCAATTTTCATAGTTTTTTTTTTTTAAATCTCATTAAAATACTTGTTTGATGCTTTTCCATACGTCTCAGTATTTTTATATGTTGATATGGGTGTGTGTATATACTATACATGTATAAATCTATATACAGATATAAGGATTATAGGCTGAGAATTGAGAGATTTTATTGTCCCGGAATGCTTATTTTGAAATTTGGCAACTCTATGCATTCACGGTGGATTATGTTTAATGTTACAATGGTTTTCCGTTTATGTATTACTGATACCTACATGGTTTTATGCATCTTCACTAAAATAATTAATAATACAGAATGATATTATATATTTGTTTCCACATACTTGAGACATACATAGGCAATGTTGGTAATCATGTGTTGAGGGAAAATTTCAAAATTACTCTGTTTCTATAGTTTGAAGTAATAACTATTCTTTGAAATGATTACTATTAAATTTCTTTTCTTATGATTCTTGAAAATATCATAGATTTGATATTTGTTTACCATATGTTAGCTTTATTTTGTTTGATAGAGTTTTCAAATTAGGAAAATAATAAGTTTTTGAGTTAAGCGTTATAGTTGCCAGCTAGTGAATTTCGAACGAAATCCTCTGAAATTTGTTGCATCAGTTTTGACGCCAACTGTATGTAGCTTAGAGCACATTTCTACAAAAATCTTTCAGATTGTGAAGAAAGTGTGAACATTTGCATACTGTTTCAATTTTCAATGCTCTTTCACATAAAAACGTGACATCACATAATATCAAAAAAATTTAGACCGCCATCATCATTGTAAAACGGCTAGGGTGCAGAACAAGTGGGCCAATTTTCAGTCTCTAGGGCTCATAATTCATTGTTTAAGTATGGTATATTGATGTTATTACACCCAAGAAATCTAATGAAAAAAAATAGATAAACATGTTATTTACCCTTTTTAATGATATAAACGGATAATGGTATTATTTCAACTAATTTAGATATGGTGGTGACAAGGTGGTTGTTATCATCTTTTTTATTTCCAAATAAAATTGTATATCAAAATTCTTCAAAGTGTATGTACTTTTCCTCCTGTTGTCCTATTTGAATGTCAACCGATGTTGCTACCTCACAACTTCCCTAACAGATTTGTTAGAAAGTCTGTATACATGAAAATGATGATTAATCATTTGCAAAAGCAGCAAGTCAAACGAAATGTTATCTTTTTTACCTGAAACACTAGTATCACACAATGATGAGTAAGGATTAGCAATTGAGATGAAGCTCATAAAATCTTGGGAAGACTTTCTCAGTGGAAGTGGCTGTTCAGTCAGAAATTAAAACAACTGATTGAACAGATGCCATACTGATAGGACTGCAAGTCACGAGATCTGTACATCCTGCAGACGTCAGCCTATAAGGTATATACAGTGTCTCTCTTGAGTAAAGAGAAAAGATGAACTTGAAAACACAGATTAAGTAAAAAAACAAGCACTTTCCCCAGTTCCAATATTGGAATATGGTTCTTGAACTTGAACTCCTTGCAATGCAGTTTGTGCATTCTCGTGTCAGCCGAATTCCAATCTCTGTGTTCAATGCCTTGGATAAATAGTTCCATGGGTGTTCTCAATGGATCACACAAGCTATGCAAGATGGCTCTCTGTCCACATCAAAACTATGTTGCAGCTCAAAAACCAAGTACTACTTGCTTATGGTGAATATCAGAAGGGTTACTTCATTGCATAGAAGTCATCGAGCTTATTGTCATCAATAGCTATGGATCAAGCCCATAAACAAATAATGAACAACTTAAAGGACACAGAGGTGTCATAGGAATCATAGAAAACCCTTCTGCTTTAATTCAATGGATCACAGCTGGCCCAGAAATCTTTTGGATAAATCATCAATTAGAATCTTCAAGAGGAACAACTCACACAAAATCAGCTAAGCACCAAAATCAATCACACTCTGTGCAAAAATAATATGCAACCCATGTGAAATTAATTATCACAACGTTCCAGGAATAGGAAAATCAATTCACAGATGAAAGTAATTATTCAGATTTAATCGACATGATGGAACTTCTGGATGAAAGTGCAGTGGGTAGTGTCAGGATTGTAGAGTCAATTGGACAATCCCAGTATGACAAATTTATGGCTGAACAGTTAGAGGAATGAGTTACCCCAGTATCAGATATCTCCATAAACAAATTGACCCTGTTCCGTGATAATGATAATAAATATTGAATCTTTATTTCCAATTTAACACTGGTTATTCGCATTGAAAAAGATAAGAGATCACCCCCGAGGCAGACAAGAACCTCTCATCAGATCAGTACTCTGAAAATCAACTGTGTGCTATTCAGCAGGATGTACATTTCATGTCAATCCCATAATGGGAACAAAGATGAGTTCTTCAGAAATGGGAACTATGGCACGCCCCATTCCTCTCTCTGTTTTGGGTAAGCTTGAACAGGGAAAAAAGTCAGACCTTATCAAATGTTTTAAAAAGCGTGTTACACCAGAGGACTATAGGTCACCTGTTTTAAATGCCAAAATTCTAGAGGAAGGTGTGTTGGCTAATATGCTCCTTACAAAAACCTGTGCTACATTTAGTGACTATGTTGAACAAGTGCTCATACCTTACATACTATGAAACTTACAGACCTGAAGAGTTCAACAAGACAAAAGGGAATATCTGGAATCCGTCTCTCACTTGCAAGTTCTACACCAATCGCAAAGAACTGGCAGAGGTTTCTCCGATTGGAAAATAATAAGTGATCTCTTCCAGAATTTGTCTCAGTGCATCAATCAGCTCTCTTCTGGATGGAAAGAGATCTATTGCACTGATGCAACAGGTGTTCTCGCGTCACACGGAGTTGACACATGCCCTATCCTTGTTCTTTCAAAACATGACAAAGATAATCTTGCATGATAATCATTGTGCACAAATACTTATCAGATTAATTGAAATGAATGTGGTGGTCTTAGAAGTTGCCAACTTTCACAAGTTATCACTGGAGGAATTGTGGATTGCCTTTGGTGTAAAGAAGAACTATAGACTGTTACCGTTGCATGAACCTGGTAGTAAACTTGGACAGCAAAATGCCAGAGTAATTCCATTTTTTCCATGCCTTTACTGGATGTGACACTTCCTCTTCATTCAGCTTTCCCAACTAGCTGGGATACTTGGAGAGCATGCTCTAGTATTGCAGCCACATTTGTTTGTCTTTCTTGAAGGCCCACTTGCATCACAGATGAAAACATGCACCATTTAGAAAGGTTTGTTAAGGACAAGCGATACAACAGATATCAACCAGGCTAGGAAACATTTGTTTGCAAAAGGGAGGCAACTAGATTGAATATATCCAACATATGCTGTTCGCAATGAGCACAGAAAAAAAGATTGTTAACAGGCAGGATAAATCTAGACAAAGTCATTTGAGGTTAATCAACGATTACCATCGCCGTCTGCTTGGGGATGGACCAAGATTTTGAGTGACCACTAGATACTGTTCTGTCCTGTACTCCCAGAAGCAACCAAGTCATGCAAATGTAGCTGCAAAATGGTATGCAAACCCACTTGTAAATTTTCAAATGCATCTCTTCCATGTAGTGAATTGTGCAAATGTGCAGGAACATGCTTCCAGTTAGAGTATCGTCTGAATGACTTGTCTCCACACTATCCTCACCCAGCTCATATCCATGTTACTAATGTACTGATATTCTTACTTGACATGTGCATAATGTTAGGAGGAAAAAGTATGAATTACTTATGTATATAATACATTGTTGATCTTGCAAGTTGAATTGAGCTTTGTAATCATACTTGCGACATATCTGATTTACTTATAGACCCATTTTCTGATGAAATTTATTGTATTTTTTTTTTTTTTTAATATTGGAATATTCCATATGAAAGAGCAAAGCTGAAGCTAAAGTCAATTCTACTAGATTTTTTGAGTGTAAAAACATCAACTTAACATATTTAAACAACGAATTATGTGCCATAGGGGATGGAAAACTGGCTATATTATTGTGTTCCTTCCGTCATTTTGAAAAGCAAGATGGCAGGCTAGATTTTGGTGATATCCCGTATATCTCATGTTTATGTGAAAGTGCATTGAAAATTGATCCAGCATGCAAATTTTCACATTTTCTATACTCTATGAATGATTTTTTTTCTTAAGCTACTGTACTATTCAGAGCAAAGGCCTCAAACTTCTTCTTCCACATGCTTCTGTTTACCGCAAAATTCCTTAGTTTGTCGGTTTTATTTTCCGTCCCTTGTTTGTTTTGCCATCTCTAGAGACCAATTCTGTTATTCTTAATGATCATATATTATGTCCTTCTCATTATATGTCTTGTCCATGTCCATTTATTTTTCTTGTATATTGTTAATATATCCTCTACTTTAGTTTGCTCTCATATCCATGTTGGTTCAGTCTCTTAGTTTTATTTCCAACATTATTATTTCCATAGCTCTCTGGGTTGTAACTTGCTTATGTTCTAAGGTTTTAGTAAAGCTCCAAGTTTCTAATGCTTATGTTGATACTGATAGACCATATGATTAGATATTTCCCATTTAGGAAAAGTGACATTTAACTTTTCATAATCACATTTAGTTTAAAAGCTCGCCATCCAATGATTATCTTTCTTTTAATTTTGATACATACTTAGGACTAACAATAAGTGTTTCTATATAAAACACGGATTTTCATTAACAATCTCTAGAGGTTCGTCCACATCCCTTATTTGTTGTCTCTTCCTTTTCATTGAACATTATCTAAGCTTTACTGATACTCAGTGTCATCCTTACATTTTTGCTCTTTCTCTCTCTATTGAAATCTTCAATCATCTTTTGTAATTTCTCCCATGATTCTATAAACAGAACCATGTCATCTTCAAATCTTATATTGATAATATATTCTCCATTAATATTAACGTCTATATTTTCCCAATCTAAATTTTCAAAAACTACGACTAGGCCTGCTTTGAATAATTTAGTCCTTTCTCAATCGGAATTTTGTAACTATATTTATGTAGTTTTTAGGATTTCTATACTTCCTGTATAAATATCTCCAAGTGTTATATCAAGAGATTCATCAAATCCTTTTCTTTCTAATTTTCATTACTGCTGTAAGTTTAACAAAATAAAAAGCTTTCTCACAGTAAATAAAGGCATGCATAGTGCTTTGTCATATATATATATACATATATATATATATATATATATATATATATATATATATATATATATATATATATATATATATATATATATATATATATATATATATATATATGTATGTATATGTATATATATTTATATATATATATATATATATATATATATATATATATATATTTGTATATATTTATATATATGTATATATATATAATTATATATGTATATACTTATATATATATATATATATATATATATATATATATATATATATATATACATATATATATATATATATATATATATATATATATATATATATATATATATATGTATATATATATGTATATATATATAAATATATATATATATATATATATATATATATAAATATATATATATATATATATATATATATATATATATATATATTTATATATATGTATATATACACATATGTATATATATATATATATATATATATATATATATATATATATATATATATATATATATATTTGGGCTCAAGCCATGTCGTCCTGATGGAAGTTCCTATAGGGTAGCTTCCTAGGGTATATTACAACTACGGCGATATTCCCAGAGAATTTACCTTAAGGTACCCAGAATTCTAACTCACTGAGCGAATATCCCTAATGAAAGGGATATCGCGACATATCAGAGGACGTATTCTTGACACGCCACATGGCAATCTGCACCCCAAACAGAGATAACACATCGAAGGGGTCAATTGGCAAGAAAACGAAAACGGGAAAGAAAAAGGGGGAGCAGCTCCCAAGGCTCCCTCTTCTCTCGTTTCGTAAGCGTGCCTGGCGCCAATCCTGGCGTCATCTCTATTCCTTTTTGCGTAGCTTAACAACTCAGTGTTTTCTCCTGTGTTTCTTGCAAATCTTGGATTTATTCAGCTTTCCATGGCTTCTCCAACTTCGTCGGGCTCTGATAAGGAGGACCCTCCGAAGTGCGGAAGTGTTTTCTGCAATGTCCGCAGTAAGATCCTCTGCGGACATGAGTTTTGTAGGAGGCACGCAGCATGCGCTGTCTCCAAGGGTGATCTCCAGTATTGGGACCCTCAGGTATGTACCGTGTGCACTAACCTGATTACTGAGGCCTTTGATTCCCCTAGGACGGCGGAATCAAGGGATATAGCAAGGGAGAAGCTTCGTACCTGGGTAAGGGGCTTCCAGAAGAACACCTCTGGACCTTATCTTCCAAGTGAGAAGATGAGGGCGTATCTTTTCCCTAGGGCATCAGCTGATGCAGTGATTCCCCAGCCTCAAGAGGAGATCCCCCAAGTTCAGATCCAGGTGGATGCTGAAGTCGCGGTCGCCTTGCAAGACATCCAGTTGGACGACAGGATGTCTGACGTGGACGAGCATCTGGAGGAAGACCTCCTGGCAGGAGCCCAGGATGAAGTTCAAGCCCCAGACATTGTAGAGGAAGAGGTCGACAAGGTGTCGGCTACTCCGGTTCAGATCCCGGAGCCTATTCCCTCAACATCGTCCGCTCTCCCAGTAGAGCTGGGACAGGCCCTCTCCTCCATTGTTGGAATGATCCAACAAATGCAGAAGGAGAATCAGGAGAAGGCTGCTGCAATGGAACTGCAGATGCAGAGGCTTGCAGCATCACATGGGCCCCAGAAAAGGCTCAATGTGAAAGACCTTCCCTTGTGCTCAGATGCTAACCCGTGGAGGTATGCTGAGCACATGCCGATGACGACTGGAAAGATCGTCATCTCGGATAAGTTGGGTTCAGTTCCCCTAGAGGAGGTGGAATTCTGGCCCAGCAAGGGGTCATATCCAGACTGTTATGTCCGGTTGAGGGAGGGACCAGCTTCAAAGGAGGAGACAGAGCCAAAGGAGGTCATAGTGATGGACCATGCTAAGGCTCAAGCTTTGCTTTCATCCTCGATGAAAGAGAGGGGCTTCACGAACTCAAAGGTAGCTGCATTGAGTAAGAAGCTCCCTTCCTTTGTGTCCTCTCCTGCTAGAGCCTTCCCCTTTTTACAGAAAGGGTTTGCGGCTGTACTAAAAGCAGTCGAGGCCGGCAAGCCTTGCCCCTCCCTGGAGGAGTGTAAACCCTTGTCGCTGGCCCTGCCTATGGACCACAAAGACTGGAAGGACGTCCATCTTACCTTCTCAGTTGGAAAGTTGGAGGCTGATATTGCCGGACGTCAGTTCGGCGAGGACCTCCCTAAGCTGTCTGACTTTCTTTTGCGGAGAGAGCTCGAGACAAAAGAAAGACTGGCTGCCTCAATGTCTCTTCAGACTACTCTTGAGACGATGGCAAGTGACCCCAAGGTCCATGAAATGTTCATGGTAGTGGCCAAGACTCATCTGGCCACAGTGACGAAGGATCTTTATAGCTCCGTCAGGGCGAGGAGAGCTTGTAGGGAGTTCGTGTTCACCTCGGCTACGGTAAGGCACGAGCCAAGGAAACTAATCTCCTCCAACATTTGGGGCAAAGACCTTTTCCCTACTGAATTGGTCAAAGAAGTTGTTGATAAGGCCGCCACGGAGAATAGAAACCTTCTCCAGAAGTGGGGCCTGGCTATCAAAAGAAAGTCTTCCCCGGATGAGGGTCCTCAACCAAAGAGGAAGACTATGAGGACTAGGCTACCGTCTCGGCCAGCCAAGCCTCTTAGACAGCAACAGCAACTGCAATTGCCATTTCCTTCAGTGCCCCAGATGGTGGCACAAACCCCGATCACATTCCAGTGGGTACCCCAGGCCGTGTCGACACAGTCCACGGCATTCACCCCAACGTTCGAAGGGTAGTCTACTTCCTTTCGAGCAAAGCCTAGAGGAGCAGCCAGAGGCTCGTCTAGACGCCCCTCAAGGGGAAGGGGATTCAGGGGTGGTTGCGGTCAGGGAGGCAAGACCTCAGGACGGCAGTCCAAGTGAGATGATGCCGGTAGGAGGGAGACTTCAGAATTTTCGGGATCGGTGGACCTTCGATCCCTGGGCCCCCAGCCTACTCAAGAACGGACTGGGCTGGAGCTGGTACAGCACTCCACCCCCGTGCCCTCGGTTTTTCCAACACTCCACCCCCGTTCTGGAGGAGTACGTCCAAGAACTGTTGGAGAAAAAAGTGATCCGAAGGGTGAAGTCCATCAAATTCCAAGGGAGGCTGTTTTGTGTTCCCAAGAAAGACTCGGTAAAACTCAGAGTCATTCTGGACTTGTCGACCCCAACAAGTTCATAGTGAATTGCAAGTTCAAGATGCTAACATTGCAACACATAATGACCTTACTGCCCAAGAGGGCATATTCCGTCTCCATAGACTTGTCAGACGCCTATTGGCACGTCCCAATCAACCGTCGACTCTCTCCCTACCTAGGGTTCAAGCTACAACGAAGGCTATACGCCTTCAGAACCATGCCATTCGGGCTAAATATAGCCCCAATGATTTTCACGAAGCTTGCGAGCGTAGCTCTCAAACAATTACGCCTAAAGGGAATTCAGGTAGTAGCCTACCTGGACGACTGGCTGGTGTGGGCAGCATCCGAGACAGAATGCTTGCAAGCTTCCAGTCAAGTGATCCAGTTCCTAGAGTATCTAGGCTTCAAGATCAACAGAAAAAAGTCTCGACTTTCTCCATCTCAAAAGTTCCAGTGGCTGGGAATCCACTGGGACCTAATGTCACACCGTTTCTCCATCTCGGCGAAGAAAAGGAAGGAGATAGCGGGTTCTGTCAAGAGACTTCTAGATTCCGAAAGGATATCAAGACGCGAACAGGAGAGGGTACTGTGTTCTCTCCAGTTTGCTTCGGTGACAGACCCGGTGCTAAGAGCACAGCTAAAGGATGCAACCGGAGTTTGGAGAAGTTATGCATCAAACGCGCGAAGAGATCTGAGAAGACCAGTTCCGCTTCGGCTACGTACTCTTCTCAGGCCTTGGTCCCAAGCCAGACATCTAAAGAAGTCGGTTCTTCTGCAGCCACCTCCCCAGTCGGTGACGATTCACTCAGACGCCTCGAAGGAGGGATAGTGAGGTCACTCTCATCGGAAAAAAGTCCAGGGGACTTGGTCCAAGCTATTCAAGACCTTTCACATAAACTTTCTAGAAGCTATGGCAGTGCTCCTTACCTTAAAGAAAGTCTCCCCGCATCACTCGATCCACATAAGGTTGGTGATGGACAGCGAGGTAGTTGTGAGATGCTTGAATCGACAAGGATCGAGGTTACCACCTCCCAACCAGGTGATGTTGGCCATCTTCCGATTGGCGGAAAAGAAGAAGTGGTACCTGTCGGCAGTTCACCTTCAAGGAGTCCGCAATGTGACAGCGGACGCTCTATCCAGGTTCACACCGATAGAGTCGGAATGGTCCTTAGACGCAGGATCATTCTCCTTCATTCTGAATCAAGTCCCAGAACTGCAGATAGACCTCTTTGCGACGAAAGACAACAAGAAGTTGCCCCTGTACGTGTCCCCGTACGAGGACCCCTTAGCGGTAGCAGTGGACGCGATGTCCCTCGACTGGAACAGATGGTCCAGGATTTATCTGTTCCCTCCTCACAACCTTCTGTTGAGGGTCCTCAACAAACTGAGATCCTTCAAGGGGGTAGCGGCAATAGTGGCCCACAAGTGGCCGAACAGCGTGTGGTTCCCCCTGGCATTGGAACTACGGTTGAAGTTTATACCGCTACCAGATCCAGTTCTGACCCAGCGAGTCCAGAAGTCGACTGTCTGCGCTTCATTACAGAAAACCCGGACCCTGCAGCTCATGATTTTCTCTCCCTAGCGGTGAGAAAACGTTTCGGGATTTCGAAAGCCAGCATAGACTTCCTAGAGGAATATAAGTGCAAATCTACTAGAAGGCAATATGAGTCATCTTGGAGAAAATGGGTGGCCTTTGTCAAGGCGAAGAATCCGCAGGAGAGCTCGACAGACTTCTGCTTATCTTTCTTCCTCCACCTCCATGGTCAAGGGTTGGCAGCTAACACGATTTCGGCGTGTAAGTCTGCTTTGACAAGACCCATTCTATATGCCTTCCAGGTCGACCTCGGTAACGAGATCTTTAATAAAGTTCCGAAAGCCTGCGCTAGGCTCAGACCTTCAGCACCTCCAAAGCCAATTTCATGGTCTTTAGACAAAGTTCTTCATTTCGCTTCTCTGTTGAGCAATGAGGAGTGTGCGTTAAAGGATTTGACCCAAAAAGTTATTTTCCTATTTGCACTCGCGTCCGGGGCCAGGGTTAGTGAGATTGTAGCCCTCTCGAGAGAGGCAGGTCGTGTTCAGTTCCTGGATGGGGGAGAACTGAACCTGTTTCCGGATCCTACGTTTCTCGCCAAGAATGAGTTACCCACCAACAGGTGGGGTCCCTGAAGAATCTGCCCTCTGAAAGAAGATGCATCTCTATGTCCAGTAGAATGCCTAAAGGTCTATCTTCGTAGAACTTCAGACTTCAAGGGTGGTCAACTATTCAGGGGAGAAACATCAGGCTCAAATTTATCTCTGAATCAACTCAGAGCGAAAATCACATATTTTATTCGCAGAGCGGATCCTGACAGTACACCCGCAGGTCACGATCCGAGGAAAGTTGCCTCATCCTTAAATTTCTTTAATTGTATGGATTTTGAACATCTCCGTTCATACACTGGCTGGAAGTCTTCCAGAGTGTTCTTTCGCCACTATGCGAAGCAGGTAGAGGAACTAAAGTAGTTACATACTGTACTACAAACTAAGTGAGGGCACTGAGTTGCCCACGTAGACTGTTCCATTTCCAAAGGTGAACCTAGCATAAGTGCAGACATGTGTGCCGAGCGTTTCTAACGCTAATGTGATTGATTTGTAATACAGACTTTTTTGACTTTGATACCTCGGTTTCTTAAAAGTGGCAATAATGTTTTTTTTTTCTGATAAACAAGTTTTGTTTACTATCATACTTATGCTTAAAGTTTTGGGTTATCCTCTTCTTATATATATATATATATATATATATATATATATATATATATATATATATATATATATATATATATATATATATATATATATATATATATATATATATATATATATAATTGTTGTTAACCTGTCTATTTATTGTCTGTCAATAAACTTGTTCTTGAGAACCTTGCGTCTCCTTCACCTGTGTCAATTTATTGGTATAATTGAGCATTCATTCTATGTACTTTATCTGGGACAATTCTAATAGAATTGTTCCTTTATGCAAGCTATGTTGCATTGGTTTATGCTTTCCCTTAACGGGAGGACTCCATCCCATAAGGGGACGGTGGCGGATTTTCAAGTTTCCTCCTATGCGGATATAAACCTTTGTCCAATACAAGTATTGTGTGGAGAACTGGTCGATATTTCATATTGACGCAGTGGTTCTTTACAAACTATGCTTTACTTAATATAGGGTGAGACCACTATATTGGCTTGCCTGGTATTCATACATAGGTATATGTACTCTTCGAGACTTTTCCAGAGTCTAGTAGGACTCTTCCCTGTAGGGGGCAGGAAGCTCTAACATGGTTTATGGTTAGTTGAAAAGATGTATAACGGTAACATCTTAGGTCTCTAGGTCTAGTCGACCGGGAAAAATTACCTCCGGGGAGTACGGCACGTTCTGAGAATCAAACAGATACAGTAATGCTCTGGTATACTTCCATCAGGACGACATGGCTTGAGCCCAATAAACGGATTTTGAGCGAAGCGAAAAATCTATTTTTGGGTGAGATGGCCATGTCGTCCTGATGGACCCGCCCTTCCCTTTCTATGAAAGGGCTGTAGGACCCCTCCCTACATACAGTATCTGTAGCACCTCGTGTATCGCTACAAGGAATACAGATGGCACCAGGATTGGCGCCAGGCACGCTTACGAAACGAGAGAAGAGGGAGCCTTGGGAGCGGCTCCCCCTTTTTCTTTCCCGTTTTCGTTTTCTTGCCAATTGACCCCTTCGATATGTTATCTCTGTTTGGGGTGCAGATTGGCATGTGGCGTGTCAAGAATACGTCCTCTGATATGTCGCGATATCCCTTTCATTAGGGATATTTGCTCCAGGAGTTAGAATTCTGGGTACCTTAAGGTAAATTCTCTGGGAATATCGCCGTAGCTGTAATATACCCTAGGAAGCTACCCTATAGGAACTTCCATCAGGACGACATGGCCATCTCACCCAAAAATAGATTTTTCGCTTTGCTCAAAATCCGTTATTTATATATATATATATATATATATATATATATATATATATATATATATATATATATATATATATATATATATATATATATATATATATATATATATATATATATATATATACAGAATAGGCCAAACTACTTGATGTCTGTGTAGGCAAAGGGAAAGAACCGTACCCAGAGAGAAGGGTCTTATGTAGTACTGTCTGGCCAGTCAAAGGACCCCGTAACTCTCTAGGAGTAGTATCTCAACGGGCGGTTGGCGCCCAGGCCAACATACTTCCTATGTATGTATGTAAATATGTATGTATATAGCCATGGGGGATGCTCATCATACGAATCGATACTGTGAGAAAACCTTGTTGGAACTGAAACAAATTCTGACTGAGAAAAAACTTAAAGGATTATGATTATTATTATTATTATTATTATTATTATTATTATTATTATTATTATTATTATTAAAGGTGGATTCTCTATGCCCAAGGGCTGCAACAGGGAAAAAATAGCCGTATGAGGGAAGGAAAGAGGGAAATAAATAAATTAAAAGAGAAGTAATGAACAAACTGAATTAAACATTTTAAGAGCAACAACAACAGTAAATTAGAGCTTCCATTTATGAAGTATAAAAACTTCATAAAAAAAAAAACATTTGGAAGAGAAACAAGATACAATAGCATGTCCGCGAGTGTACAGGAAGAAGAAAGACTTGGTAGAACAGTAAGTCAGCATTTCACATTGCAACGTGAAGAAAATGCATTATTTTACCGACGGTTTCCGTGTGTCTACATAATTTAGACCCACGGCATGCACATGTAGTTTAGGTGGCTGACTAGAAGTATATAATTATAATACTCTACAGTATACTTTTTTGTATCATCATCATTTGAATATATCCTTCATTTCGAGTTCCCATATATTTTGACCAATGAATACTTTGAACGTTATACGTTTTATCCATTAGCCGCCGAAAGTTGTGGTTTTGATGCAAGAGATCAACATCTCAATATTGTTTTCACATATGTGTTTTCAGTCTTTAATTTGATGATATTAATTCTACCAAGCATTACCTTGTGCTACAACATTTAAGGACCTTCATGGGGATTATCTCCAGAACTTCCCCATTGCACCCAAACGCCGAATGCTGGAATTCTCGTCTTAAGAGAAATGTTATGACGATGATCAGAGTAAAATTAAACATTCTATCATTTTGTTTATGGGTTTAACTTCGTAATTACTTATACATTTTTAAAGCAATGTCGATTGTTTTTAGAATCTTAGTTATGTATCAACGGTAACAATTTGTATGAATTAAAACATTTGGTAATTGAGTTCATTGTTATTTTATCTCTGCAGATAAAAGTCAGGAGAAAAATTCTGATGTAAGGTTGTGTTTTTCTTGTTAGATAAATTTCCTTTGTTCGATTTTTCAAGGATCAGGAAGATATAACATTCATGACAGCTATGATATGGGCTGGAATGGAAGCGACCTGTTACAAAGTAGACATGAGCCCGCCACTGCTTCTACCTTTACGTGCTCGTCACTTAGTGGCAACTCAAATCTGCCGGTATCTCATTAATATTGTACCAGTGATAACAATAAATAGTTCCTGATTTGTTTCTCCAGTTTTTGGAGAGAGAGAGAGAGAGAGAGAGAGAGAGAGAGAGAGAGAGAGAGAGAGAGAGAATATGTTTTTCTCAGGTTCAAACACTGCTTCATGTATGTGAGAGACTTGTTTGTTATATCTTTGAAACACTAATTTTGGAGTGCAAATGTCTTCTGTAACGGCCCCTGACTTTTTGTATTTTTAATTTTTTGAATTTACGTTGGTCTCCTCTGTATTAACTCCGAATTAATTCTACTGTTTTTTACTTCTCAATCAGTAACAGACAAACAACTTCTCTGAAGTTCTGGGTTTATTTTATCAATCGCAGCTACACGTTTATTTCATTATAAACATCTCTGAAGTTTCATGAGGATGAGTTTAGCCGGTACAGTTCGATTAGCAACTGAGCTTCTCTTCTCTCCCAATGGCAGCTTGCCTACATAACAATATTTCCAGCTAACCATGTTTACAGGGAAGGTGAAATATAACCATCTAAAGGTTAAAGTTCATCCGTTAAACAAATCATGAGTTCAGTTTCTACGAACACAGGCGTGTCCGACATACCCCTAGGTGCTTGTTTTTTATGTCATCGGTGCTTCCTTTTGCTTTCCATTGTTAACTAATAACAATTGATGTTCGACCGTGTAGACGTACCATTAAAACCTTTTAAAATAGTTCTGACGTTTAAATTTCTTTTAACTCTTTATTTCCACCAGGGGTTCAAATTACCAAGAATGTCATATTAGGTAAAAAATAGTAAGTGATTCATTGTTAATTTTTCTAAATTACGCAACTTTTAAAAGCAAGAGGACGCAGTATTTTTCGTTACAGTATACGACGAAACAAGATCGATTTATGCGATAGGTGATCATTGTACACAAAAAAAATCAAATCAAAAATTGTGAAAATTCATACTCATTTGCACACATCTCTCTGCTTAATACTATGAAGTAATCATTCATGTAACCATAAGATAAATATGTCAAATTATGCCTAAATTTGCTTAAAACTAAAACTTGGAAGTCAAGCTGATACTTAGCCCAGAGATATGGGAAATTCTTCATCTTTCTTTTGACCTATTAAATTTTTTATCGAAGCGAGTGTGTGTGTGTGTGTGTGTGTGTGTATGTGTGTGTGTGTTTGCAATTGTGCATTCCATCTCTAACAAGTAAAAGAAAAATTTTTCTTTACTTCGGAGTTTTATGTGGTTACTTAAATTAGCTATTGTTACCCTATCTTTTTTTGCAACTATATTAGTCTAATTATGAAATATCATACAGAAAGTTTGGTAAGTAATGTTCTCTAATTACTAAACATTGCGTACTAATTAGCAACTAGGGAACTGTACCAACCGTGTGTCACACAATTGTACATAATTATTTTGTATATATTATGCTTGTATCTGCGCTCTTCCCTCGCACTAAAAAGAACCTGAATGATCATGTCTTCGTTTTGCTCTGTAACATTGTCTGTCTCTCGAACAGGTTATGTCCTGTTGCCTTGAGGTTTTGTATATAAAGGAGAGTGTTCCTTAATAAACAGCTCAGTTGATTGCATCCTGCCTTTGAGTTCACAACCCTCTCTCGGCCGTCACAGAACCAAAGATTGAAAGAGAAAATAAAAAGATTAGATTTTACCCAAATATTTTTGAACTTAATTCACATTGAATTCAGTATTTTCTCTTTCAGGATCAAGTGTGCTATAAGTAGCATGGTTTGACTTTATGAAGACTCAAAAAACTCGAAGGAGTTATTATGTTTAAAAGTCTAACTGTGTGAATAGATTTGAAGCCGTCTAATAATCCCCCAAATATTCTGCTATTTTGCTCTACATTCCTTTTCTATAACATTCCTCTGTCATTTAACTATATCGTTATATAAATTCGTGCACTGGATAATCTTGCACACCCGTACTTTTATCGAAGAAAAACTCATTTGTAGTTAGTGAATAGCCTAATATTTAATATTTTTTTCTATTATCTCTTCGGATCTTCCCTCTAGCTCTTATAACACTATATGAAGACAAGTGCTAATCAAGAACCTGTATCCTCTTGGCAAGGTACTATATAGAAAGTTCACACTAGACACCACAACAACAACAACACATTCGAAGTACTGAAAATATTGAGGCCTTCAAGAACACGCTGAAGACTTTCTTGTCTTTTAAGTGCTGTGATAATGTGGATTTTGACAATTAACAGCCCTTAAATGGAGTACGTAAAATAAAGGTACTCCTTTGATCCACATTGTACCCATAAATGGAGTCATGGATACACCTGGCCTTTGTCCCTCGTGTACTTAGTATTATTATTCTGATTACTAGTTATGCTACAATCTTGGTTAGATGAGAAGGATATAATCCCAAGGACTCCAACAGAATAGTTAGCCCCGTGAGGAAAGGAAATAAGGAAACAGATGGAAGTCTGTCTGATTGTACCGTCAAGCAAGAGAACTCTAACCCATGATAGTGGAAGACCATAGTACAGTGGCTATGTCACTACCCAAGACTAGAGGACAGTGGTTTGATTTTTGAGTGTCCTTCATCTAAAGAGCTGCTTACCATAGCTGAGGAGGCTCTTTTACCATTAAAAAGTGGAAAGTAACTTCTGTATAATTACAGCACCGTAGTTATTGCCCTTGAGTGAGGAATTTCTTTTTCGGTTAACTTAGTGTTGTTAGGTATATGAGAAAAGAGGAAAATGTGTAAAGAATCATCATCATCATCTCCTCCTACGCCTATTGACGCAAAGGTCCTCAGTTATTTTTCGCCAGTCGTCTCTATTTGAGCTTTTAAATCAACACTTCTCCATTCATCATCTTCTGCTTCCCACTTTATGGTCCTCAGCCATGAAGGCGTTGGTCTTCCAGCTCTTGTAGTGCTTTATGGAGCTCAGTTGAAAGTTTGCTGAACTAATCTCTCTTAGGGAGTGCGAAGAGCAGGCCCAAATCATCTCCATCTACCCCTCACAATGATCTCATCCACATATGGCACTTGAGTAATCCCTCTTTTAGTTTTATCTAATTCTGTTTTGCCATTTAACTCACAATATTCTTCTGAGAGCTTTGTTCTCATATCTACAAACACTGCTCAATATTGTTTCATTGTCATACCACGACTCATGTCCATACAGTAACACCAATCTCACTAAACTGATATATAGCCTGAATTTTATATGTAATTTCAGGTAGTTTGATTTCCATGTTTTACTTATCCTAGCCACTCTCTGATTTGCTCCTTTCATTTTACAATTGAACCCCAATTCTAAGGACCTTGTGTTAGAGAGCATAGTTCCTAAATATTTAAAAGATTTCATCTCATTTATCCTTTCTCCTTCTAGTGATATTTCATCTTCCATTGCATACTTTGTTCTCATCATCTCTGTCTTTCTTATATTTATTTTGAGCCCAACTTCATGTGATATTTCAAGCATCTGGTAAGCAAGCTTTGCAAGTCCATTGCTGTTCTGTTAATAAGGATAGCGTCATCAGCATGCTCTAGGTCAGCTAATTTCATTTTACCAATCTAGTCCAATCATTTTCCAACATCTCCGACTGTTCTATTCATTACAAAATGAATGAGGAGGTTAAACAACATAGGTGACAACACATTCCCTTGGAGTACTCCACTATTCACTGGAAATTCATTTGATAGGACTCCACTAATATCAACTTTGCAATTACTCTGCTCATGAACAAACTTAATCAAATTAACATATTTAAGAGGAACTCCATAATAACGCAGGACTCTCCACAAAACAGGACCGGTGCACACTATCAAAGGGCTTCTTCATAGTCCATAAATGCCACCAAAAGTGAATTTCTATATTTTACCCATTGTTGTACAACATGTCTTAAAATGAAAATTGAGCCAGTGCAACTTTTACCTATTCAAAATCCTGTTTTTTCATCTCTCAGCTTATCATCAATCTTTCCCTGTAGTCTCTTTAGAATAAGTATAATATATAGTTTCATGACAACTGATGTAATTGTGATGCCTTTGTAATTATTGCTATCAGTCAGATCTCCTTTTTTACCACTCTCGCCCACCCCCCTAGCTCCCATTCATCAGGTTTTGCCTCTTCACGCCACATTCTACAAAATAATCTTGTAAGTATTCTGGGAGTTGCTTCATTTTCGGCAAATATCATCTCAGCCATAATTCCATCGTATCCAGGGACTTTCCATCTCCTGAGGTTTTTGATGATAACTTCGACAACAAACCCACTGAATTCATTCATGGCTATATCAAGGTCTTCCTCAGCTTCAGGCATATCAATCAAATTATTCCCTTCATATATCCTATTCACGACCTCACTAACGTGTTCCATCCAGCGTTGCCTTCCTTCATCTGTTGTTATATTAGATTCATTTCTCTTTTTGTTGGGTATCTGTTTCTTCTTCTTTGCCCAGTACAGATTTCATTAGCAATTCTATGAGCAATTCTTACACGATTTGGTGTATGTGTAAGAAAAGAAAATATGAGCCGTAATGAGAGAGAGGATTCCACTGCATAAACATTCAAGGTCCTTTGAATGAGAGGTCACGTAACCAGTGAGCAAACTATATTCCCTTTTCACATAATGTTACACGTCGAACTGTCTTCCATTACAGCATTGACTCTGACATGTAATAAATAAAACGATGAAAAGAATATCTTTTTACTTATGTATTTATTAATGTTTAATATTCCTATTTTCTTTGACCTAAAGTACTGATTTCTTTCTGGCAAACTCTACTTATAGAAATCGGAAGTTTAGTTATAAGAATTGATTGTGCAACGAGATACCTCTCCAAGAAACACAAAGTTTTACTAGAATGTATTAATTTTCATTTAGCCCTACACAGAGGTATGGATTATCATCATCATTATTATTATTATTATTATTATTATTATTATTATTATTATTATTATTATTATTACAAGCTACGCTACAGCCATAGTTGAAAAAAAAACCAGGATGCTAAATATAGCCAGTGAGGATAGGAAATAGATAAATTACAAGAGAAGCAATTAACAATCAAAATTAAATATTTCAAGGGCAGTAACATTAAATAAGATATTTCATATATAAACTATAAAAAGAGGAAGAGAAACAAGTAAGAATAGTGTGCACTGGCAAGAGAAATCTAACCGAAGACAGTGGCACTACCCATGACTAAAGAACAAAGGTTTAATTTTGGAGTGTCCTTCTCCTAAAAAGCGGCTTACCATAATTGAAGTCTTTTCTACACTTGTCAAGAAGAAAGTAGCCACTGAACAATTACACTGAAGTAGTTAACCCCTTGAGCAAAGAAGAATTGTTTGGTAATCTTAATATTCCCAGGTGTATGAGGACAAAGGACACTGTGCTAAGAATAGCAAAAATCTATTCGGTGTATGTGTAGACAAAGACAAATTGGCGTAACCAGAGAGAGGGATCCAATGTAGTACTATCTGGTTGTGGTGGCTTGAGTAGCAATGTCCCTGACTGGTGATTGCCAGACTGGGATTCGAGACCCACTCAAACTCGTTAGTTCCTTTGGTCACTGCAACCTCACCATGGGGAGGATTATTTTGTTTTTTGTGTGTGTGTCAGCTAGTGAGAGGTAGTTAGTGTAATGATCATTTGTTGTGGGAAAGACTGTTGGTATAATTGAGATTTGTTCATGTTTTTAGCTAGCTTAGGACAGTGGTGAATGTCTTGAGCGAATGATTTTTTTTATTTTTTTATTTGACTGTAGCCAGAGGCAGTGCTGTGTGAAGGCTGGATTTATCATTTATCATTTTGACCAGCTTAGAACTGTTTAGTTATATTAACAGTAAGTACAATTTTGTTTATATTTGCTAGGATTGATTCTGAATGATAAAAATTTTATTATTTATCTGTGATTATAGTGCGATAGTTTATTCAGCTAGGAGTGCTCGTAAGTGTTTTTTCTTTTATTATTTTTAGCCTTTAATTTCTCCTTTGAGAGATTTTTTTCTTGAATGTGGACTTGATTGTTGATGACCTGACTTATGATAAATAACTTGATATGACTGCTCGGAATTGTATAATTGCTGATGAACCAGACTGATTGAAGTTTCGATTGCTGCTGATGATAATAATGACGACAAAGATAATGATTGTGATAACCGAGACCCAAATCAGGGAGGCAGTTGTGGCAAATTGGCACAGTGTACTGTTAACCACAGAGCTGTGGTAGTGTGCCGTGAAAGACAGTCCGGCTTTGTGTGGACGACAGTGTTGGTGTCCCTATAATATAAATATACACATATTTTTTTGTTAGTGTTTGTTTAATTTTTTATATTTTTTAAGTTTTCTTCTTTTTTTTGGGGGGGGGGTGGGTGAGTGAGGTTTACTTGAATGGTGTTGCCTTTA
>NC_090727.1:196315405-196335405 GCF_036898095.1 Palaemon carinicauda
AGATTCCCCAGGAGGAAAAAAAAAAGAAATTCCTTACTGACATTCAAGATGTCTTTGTCAGAGTCACTCATCAAAACGGAGAAATATGTCCCCAAGCGAGGCTGTCCATCTTCAAGTGAGAGAACAGTTACTCCACCATGGAAAAGAATTCAAACTGTCGGCCAGGTCAGACCACATACAGACGTGAGATAAGATAATGTAGGGCACTTCGTAGAGGTGAAAAATCCTCGTTTGTATTGCAAGAGAGGTGGATGAATGGGTCGCACCAACATCAGGTGTATCAGGTACAATGCGAGTTTGTCTAAATGAGAAAAACAATTCTTTATGCAGTTTCATACCTAAGACAGTGGTAAGGAGTGAAACAAAAAAGAAAATATATTTATATTTTTCAATCAGTATTATTATTATTTCTGCCCTTTTCAACACATTTTTCACTAATCACTTCAGTTGTGTTTTCTTTTTTAAAGTGTAACATTATGAATAAAGGTGTTATTGATGCTATTTTTAGATTTTTTTCTATCTGTTATCTTTATTTTTTTTCCACCATACTGTGTGTCTTCTTTTCTTGTCATATGGCATCTTTTTATCCACTTTTTGTAGCAATTTCTGGGATTTTATCGGAGAAATTAGTCTACATGACTTTATGTAACTCCGCTCACATACCCGTATCTCGTTTGTGAGCCGAGTATATATTAAAGGACCAACATAATAGGTGGGTACTACTACTATTGCATGGCCAGTCAAAGGACCCAATAACTCTCCAATGGTAGGTGGCTGGTGCCTAGGCCTACCTACAACCCAAATTTAAGTATTTGCTTATCCTTGATACGATTATTAGTCTCCATTAAAAAATCACCTTTCAGCTCTCTCTCTCTCTCTCTCTCTCTCTCTCTCTCTCTCTCTCTGTGCGTGATCAACCTGCGAAAGCTACTGCCATCTGGAGGTTTCACTGGAAAGGTATAACATGGAATATATAAGAGCAGATTCCAGAGCTCTCCGACGTCATTCTATTGTTTGATCTGGAAAATCGGGAGACGTTTCAAGCTTATATGACAAGGTTATTCTTTGAACTTCAAGTATTCCAGAATCCTTGACTCACACAGCCACTGAATTCTCATTGAGACGTTTTAGAAAATATTTTAATTCGTGTTATGAAATTTCATCTTATGCTATGGTTTCCTAAAAATTTAATTGTGTATAATGCTAAATATTGGCTTTTTCTGAGCAAGGTAAAGAGGAAAATGGGTTATTAGATAATGATATACTAGTGTTACTAAATAAACAATGACACCTGGTTTGAAAAAATGAAAATCAGTGTTTATGCAATAGGATTTCTATTGAAAATTGCTATTTTCTGTCAGTTTCCATCATGGCTTTTGCACATGCATATTTTGTTGCATATTGTCTGGATCTTGCGTGTTTGCGTAGTTATGTATTACTGTACAGACTAACAAATTTAATATCATCAATTGTCTCTTTGCACATATTCAACTCATTCATACAATCCAGCTCACGCTATTAACAGATATTCTTAGGGTAGGAATTCAATGAGCATTTCTTGATTATTTTTATCTTTTTCTGATATTTCAAGTTATCGAATAATACGTTTTTCTCCATCAAATCCGCAATCTTCCTATTTCTATCAGCTCGCTAACTTAGAAATATCCTAGGATCGATCGAGCTTGTGTGTAGGAGGGAGATATTGTGTACTTACCCATGCCCTTAATTATCATTCTTTTGTGGGTCAAAGCTGGAAATGATGTATAAAATATCCAGTAGATTCCAATTTGACGTCATAATTTATCTCTCTATAATGTTACACATACTGTACATTCAATATAAAAAATGAAAGTAATTCAAGATAGCAAGACTGACAACGCACAAATTAATATTTTACGATAAAATTTCCTTGTTTCAGAAGGGAAAAAGAATTTAATGTGGTAGAAAAAAGAACAGATATGACGTTAGAATTTCTGTGTGCGTAAAGACACTAGATCAAATTAAAGGGAATCCAGGTATTCAATTATTAACCTGTTGTTGTTCTTTTTTCAAGAAATCCTTAAAAAAAAGAGTGCTAAAGAGGGCTTCTATCAAGAATTATATAACAGGTGAGTATAATTAGTCATGACTAGCAGAACGTCAATCTCCCTTCATTTTCTTGGAAGTTTTTTAATTAAGCCAATTATAAGAAATGTAAGGATCCACCGAATAATGTCTTTTAAAAAGATTTTTTTTAATTCACTCACCCTAAGAGAATAATTTTCTTATCCTGAAAAGAACATCACTGGTAACGACTATCTAATTATTATTATTATTATTATTATTATTATTATTATTATCATTATTATTATTATTATTATTATTATTATTATTATTTTCTGAGCTACTACCTAAGTTGGAAAAGCAGGATGCTACAAGCCCAAGGGCTCCAACAGTGAAAATAGCCCATTGAGTGTTTATTTCCTTTCATGGAAATATAAAACCTCAGAAACTGGGTGTTGTGTTTTATTCCTATTCCTTAACAATCTCTATATACAGTGACTAACTTATTCACAGTTTTGTAGTTATAGTAAACAAAAGATAAATATCTTATGGGTGATGTTACAAAAGATTGTATATTTACAGTAAAGTACTTAAGTTGTTTTCAGATAACAGTATGTACACAAACAACTAAACAAGTATTTAACATAAACATCCCCCTTTCTTTGGGTTTTGAAAAATAAGAAAACTAAACAAAATGATGCAATATAAAATAAGGAACAAATAAGATACATTGTCAACAATAAAATATAAAACCAATAAATTATTCCCCCTTCATCTTTTCTTGCAGACGAGCTGAACTTTTTGGCAATTTAGGCATGTCGCAAATAGGAGGATAGCTTGTTTGTTCATCATTAACGTTGGTATCCCTCGATTTACTAGTGTCCTCACTTCACTCCGCATTCTCTACAGGTGTAAACATAAAACATTATATTGCATTATAGCGCACCGTGCCGGTTGACCCTACATTATAGCGCACCGTGCCGGTTGACGCCAGGTTTATTTTTCCAATGAATCATATTCTTGAAACACAATATAGATGTAACATTACATATTCTTATAACTTCTACAAACTTCTGTACTGATATAGCAGTGCATATTTAAAACAAAATGAACAAACTTTAAAATTAACATATAAGCCTCCTCTGCCGCCCAGGAAAAACCATAGATAAAAAACAAAATCTCAAGTTTTGAAAAAACTATGGAAACCTGTGTATCCACGGCAATAATGCAGAGTAACTCAAATTTGAGTGGTGGAACCTCACTCTTGTACTACTAATAAATAATAATAATATTAATAATAAATTAGACTTGCTCGGGCTAGCGTGCACTAGAAAGTGACCACTTACTAAATACCTCTTCAAACATCGAATAAGTTTCACCCAACACTAAATTCTCATTGGCCACTGCCTACATAACAACTGAACTTAAGTAACAAGACACTTAAGATCTGCTCACATGTCGTTAGGACAATTATTTTTCGCTATACTTCGTAACGCGAAAAAATTCTAGTCCTCACTTCACTCCGCATTCTCTACAGGTATAAACATAAAACATTAAATTGCATTATAGCGCACCGTGCCGGCTGACCCTAGATAATACCAAAGAAAGGGAGAGAAGGAAAGAAATGGAGAGAAAGAAATAAATGTTCCGATTGAATGATTTACACATTTAACCTCTTTTTGAAGCCTTTGACAAATATGTTTTCTTGAAACAGACTACCAACACTCAAGTCTATGAAGACACCTATCATTGACGTTATCGTTTGCAATGTTTGAACTTGTAGCCACAGTTTTAACAAAAAATTCTGTTTGGTTACATTACAGGAGCTTTTAAAAAACTTAAGATAAATCGATCAAAGGACAAAATCATTCCAGCTTCCTCTGTATCATGCAAAATACATCAAATATGGAAAAGCATTTGTGACAACTTCCGATATCAAAAACTTCACAGTATTGGTGATTTCTCATTTTTTTTTCTGTTCAACTAAGAAATCTTCAAATTACAATAAACTTAATTCCCCAAATCTCAGATAAGGAAACTTTAATGATCTATCAAAATAATAAAGAAGTTTTTCAATATAGGAAAATATAATCCGCGCAGATTCTGCAACACCTGATTATCAAAAAGATCCTTTGTATGCACCGATCTACCTGCTTAATGTTTCACAGGTGCTTGCAAAGATTTAACAAGTGAATTTTCCGTTGCATCTATGTAACCCCTCATTTCATGCATGCACGTTATGGCATAAATAGCTTGATCACTGGAGATTACTAAAGCACCGGAATCTAATAAAAGCCTGATAAATAAAGCAACATACAATGGCATTTCGCTTTGCTCGTGACCATTATTGCAAGTTTCTCTTTGTTGAAAGACAAGTTTGTAGGCCTTGTCGGTGCTGTCATTCATCGATGATAGAAGAAGCCCATGACAACTGAGGTCCCCCAATTTCCTGTCCAAATTAGATGCCACCGTTAAAGACGACTGCTAGCATTTCATTGCATTCTCGATCCTGGAAAGCAGATTCCAAAAATAAAACATTGTACATATATACTTAGGGAATTAACCTTTACCTTCTATATCAAAGTTAAATTTCAGCGAAAAATTTCCCATTTTTTTTTTTTATCTTTGCCGTGTGTAATAAACCTTTTGTTACGTAAACACTCAAAGTTTAACAATAGAGTTTCCCTCGTTAATATCAACAGTCAAGATGGAGAGGACTTTCACTCTGTAATATTCTACTTAAGAATTTTTACCTCCATTTTATTAATAAGCTTTGGTATAAAGCACCAAACCTCAAGTTAAAGCATCAATTCCCTCTGTACTGGGACACCAATATTAGAGATTAAAAACCTAAACATATTTTTAAAAGTAGAAACACAGTCTAAAGAATGAATAACTCTCACAAGTCCATAACTCTGAAAAATGTAAGCAAGAATTTACCATTCATCCATGTTAGTTGACAACACTTGAAAAAATCCGCTCTTTTGTACTCTTTCTGGGCTAACATACATTGACGACCTGAACAGTGTATTCAGTACAAGTTTAAATTCTTTGGTTTTCTATGACTTCTAAATCTGGCTTTTTGCTACCTACTTGCATTAAAATCGAAAACTTTTTATCTGGAACAACATTCAAACATTGCCAAAGTACTTTACATAATTCTGTCGACTGCCTCCTGCTCCTTCATGTTTAATTTTAAAGATTCATTTGCTGTCCAGTTTCCAACCACTCTTTTCATGATAAAAAAAAAAAAAATGCGCTGTATTCATCGCTAAAAACTTCAGAATTACTCCAAACCTACTACTGAGGTGTCACAACATATAAATTTCCCAACACCAGAGGCGTCACAATATAACTATTAAATCTGAGGAGTCACAATATAGCGGTAAATTTCCTATGTCTGAAGCGTCGCAATATAGCGGTAAATTTCCTATGAGGCGTCGCAATATATTGATAAGATTGCCTACATCCGAGGCTTCGCAATGTGATAAATTGCCTGCATCTGATGCGTCACAATATAGTAATTAACTGCCTACCTCTTAGGCGTCACAATAGAGTGATAAACTGCCTACATCTAAGGCGTCACAATATAGTGCTAAACTGCCTACATCTGAGGCGTCACAATATAGTGCTAAACTGCCTACATCTGAGGCCTCACAATATAGTGCTAAGCTGCTACAGTACATCTGAGGCATCACAATATAGTGTTAAACTGCCTACATCTTAGGCTTCACAATATAGTGATAAACTGCCTACATTTTAGGCGTCACAATATAGTGATAAACTGCCTACGTCTTAGGCGTCACAATTAAGTAATAGGTTAAATAATTCTGATGCAAGTATATAGTTAAAGTAACGACCAAAATAAAAAGAATGAATTTCTGCGTCAAAACGTGATCTCAAGTAGAGCATCTGATATTTCTCCATTAAGTTCTCAACTAGCTTTGCTCAATATGTAAAAATACAGAAATACTTTATCGTTTTCATTTTAACAATACCTCTAACGACAAATTTCGTGGAAATTATGTAACAGACAATTCTGTCCAAAAGATATTCGTTAAAATAACGTTTTTGTTAATTCAGAAGGTTTGGCATCTAAACAAGGTCTTTAACGACATAGTTTATCCTAATACTGTAGATACGAAATTTGCCTTCAGTATTCGTCCACTGTAAACCTTTCCAAATATAATTTAGAGTCTGAAAACCAATTATACTTTCTTGTAAATAAATCCAAATCTGGACGCTTTTAAAGTAAATAACTAGCATCCAATGCCCCTTCAAAACAACCATCCGCAGATATGCCATCTAAAAATACTTCAATCTTCACTTCCTTAGATCTCCAATATCTAACAGACTTAAGAACTTTAGTAAAGATTTACCGCCGCTTTCAAAAATATCTAAAGATAATCCATTATAAAAACTTTTTAAATTTTTCCCCAATGAGAAAGATATTGGCAACGTTTTAATAGATTTCTATGCGATAAGCAGACTGTAGACTGATTAAATCCTTAAAAAGTTTGTAATAAAAAACCAGCCTTTGCTTACCATTGGTCTTCGTCAAAGGAATTATTTCTTAGTTTTTCTGATACCAGTGTCACCCATTCTCTTTCAATAAATTCTGATTCGTCCCTTTCTGACCTATTGTTACCCAATCCAACAACCACAGTAACGGTTTTGAAATGGAATTTTGTGATCGCCCTTTTAGACATCAATGACTATCTTACCGGACCCAATCTAATTCTGTTCAATGTATTGTGAATAACAACAACCAACAGGCGATTAAAAACAATAAAATAAAATAAACACAATGTTCCAATTTCCTTGTACCAACTGCTAAGTATACAAAATAAAAACAGCTATATTTTCACTTATCTTTTCGACGCCTTTCTTGGTACATTCCCGGCTCCAATGTCAACTCTCGGCCTTTAACCCTGGATAGGTACGGTCCTCGGACACCCCTTTAAGGGTATACTCGGACGCGAACGACCCCGACGCCAAAAAAAATTCTTGAAAAATCAGTTTTTGCAGTAACCTCCTTTTTTCTTTTGCCAAAAAAAACTTCAATGAATGCTTAAAACAACTGTAAAGATAAATACTACTCATCTGCAGAAAAACTATTTATTATAAATATTTTAAAAAATTAAGTAGAAAAAAAAAAGACCTGACATAAAAATTCATAAAAAAAGTTTATACATATATACACAAATCCTTTTAGGAATTGATTCTTGAATGTTTAGGACACATCTTGATGTATTTTGGATGAAGTCAGACCCATGGAGGTGAAGATCTGAAATGAGAAAAAAAGGGTAACTTTTTTTGGCCAAAAAAAATTGTCCAAATTTCATGAATTTTTTTGGGTACCCAAATGAAATAGGAAGTGGCTAATTTTTTTAGGGAATAAACATATGTTATCCTAAAATAGAAATATGTAAAAAAATCTTCATTATTTTGTAAATTACATTTATATCAGGGGCCATATCTAAAGGTAATTTTTTGAGTACTTGGAAATTTCGTAAAAAAATACATATATTTAATATATAATATGATATTTATGCAGGTAAAAATATACCAAAATATCACAAATTCTATAGGGAACAAGAATATATATAGATAGGGCAGCTTACGCTTCGGATATGTCCACAAAATGGCCACCAACCACACTGACTCAGACTCCCTAATCTGCCACTTGAAATGTAGGAAGGGTATGTCAATTTCAAGGTGTCATTTACTAATCTAATTATTATTGGATATGCATAAAAATTGTATGGTGGGTTGCTGGATAATTGTCGATTATTTTACGACTATAAAATTAAAATTCTGACCCAAAAAAATTATTTTGAAGGGAAATAAAATCGAAAAAAAAAATGTAAAACAATATTTTAGCTAAAAAAATTTGATGATATTCAATCAAAAAAAAAGTAAACAAAATTTTCCGACAAATAAACATCTAGAGGAATCATTACTCTGTGATAGTTCCTTAGTACGTAGTAATTTTGAAAGAATTGGGAAAAAACGAAAAAATGGCAATCACCGGAAAATCGAACATATACCTATATATACGCCATATCTGGCTAAAAAAAAGATAGGCATGGGTAGCCAGATCATCTAGAAACACTTTCCAACACTATAAGAATATAAGTTTTGCGACACTACTTGCCAATTCCTTACGGTAACATGACTAAGCAAAAAAATGCAAAACAAATAAAAAGGGGCACTCGTGGAAAAATGGCCATTCTAATATACGGCATTTCAGAAAAAAAAAATTTCAGCCACGTGCTAGGCAAACCATCAAGGCATATTTTCCGACAAATAAACATATAAATGAAATATTACTCTGTGATAGTTCCTTAGTACGTAGTAATTTTGAAAGAAATGGGAAAAAACGAAAAAATGGCAATCACAGGAAAATCGAACACACTTATATATACGCCATATCTGGCTAAAAAGAAAATAGGCATGGGTAGCCAGATCATCTAGAAACACTTTCCAACACTATAAAAATATAAGTTTTGCGACACTACTTGCCAATTCCTTACGGTAACATGACTAAGCAAAAAAATGTAAAACAAATAAAAAGGGGCACTCGCGGAAAAATGCCCAACATTCTAATATACGGCATCTCAGATAAAAAAAAAAGACATGCACGTGTTAGCCCAACCATCAAGGCACACTTTCTAACACATAAACATGAAAAAAAAATCAATAATATACGGCAATTCCTTACTACGTAGTAAATTTTTACAAATATTGAAAAAAAAACAGAAATTGGCAACCGCAGTTAAATACCCAATATACCAATAACTACGTCGTATCTGACAAAAACAAAATCACGCATGGGTAGCCAGATCATCTAGACACACTTTCCAACATTAAAAAAGCAAAAGTTTTACGACACTATTTCGCAATATCTTACGGAAAAATGACTTGGCCAAAAAATTAAAAAAAATTAAAAAGGGACACTCGCGGTAAAATGCCCGACATTCTAATATACGACATCTCAGATAAAAAAAAAGACATGCACGTGTTAGCCCAACCATCAAGGCACACTTTCTAACACATAAACATGAAAAAAAAATGAATAATATACGGCAATTCCTTACTACGTAGTAATTTTTACAAATATTGAAAAAAAAACAGAAATTGGTAACCGCAGTTAAATACCCAATATACCAATAACTACGTCGTATCTGACAAAAACAAAGTCATGCATGGGTAGCCAGATCATCTAGACACTTTCCAACACCAAACAAGCAAAAGTTTTACGACACTATTTGGCAATATCTTACGGAAAAATGACTTGGCAAAAAAATGAAAAAAAATGAAAAAGGGGCACTCGTGGTAAAATGGTCCTCGTGGTGATGAACGACATTTTAACTAAAAAAAAAAACATGCACATGGTAGCCAAACAATCCACCAAGACTTTCCACAACTGATAACCTATACAAGTTGCACCATTCTACGACAATTTCATAATACGTAATAACTTTGATAATTATGCAAACTACCTCAGAAGGGTAAACTCGGACGCGAACGACCCCGACGCGTCTCAGAAATCGGGGAAGGAGTACAGCTACAGCAATGCACATCTGGACACTACTAGAGCGTGTAGGGGAGACACCTCCTGCAGGTCGATCACCCACAAATTCAGTCACAGGGGTGAGTCACGTGAGAAAAACCTGTTTTTTTTTGACGCTCGGGGTCGCAAACGACCCACCGTATCTATCCAGGGTTATTGAGCTCTAGACCTCTTCCATCAAGGTTGATATGAATCAACACTTTCCCTCGATCTTTAACTAGCTTGACACTTTCGGCGATGCTGCTCTTTGCGTACTAACTCGTTTCTGCAGCAGTTTTAGATGTTCCTTGTCCTCCAAGTTGAAAAACAATCGCATGTAATGCTAACATTTTCGTATCAGTTTCCTCAAAATAACGCGATGCTCATTCAAATGGTTTTCCATCATACTTTTACCAGGTGCGGATACTTGTTGAATATTCTGCTGGAAATCGGATAATAGATTGTCCATCACTTCTTGAAACGGTTTCAGCATTCTGATTGCTAGCGTGAAAACACTATTCACATCTGAAGCTGTATTTGACCCTGCCTGGCGTCCTGGCTAATAAATTAGACTTGCTCGGGCTAGCGTGCGCTAGAAAGTGACCACTTACTAAATACCTCTTCAAACATCGAATAAGTTTCACCCAACACTAAATTCTCATTGGCCACTGCCTACATAACAACTGAACTTAAGTAACAAGACACTTAAGATCTGCTCACATGTCGTTAGGATAATTATTTTTCGCTATACTTCGTAACGCGGAAAAATTCTATTCTTCAATTTCTGGTTTGCCTATGAATCCTGTGTAGTTGAACGGATATGAATTCTATTTCTTCTATAAATTCCTTCTTCCTTTCCTTCAATTATATGGGATCGGTTTCCTTGTGCATGGCTAATGAACCCTTTTTCCCAACCCTTCTTCTCTGGATTTTGATAATATACAGGTCACCCCTCGTTTAATGGTGTCATGTCTCATGCAGTTTTATCATAATATTTCATTATGGATTCTCTCTGGGTTTCCATTTTTTGAGAAACTGGATTGTCACTGTTCATAATTTCAGGAATCATTGACCGTAATTTACGTCCGAACATCAACTGAGCTGGACTTAGGTTAGAGTCTTGAAGTGGTGTTTTATGAACTCTAGTAACGCCAAATATTGATCTTTTCCATCGGCATGAGTCTTTTTCATCATATTTTTTACTATTTTAACTGCCGCTTCCGTCTTCCAATTTCCTTGAGGATGTCCCTGAGATGAAATCGTGTGCTCAATACCCCATTCGTTAACAAAATCTTTAAACTGAAACGAGCTGAATTGTGGTCCTCCATCGGCCACTAATTGGGTAGGAATACCGTATCTAGCACACCTCTTCTCGATTATTGCTATCACATGATTTGAAGTTGTGGACGTTAGAAACTCTACTTCAGTGAATGATGAATAATAATGAACGATGACTAAACAATTTCTTCCAACAATCTCAAACAAATCTAATCCAATTTTATTCCAGGGTCTGCCTCCGTCATCAACATCCATCAACGATTCCCTCTGGTTTCGAGGTTTATACTGCTGGCAAATGTCACATGAATTGACCATTTGCTTTATTACTTTTGACATCTCTGCCAGAATATTGCATCTCTTACTCGTCGCATCCTGCTATCGTAACCAAGATGAGTGGCATGAAGTTTCGTTTTGATTGAATTCGCAGTTTACTAGGAATCAGTATGAGTTCCCATTAGAATGATGCCGTCTTGGTAACTCATGGAATCTCCAAAATCGAAGTAAGGCTTTAATACTTCCAGAATTTTGACTTTGCGATCAGGCCATCCTTCCTTGATTACAGACAATATTCATTGCAAATCTTCGTTGTTTATGGTGGCGTCTCTTACTTCCTTTAAAATTAAATCGGGTAATTTATCAGTGAATCTATCATCCTTACTAGTGTGTCTCCATTTTCCTCTTTGGGGCAGGCCCTAGTAAGGGTATAGGCTAACAATAAGCTTTTTCCGCTTTTGTACTGATATTCGACGTCGTACCGGTTCAACCTCCTCATTAAAACTTGTAAAATGCATTGGAGCTTGACTTAAAGGCTTCTCGAGAATTGAGACAAAAGGCTTATAGTCATTATGAACAATAACACGTCTCCCAAAAGTATACTAGTCAAATCGCTCTAAACCAAAAACCATAGCAAGAACTTCCTTTTCAATTTGAGCCCAGTTACGTTCGTTTCTAGCTAAGGTCCTTGATGCGTATTCTATTGGACGTCCTTCCTGCATAGTGACTGCACCAATACCATCCTTGCTGCTGTCAACCTGTAATACAAGTTCCTTACTTTGATCAAAATAAGCTAGAACTGGTGTACAGGTGACCTTTTCTTTGATCCCTGAGAAAGCGCGAGTGCACTCATCATTCCATTCAAACTTTGTATTCTTTCTTGTCAGTTCACGGATAGGTTCTAAATCATCAGCCAGATGGGGTAAAAACCTTGAGAGATATTACACCATTCCACAAAACCTCCGAATTCCGGAAATATCGGTAGGGGCAGCCATCTCTTTAATGGCCTTTACCTTATTTTCATCAACCGTCACACCGAATGATGTTAGACGATGCCACATGAACGCGATTTCCTTTTTTCTATAAACAGACTTCTCTTCATTTAGTTTGATCTTATTTTTCTTGACAACGCTTCTGCAGTGACTGAAGATTTTTTCGTGATCACTCATTGTGTCGTGTTCCTCATTTCCAAAACCAACGACCACATTATCATCAGCTACACCATATACACCCCGAAGCCCCTTCAATTCCTCATTTAATTTTCGCTGAAATATTTCACTGCTCACCTTCAGCCCGAAAGGTAGACGAGCCCATCGATATCTACCAAAGGGGGTAATCCTTGTTGTTAACTTGCTGTATTCTTCATCCAGTCTTATATGCCAAAATGCCTCTTGAACATACAGTTCACTAAATATCTTGCCATGTTTTGGACTTGGCAGTATATCCTCCAAAATTGGAAATTTGTGATATTCCCTTTTAAGAGCTTTGTTGGGTGGCTGAGGATCGATACATATTCTTAACTTTCCATTTGTTTTTAGAACGACTGCCATTTGACTAACCCATTCAGCTGGTTCAGTCTCCGGAATCTAAAACTCCCCTTTTCACAAGAGAGAGTAACTTTTTGAACCTTTGATTTCAATGCAATGAGTAAACGTCGTCACAGTAGTATTCTTGCTGGTAATGTAGAATCTACAATAAGTTTAACCTCTCCAAGGTCACCAAGGTCGCACATCTCATGGTCTACGTCAATTTTTTATACAAAAGCTTTACCATTGACAAACACAAATCCCATCTCTTGACATGTCTTTGAGCCAAGTAAACATATTAGGTCATTTGAAACCACAATGAAGGTCATCATTTTTGGGGTTCTTCACATTCAATGTTGTCTCGCCAATGGGCGAAAGCTTGGATTTATTCCACATGGTAAGTTTCACAGACGTTGGTCGCACTTGATCCCTTTTGACATACCTTTGACATGTTGCATTCAGGTCAGCACCCATATCCAAATGAAATCTTACCTCGGTATCGCTTAAAATTAGTGATGCAGTTAATCTATCTGAATTTTTCATTGCAACCGGTGCCATCCACATGTAATGATCATAGCCTTCATGTGCCTCTTCGTTTTTCTCTTTAACAATTTAAACTGGTTTCTTACACACAGTCTTGAAATGGTTTCTTCCTTTACATGCTTCACTGACTCTACCGCATGCTGAGCGTTTTGATTTATCAAATTCATGCTTATACCCACAAAATCGACATTTCACAGAATACCTGTCCATATTTTTTGAATCCGTAAAATCTTTATTAAAGGAACCATCTGAAGTTTTGGTTCTGCAATTGTTAACCTTATTGATATTCTTAGAACTAACTTCGTACATCTCTTTAGCACAATTAACTGTTGCATCATGAGCCAAACATATCTCGACAGCTTTTTCTAGATTTAAGTTTCTTTATCGAAGTAGCAGCTCCTGTAGTTTCCCTGTCACTGAAAACACAATTTCATCCATTATCATTCGCCTTTTCTCTGGAAAATTACATTTATCGGCCTGAACCTTGAGTTCTATCAAAAATGAATTAAATGGCAATTTTCCAAAACCTGAAGGACTGTAACACTTCACTGGTATGAAGACAACAATACTCTTCTAATCTCCTAATCACATCATCATAATTATCTTTCTGCTCCTCTGTTTCAAAATTAAACTGGTAAATTATTTCTACCATTTGTGGTCCTGCGCAATGGAGAATAATAGCAACCTTTGTTTTCTTGGGTTTAAAAATAGCTCCGCTTGCTATCATGTAGATGTCCACTTATCTCCTCCATTTTTTGAAAGTATCAGCAAGATCATCATCCAAGGGGTCTAGTGGTGGAGGCAAACGAAACACAGATTGAGCCATTTTCTTCAGGAAAACACGTTCTACAACAATAGTCTTTTTTCTTTTCTTTGGATTTTTTGAATACCGCTGCCATAATATTGATTTCCTTTGGTAGAAATATGAAACTCCAGAAACTGCGCTGTGCTTTCTTCCTATTCCTTTAGAATCTCTTTATATATATATATATATATATATATATATATATATATATATATATATATATATATATATATATATATATATATATATATACATATATATATATATATATATATAGATTTATATACAAAAAAACATACGTATATATACATAAATATATATATATATATATATATATATATATATATATATATATATATAAATTTATATATATATATATATATATATATATACATAAATTTATATATATATATATATATATATATATATATATATATATATATATATATATATATATATATATATATATATATATATATATATGTATATATATACGTATGTTTTTATGTATATAAATCTATTTATATATATATATATATATATATATATATATATATATATATATATATATATATATATATATATATATATATATATATATATATATATATATATATATATATATATATATATATATATATATATATATATATATATATATATATATATATATATATATATATATATATATATATATATATATATATATATATATATATATATATATATATATATATATATATATATATATATATATATATATGTATGTATGTATGTATGTGTATATATAAATATATACATATATATAGATATATATATATATATATATATATATATATATATTCAAATTAGTCATATATATTTTTGATACATTAATGTCTGGATTCTCTTAACGACCTCGGAATCAGAGCCCCAGGCGAAATCACACAAAGACAAGAGCTTGGCTCCGGCCGGGAATCGAACCCTGGTCGGCAAGCTTGTACAGACAGTGACTAACCCACTTGGCCACGAAGAAAGATAAAAGTCAATGACAATTCTTCTGTACTTATACCTGTCGAATTCAGGTATTTTGTACTTAGAATTGAAATCAACCCATCTTCACCATCGTAGCTAATTGGTAGTTTGTTACTTGGCATTCAATTAATGATAAATTTTGCAAATTTTTACGTGTTTTTCATATTCAAATAAGCCATATATATTTTTGATACATTAATGTCTGGATTCTCTTAACGACCTCGGAATCAGAGCCCCAGGCGAAATCACACTAAGACAAGAGCTTGGCTCCGGCCGGGAATCGAACCCTGGTCGGCAAGCATGTACAGACAGTGACTAACCCACTTGGCCACGAAGAAAGATAAAAGTCAATGACAATTCTTCTGTACTTATACCTGTCGAATTCAGGTATTTTGTACTTAGAATTGAAATCAACCCATCTTCACCATCGTAGCTAATTGGTAGTTTGTTACTTGGCATTCATTTAATGATAAATTTTGCACATTTTTACGTGTTTTTCATATTCAAATAAGCCATATATATTTTTGATACATTAATGTCTGGATTCTCTTAACTACCTCGGAATCAGAGCCCCAGGCGAAATCACACAAAGACAAGAGCTTGGCTCCGGCCGGGAATCGAACCCTGGTCGGCAAGCTTGTACAGACAGTGACTAACCCACTTGGCCACGAAGAAAGATAAAAGTCAATAACAATTCTTCTGTACTTATACCTGTCGAATTCAGGTATTTTGTACTTAGAATTGAAATCAACCCATCTTCACCATCGTAGCTAATTGGTAGTTTGTTACTTGGCATTCAATTAATGATAAATTTTGCACATTTTTACGTGTTTTTCATATTCAAATAAGCCATATATATTTTTGATACATTAATGTCTGGATTCTCTTAACGACCTCGGAATCAGAGCCCCAGGCGAAATCACACAAAGACAAGAGCTTGGCTCCGGCCGGGAATCGAACCCTGGTCGGCAAGCTTGTACAGACAGTGACTAACCCACTTGGCCACGAAGAAAGATAAAAGTCAATGACAATTCTTCTGTACTTATACCTGTCGAATTCAGGTATTTTGTACTTAGAATTGAAATCAACCCATCTTCACCATCGTAGCTAATTGGTAGTTTGTTACTTGGCATTCATTTAATGATAAATTTTGCACATTTTTACGTGTTTTTCATATTCAAATAAGCCATATATATTTTTGATACATTAATGTTTGGATTCTCTTAACGACCTCGGAATCAGAGCCCCAGGCGAAATCACACAAAGACAAGAGCTTGGCTCCGGCCGGGAATCGAACCCTGGTCGGCAAGCTTGTACAGACAGTGACTAACCCACTTGGCCACGAAGAAAGATAAAAGTCAATGACAATTCTTCTGTACTTATACCTGTCGAATTCAGGTATTTTGTACTTAGAATTGAAATCAACCCATCTTCACCATCGTAGCTAATTGGTAGTTTGTTACTTGGCATTCATTTAATGCTAAATTTTGCACATTTTTACGTGTTTTTCATATTCAAATAAGCCATATATATTTTTGATACATTAATGTCTGGATTCTCTTAACTACCTCGGAATCAGAGCCCCAGGCGAAATCACACAAAGACAAGAGCTTGGCTCCGGCCGGGAATCGAACCCTGGTCGGCAAGCTTGTACAGACAGTGACTAACCCACTTGGCCACGAAGAAAGATAAAAGTCAATAACAATTCTTCTGTACTTATACCTGTCGAATTCAGGTATTTTGTACTTAGAATTGAAATCAACCCATCTTCACCATCGTAGCTAATTGGTAGTTTGTTACTTGGCATTATATTAATGATAAATTTTGCACATTTTTACGTGTTTTTCATATTCAAATAAGCCATATATATTTTTGATACATTAATGTCTGGATTCTCTTAACGACCTCGGAATCAGAGCCCCAGGCGAAATCACACAAAGACAAGAGCTTGGCTCCGGCCGGGAATCGAACCCTGGTCGGCAAGCTTGTACAGACAGTGACTAACCCACTTGGCCACGAAGAAAGATAAAAGTCAATGACAATTCCTCTGTACTTATACCTGTCGAATTCAGGTATTTTGTACTTAGAATTGAAATCAACCCATCTTCACCATCGTAGCTAATTGGTAGTTTGTTACTTGGCATTCATTTAATGATAAATTTTGCACATTTTTACGTGTTTTTCATATTCAAATAAGCCATATATATTTTTGATACATTAATGTCTGGATTCTCTTAACGACCTCGGAATCAGAGCCCCAGGCGAAATCACACAAAGACAAGAGCTTGGCTCCGGCCGGGAATCGAACCCTGGTCGGCAAGCTTGTACAGACAGTGACTAACCCACTTGGCCACGAAGAAAGATAAAAGTCAATGACAATTCTTCTGTACTTATACCTGTCGAATTCAGGTATTTTGTACTTAGAATTGAAATCAACCCATCTTCACCATCGTAGCTAATTGGTAGTTTGTTACTTGGCATTCATTTAATGATAAATTTTGCACATTTTTACGTGTTTTTCATATTCAAATAAGCCATATATATTTTTGATACATTAATGTCTGGATTCTCTTAACGACCTCGGAATCAGAGCCCCAAGCGAAATCACACTAAGACAAGAGCTTGGCTCCGGCCGGGAATCGAACCCTGGTCGGCAAGCATGTACAGACAGTGACTAACCCACTTGGCCACGAAGAAAGATAAAAGTCAATGACAATTCTTCTGTACTTATACCTGTCGAATTCAGGTATTTTGTACTTAGAATTGAAATCAACCCATCTTCACCATCGTAGCTAATTGGTAGTTTGTTACTTGGCATTCATTTAATGATAAATTTTGCACATTTTTACGTGTTTTTCATATTCAAATAAGCCATATATATTTTTGATACATTAATGTCTGGATTCTCTTAACGACCTCGGAATCAGAGCCCCAGGCGAAATCACACAAAGACAAGAGCTTGGCTCCGGCCGGGAATCGAACCCTGGTCGGCAAGCTTGTACAGACAGTGACTAACCCACTTGGCCACGAAGAAAGATAAAAGTCAATGACAATTCTTCTGTACTTATACCTGTCGAATTCAGGTATTTTGTACTTAGAATTGAAATCAACCCATCTTCACCATCGTAGCTAATTGGTAGTTTGTTACTTGGCATTATATTAATGATAAATTTTGCAAATTTTTACGTGTTTTTCATATTCAAATAAGCCATATATATTTTTGATACATTAATGTCTGGATTCTCTTAACGACCTCGGAATCAGAGCCCCAGGCGAAATCACACAAAGACAAGAGCTTGGCTCCGGCCGGGAATCGAACCCTGGTCAGCAAGCTTGTACAGACAGTGACTAACCCACTTGGCCACGAAGAAAGATAAAAGTCAATGACAATTCTTCTGTACTTATACCTGTCGAATACAGGTATTTTGTACTTAGAATTGAAATCAACCCATCTTCACCATCGTAGCTAATTGGTAGTTTGTTACTTGGCATTCATTTAATGATAAATTTTGCACATTTTTACGTGTTTTTCATATTCAAATAAGCCAAATATAATTTTGATACATTAATGTCTGGATTCTCTTAACGACCTCGGAATCAGAGCCCCAGGCGAAATCACACAAAGACAAGAGCCTGGCTCCGGCCGGGAATCGAACCCTGGTCGGCAAGCTTGTACAGACAGTGACTAACCCACTTGGCCACAAAGAAAGATAAAAGTCAATGACAATTCTTCTGTACTTATACCTGTCGAATTCAGGTATTTTGTACTTAGAATTGAAATCAACCCATCTTCACCATCGTAGCTAATTGGTAGTTTGTTACTTGGCATTCATTTAATGATAAATTTTGCACATTTTTACGGGTTTTTCATATTCAAATAAGCCATATATATTTTTGATACATTAATGTCTGGATTCTCTTAACGACCTCGGAATCAGAGCCCCAAGCGAAATCACACAAAGACAAGAGCTTGGCTCCGGCCGGGAATCGAACCCTGGTCGGCAAGCTTGTACAGACAGTGACTAACCCACTTGGCCACGAAGAAAGATAAAAGTCAATGACAATTCTTCTGTACTTATACCTGTCGAATTCAGGTATTTTGTACTTAGAATTGAAATCAACCCATCTTCACCATCGTAACTAATTGGTAGTTTGTTACTTGGCATTCAATTAATGATAAAATTTGCACATTTTTACGTGTTTTTCATATTCAAATAAGCCATATATATTTTTGTTACATTAATGTCTGGATTCTCTTAACGACCTCGGAATCAGAACCCTAGGTGAAATCACGCAAAGACAAGAGCTTGGCTCCAGCCGGGATTCGAACCCTGGTCGGCAAGCTTTTACAGACAGTGACTAACCCACTTGGCCACGAAGAAAGATAAAAGTCAATGACAATTCTTCAGTACTTATACCTGTCGAATTCAGGTATTTTGTACTTAGAATTGAAATCAACCCATCTTCACCATCGTAGCTAATTGGTAGTTTGTTACTTGGCATTCAATTAATGATAAATTTTGCACATTTTTACGTGTTTTTCATATTCAAATAAGCCATATATATTTTTGATACATTAATGTCTGCATTCTCTTAACGACATCGGAATCAGAGCCCCAGGCGAAATCACACAATGTATATATATATATATATATATATATATATATATATATATATATATATATATATATATATATATATATATGGATTTATATATATATATATATATATATATATATATATATATATATATATATATATATATATATATATATATATATATATATATATATATATATATATATATATATATATATATATATAAAGAACTGTTGAGACAGTCAGAATTTGTTGCCACTTTTTGTTTTGTGTTGCTATAATTATAAATTCTTGTGATGTTAACAGCCTCGTGGCTTTTATATTATTGTGTATATATTAAGTTTAGATTATAAACATAGGTAGG
>NC_090727.1:196338283-196348283 GCF_036898095.1 Palaemon carinicauda
TATAATTCATGTACCAAACTTATACCTACATGAGAGGAACTCACCTTATGATATGGCTATTCACCTCTTAAATACACAAATGGAATGCATAAATGAAATACATGAAAAAATTTGTATATATGCTAGACCAGCTTCGTCAGAATACATATATATATATACATATATATATATATATATATATATATATATATATATATATATATATATATATATATATATATATATATATTTATATATATTGTATATATACATACGTATATATATATATATATATATATATATATATATATATATATATATATATATATATGTATATATATATATATATATACATATGTACATATATATATATATATATATATATATATATATATATATATAGATATATATATATATATTTATATATATGCATATATATATATATATATATATATATATATATACATGAATATATATATATATATATATATATATTTATATATATATATATATATATATATATACATACATATGTATATATATATATGTATATATACATATATATATATATATATATATATATATATATATATATATATATATAAATATATATATACATATATATATATATATGTATATATATATATATATATATATATATATATACATATATATATATATATATATATATATATATATATATATATATATATATGTATATACATATATATATATATATATATATATATATATATATATATTTGTATATATATGTATATCTATACATATATATATATATATATATATATATATATATATATATATATATATATATATATATATATATATATATATATATTTGTATATATATGTATATATATACATATATATATATATATATATATATATATATATATATATATATATATATATATATATAACGGATTTTGAAGCAAAGCGAAAAATCTATTTGTCGGTGAGGTAGCCATGTCGTCCTGATGGAAGTTCCTTCATTAGTAGCTTCCTAGGTTATATTTGACTACAGTGATATATCCCAGAGAATCTACCAAATGTATCCAGAATTCTAACTCCTGGAGCGAATATCCCTTTAATTTGGATATCGCGTAATCAGAGGACGTATTCTTGACACGTTTCATATCGATCTACACCCCTAATAGCGTTTCCGCTTCAAGAGGGAAAAAGTGGCAAGAATATAGGAGAGTCGTTAAAGAGACAACGCTCTCGACACTCCTACTGTACTGTAAATAGTGCGCCGAATCGCCACCGCGAGGCGCCACCAAGCCATTCCTTGTAGCTTTGTAGGTGTTGCAGATACAGTACCATAGGGAGGGATTTATTATCCTTTTGTAAAAGAGAGGGTGGGTCCATCAGGACGACATGGCTACCTCTCCCAAAGATAGGTTTTTCGCTTCGCTTCAAAATCCGTTTTTTGGGCTCAGGCCATGTCGTCCTGATGGAAGTTTACCAAAGCATTAATGTATCTGTGGATTTTCAATAGTGCCGTTATCTCGAGATAAATATTTCCTATTTGGTCTTCTAGACCTGGAGACACTTGATACTACCGTTATACATCAATTAACTGATCATAAACTATGTCAGTTCTTCCTGCCCCCCACAGGGAAGAGTCTGGGTAGACTCTAGGAAAAAACTCGAGGATTGTGAGTTCAAGGAACAATCTAGCAAACAGTTTGTATATTAGTGTCATCATAATCATAAGTATACTGTAGTTTGTACTTAGATGGTATATCTCTGTATAGGTTACTAATACCTCCCAAGTCTGGCTGAAAAGAGACAGACAGGTTTACATACGTGTAGGAAACCTTAGTTCAGTAAAATAAACAGTTTAGTACAATCAGTTCTTACCTGTTTGCTTGGAACAGTCTTAACCTTAGTTCCCCAATATTTTCTAAAATATTAAAATAATCAAGGATGCTCTGACTTTATTCTTAATCTAGGCGAAAGAGACGCAAAAATTCCTTCTATTGTTTATTACAAAAATAGAAATCATGGATGTATTTAATTACATCTTATGCAGAACAATTCTGCATAAAAGCATAAATAGTAATAACAGAATTAAAATAAGCTTCACCTGAAAAGGGAAAAACATTAGCCACTCTAAGGGAAATATAAAATTTCGCTATGTATTCTGTTGTTACTAGGAACACTGTGCATATAAGTATGCCTGTCAGTCTATTATGCTTAATGTCACCTGTGTAGAGAGAACAGTCTATAGTGTTATCACTAAACACAATACTCGACATGATATGTTTTACGAGTCTATCATGTACACCCTTCACTAAAAGTCCCAATTAGTGCACTGTTCTTCGCAGTAATCAAGCGGCAGGCTTTATAATACTGCCTGCTGCCACCACATAAAAATTTTATTTCCTGTAATTGCTTCGCATAGTGTTTGAAGAAAACTCAGGATGACTTCCATCCAGTATAAGCCCGAAGGCTTTCAAACGACATCGTCTGAAAGAAATTCAGAGACGAGCCAACTTTTCTTGGATCATGACCTGCGGGTGTACTGTCTGGATCCGCTCTGAGTATAAAATAGGTGATTTTCGCCCTTAACTGTTTCAAGGATAATGTTGAACCAGACGTCTCTCCCTTGAAAAGCTGACCTCCCTTAAAGTCTGAAGTTCTACGAAGATAGACCTTTAGGCATTCCACTGGGTAGAGGGATGCTTCTTCCTTCAGAGGGCAGATTCTCCAGGGACCCCATCTTTTAGTGGGTAGCTCGTTCTTGGCGAGAAACGTCGGATCCGGAAAGAGGATCAGTTCTCCGGAATCTGTGAACCTATGTGGCCATCATCCCTCGAGAGGGCCACTATTTCTCTAACTCTGGCTCCTGAGGCTAGTGCAAATAAGAATATCACCTTTTGAGTCAAGTCTTTCAGTGAGCAATCCTCATTGTTCAGAGTTGATGCTAAGTGAAGAACCTTATCCAAAGACCATGAGATGGGCTTTGGAGGAGCTGCGGGCTGAAGTTTAGCGCAGGCTTTTGGAATCTTGTTGAAGATTTCATTAGAAAAGTCTACCTGGAAGGCATATAGGATTGGTCTGGGTAGGGCAGATTTACATGTAGTAATCGTGTTGGCTGCTAAACCTTGTTCATGAAGATGGATGAAGAAGGACAAGTCGAAATCAGTAGAAATCTCTTTAGGTTTCTTCGCCTTGACAAAGGCCACCCATTTCTTCCAGGAAGACTCATATTGTCTTCTTTTTGACTTTGACTTGTATTTTTCTAAGAAGTTAATACTGTCCCTAGAAATCCCGAACCGTTTCTTGACCGCTAGGGCGGGAAAATCATGAGATGAAGGTTCTGGGTTTTCTCTGATGAAGCTGAGACAGTCAATTGATGCACTTCCTGAGTCAGAACTGGGTCCGGCCACGGGATCAGCTTCAGGCGTAGTTCCGTTATTAAAGGGAACCAAACACTGTTGGGCCACTTGTGGGCCACTATTGCTGCTATCTCTCGAAAGGATCTCAGTTTGTCGAGGACTTTCAGCAGAAGGTTGGTTGGAGGGAACAGGTATATCTTGGATCACCTGTTCCAATCTATAGACATTGCGTCTGTCGCTTCCGCTAGAGGCTCCTCGTACGGGGCTACATACCGGGGTAGCTTCTTGTTGTCGCTCGTTGCGAAGAGGTCTATCTGCAGTCCTGGGACTTTGTGTAATATGAAGGAGAATGATTTTGCATCTAAGGACCATTCTGACTCTATCGGGTTGACCCTGGATAGAGCGTCCGCTGTCACATTGCGGAACCCTTGAAGGTGGACTGCTGACAAGTACCATCTCTTCTTCTTCGCTAGACGGAGGATGGCCAGTATCACTTGATTTATGTTAGGCGATCTCGAGCCTTGTCGATTTAGGCATCTCATTACAACTTCGCTGTCTAGAACTAGACGGATGTGGTTTGAGCAGCGAAGTTCCAGTTTCTTCAAAGAGAGAAGAACCTCCATGGCTTCCAGAAAATTGATGTGGAAGGACTGGGAGAGGAGAGACTAGGTTCCCTGGACTTTCCGATGATGAGAGTGACCTCCCCACCCCTCTTTTGAGGCGTCCGTGTGAAGGGTGACTGCTGGTGGAGGTGGTTTCAGAGGTGCCTTGCTCTTCAGGTTCTTGGCTTCCGACCATGGTTTGAGTAGGGATCACAGACGATTTGGAATCAGCCTTTGTAGATCTCTATGAGCATTTGATGCGTAGTTTCTCCAAACTCCTGATGCATCTTTTAATTGTGCTCTCAATACTGGATCTGTCACTGAGGCAAACTGGAGGGACCCCAACACTCTCTCCTGTTGCCTTCTTGATATCCTGTCGGATTGAAGAAGTCTCTTGACAGATCCTGCTATCTCTTTCCTCTTCTTTGATGGAATGGAAAGGCAGTGTGACTGTAAATCCCAGTGGATGCCTAGCCACTGGAACTTTTGAGTTGGAGATAGACGAGACTTTTCCAAGTTGATCTTGAATCCTAAGTGTTCCAGGAACTGGATCACTTGCTTGAAGGCTTGCTTGCACTCTTCCTCGGATGCTGCCCACACCAGCCAGTCGTCCAGGTAGGCTACTACCTGGATCCCCTTTAGGCGTAGTTGATGAATGACTGCATTCGCAAGCTTGGTGAATACCCTTGGGGCTATGTTTAGACCGTACTTTCTTTTCTATAGTTTGAACCCTAGGTAGGGGAAAACTTGACGGTTGATTGGAACATCCCAGTACACATCCGTCATGTCTATGGAGACTGTGTATGCCCATTTGGGCAAAATGGTCCTTATGTGTAGAAGCGTCAGCATTCTCAACTTGTGGTTCACTATGAACTTGTTGAGTGGTGATAGGTCCAGAATGACGCTGAGCTTTTCCGAATCCTTCTTCGGAACACAAAATAGCCTTCCTTGAAATCTGATGGACTTTGCCTTCCTTATAATTCTTTTGTTCAGGCGTTCCTGAACATATTCTTCCAGAATGGGGGTTGAAAGCTGGAAGAATTGAGGAAAGTTTGGTGGAGTTGAGCTCCAACTCCACCCTAGTCCGTTCTAGATTAGGCTGTAGGCCCAGGGATCGAAGGTCCAATAATCCCGGAAGAGGAAAGGTCTTCCTCCTACCGGTAGCATCTCACATGGAGTGCTGGTTGGAGGACTTGCCCCCTTGGCCACGTCCACCTTTGTTACCCCTACCTCTGAAGAGCGTCTAGAGGATCCTCGAAAGGAACCTCGAGAATTCAGCCTAAAAGCCGTCGATTGGCTTTCAAAAACTGGGGTGAACACCGGCGATTGGGTCGTCAGTGTTTGGGGCGCCAGTTGGAAGGTGGTGGTTGGTTGTGCCACCGTCTGGGGCACCGTGGCCACGGGAAGCTGTTGCTGTTTTCTAGGCCGAGAGGGCACTCTTAGTCGTTTTGATTTATTCTTCGGCTGGGGACCCTCGTCAGCGGAAGATTTTCTTTTTGAGGACAAGCCCCATTTGGAGAGGAGATTCCTGTTCTCCGTAGCGGCTTTGTCCACGACCTCTTTGACCACTTCGCTTGGGAAGAGGTCTTTTCCCCAGATATTGGAGGCTATGAGCCTCCTTGGCTTGCATCTCACCGCAGCCGAGGCGAACACGAACTCTCTACAAGTCCTTCGGGCTTTGATAAAGTTCTACAAGTCTTGGTGACTGTCGTCAAATTAGATTTGGCGAAGACCATGTACATATCTAGGGTGTCCGAGATGCTTGCCATAGTCTCTAAGCTAGTCTGCAGAGACATGGAAGCAGCAAGACGTTCCTTAGTCTCTTGTTCCCTGCGCAGGAGAGACTCCGACAGCTTCGGGAGGTCTTCGCCGAACTGTCGTCCAGCAATATCTGCCTCCAGCTTCCCAACTGTGAAGGTGTTATGAACATCCTTCCAGTCTTTATCATCTGATGGAAAAGCAAGGGAAAAGGGTCTACACTCCTCCAGTGTAGGGCAAGGTTTCCCTACTTCAACTGCCTTTAAGGCTGCCTTAAACCCTTTGTCCATAAAGGGGAAGGGACGTTTGTGGTCAGCAATAAAGGACGAGTGCTTTTTGCTGAGAGCCGGCACCTTGGAGCTAGTAAAGGCCCTCTCTTTCAAGGTGGCCGTATATAAGGCCTGAGCCTTTGAGAGTTCGAAGACAATCGTCTCCTTTGGCTCTGTTTCCTCCTTGGATGCAGGTTCCGTCCTCAGACGGACATAGCAATCCGGGTAGGCCCCTTTGCTGGGCCAAAACTCAATTTCCTCTACTGGGACAGTGCCCAGTTTCTCTGAGAGGAAGATCATCCCCCCCAACATTGGCATATGCTCTGCATATCTCCAAGGATTAACATCAGAGAAAGCGAGGGGATCCTTGACGTTTAGCTTCTTCGGGGCTAAACGTGTTGCAACCAACTGATGCATTTCCGTCCGAAAAGATGGTTCTTTCTCGGACGATTTCTTCTGAGAGTCCTGCACCATAGACAGCAGCGAGTGCAATGTACTCGTGATGGAATCTAACTGGGGTGCAGTAGATGAAGTCGAAGGCACCGGCTCTGTCACCGTGGCTGATGATACCGAAATCGTATCGGTCTTATCAACTTCGGCCTCAGGAGGTACTTCATCCTCCTGCTCCAGTTCTTCGACTAGGAGATTGTTCTCAGTCTCCTCTGAAACAACCAACATGTTGTCATCTAATTGGATGCCCTTTAAGGTGTCCGAAACATCAGATTCTACCGGAATCTGAACAAGAAGAATCTCAGGTTGAGGAATGATTGCATCCGCAGATGCCTTAGGGAAAAAACAGTCCTTCATCCTCTTATTAGGAAGGTATGGGCCAGAGGTGTTCTTCTGAAAACCTCTGACCCATTTTTCCAGAACGTCCCTTGCTGCATCCCTTGACTCAGTAGACTTTTGATCATCAAAAGCCTCTTTTACCAGTTTGTTACAAACGGTACATACCTGTGGGTCCCAGTATTTGAGAGCCCCCTTGGTGACTGCGCAGCGAGCATGGGCCCTGCACACGTCATGGCCGTAGAAATTCTTACTACGGACATTGCAAAAGCTGTTCCCGCACACGGGATGCTTCTCCTGTAAAGAAAGAAAAGCATATAAGTGTTCGGTGAAATTCTCAGATTTCAGCATACATATTTTTTTTTTTTTTTTTTTAATATTAGCTTGGATAGAGTAAGCTAGAAATAGGAAAGACACCTACTTGTGCTTCCTTTCCAGCCCATTGTTATGACCTCCTCCAATATTGAACAATAAATTCTTAAAGAATTTTGTATGGGAAGATAATATCATTTGATATAAAGTGTCTTCTTAACACAATGTCCCAGGTTCAACATTGGGGATAAGTTAATGGTCGATAACCATTAAGTGGTAGAGAGGATCATTTTCTTATGTGTGATGGTCTCACAATAGGCTGCCCATGAAGCACCTTGTAGGTTGGAAAAACTATTTGGGCTACAGCACTGACTGGCGGCGATATGCCGCCAGACCTACCGTCCTGTCGGCACAAGCCGGGCCTGCCGGCACATGCTGGGCCTGCCGACATATGCCGGCCTGCCGACATATTCCGGCCTTGCCGACATATGCCGGCTTATTCTGGGCTATTGAAGGCAGTTACTGTCTTCAAATCTATACTTTGGGTGGCCGACTGCCGGACAACAACTTAGTTGCCGGCCACTGGTTCTACTGTAGTATGTTTATTGTCGTTGGGTTATCGCTCAGCGACACCCCCGGAAAGTGGCGGCAGAGTAACTGCCGGCCAACAGACAACCAACATGGCCGCCGACAGCTATAAGCTGCCGGCGGCTGGCCCAGTAAAAGGAAAGGTAGAGAAAAAGAGAGAGGATGGAGGAAGGCAAAGGCCCAGCCTTGCCGACTTACATCCCGAATGAGGGTTCCAGTGGAAGGGGGAATTTTATTCGGGCTTAGATCCAACCATATCCCATGCATATGGGCTATGGAAGGCAGTCCAAGGGAGGACTGAAGAACACTCTAATGATTATGAGGGTACCGGTCACCAGCCGGCCCAGCCGGCAGCAGACAGGGAACCTCAGGCCAGTTCTATAGAGTACCCTTAGGGTCAAATATAGAATGACGGCCAGGGAGGGTGATGGCACATCTAACACAAAAGAGACAGCGGGGAAGGGCTAAGTGTCCTATAAGTAAGGCAATACCCGAAGGCATTACCTAACTTGAAGGATTCTGATCTCATAAAGTAACCTCAAGTAGGGGAAATCAATTCCCCAGGTTGGGTTAGTCAAGTGAGAAAGCAGCACACAGGACACAATCTCGCAAGAGAACAGTATCTCGTACCAGAGATCTTAGGCAAGGAAGAAATCACTTCTTCGGTCTAAGATCTACCAGCACAGGACTGTCTGCTAGACCAAGGAAGAGGGAATTGTTATACAAAAACCTCCACGTATGGTCTAGGGAGGTCTAGCCTCCTGTAAAGACAACTTAACCTGACTTGGGAAATCATTTCACCAAGACAGTAAGATGTCTAACAGACTTTTTACTCTGATGTCCCATTCTAGACTCAAAACTAACTCTGTGGTTAAGAGAAAGAAACGAAACACCCCAGTAAATTTTGCCAGAACTCAGTTCACAGCAAAGCTAACTGAGGATAGCCTAGACTAATCAGAGGGAAAGGGAATTGCTCCTAAATCTCGCCAAGAGATTAGTATCGACTCAGAAGGTATAGGGGGCATCAACCTCACCTTAGAAGACAATACAAGAGCAATTAGGGACATGTACGAAAGTATACTAAAGCCCCTAGGCTAGTAAGTCTAGGAGCATAGAGAATCGTTCACCGAAAAGCTCTTGTATAATATCTTGGAAGAGGAAAATTTATGCAGTAATATCCTAATTGTATAAAATATTGCCTGAGCTTCAATAAAACTTTACCAGGAAGGTTATATCATGCATGAAGTGTGTAGATGCCTAGACTAGGAAGCCTAGCACTCGTGAGGCTCGATCATAATAGCCAAATCCACGACAACATGACATAATATAAAAATCCCTAGCTAAAATACTAAATAGCTAAAGTTATTAAAGCAAATAATGCTGGGAAAGTCGTTCTGGTTAACTAGAGGTACAGGAAGAACGACCGTGTTCATGACACCATCCGGCTGGCAACAGCTCTTGTTATGTTAATTACAATCTCAATCGAAGAGTAAAACTGGCAAGAGCTTACATTTACAAAATTCAAAGATATTACTTAACTTTCCAGAAGCTGATGAAGCTGGTGAGGGTATCATAGCAACAAATAACTCCAAAATAGCAAGAGATAACACGGGATAACACCGGTCAACGAAGCTACAAGAGAAAGAATGGCTTGGTGGCGCCTCGCGGTGGCGATTCGGCGCACCATTTACAGTACAGTAGGAGTGTCGAGAGCGTTGTCTCTTTAACGACTCTCCTATATTCTTGCCACTTTTTCTCTGTCGAAGCGGAAACGCTATTAGGGGTGTGGATAGCTATGAGACGTGTCAAGAATACGTCCTCTGATTACGCGATATCCAATTTTAAGGGATATTTGCTCCAGGAGTTAGAATTCTGGATACCTTTGGTAAATTCTCTGGGATATATCACAGTAGTCAAATATAACCTAGGAAGCTACTAAAGAAGGAACTTCCATCAGGACGACATGGCCTGAGACCAAATATATATATATATATATATATATATATATATATATATATATATATATATATATATATATATATATATATATATATATATATATATATATAATTATTACACGATATGGCTCCCTTGGTCTCGACTCCAAAATTTATATTATACTATGACTCGTGACTGGGAACAAAATGTATAATATTATATATACAACGACTGGCAAGTTAATCGACCTCTCGAATTCCAAACTACCTTGTTTGCTTTTACATTGAAATTGTTAACCTTTGAAACATTAATCCACAAATTCCGACACCGTTAAGTGAGTCCCAGGCAGCAATATATAAAACACTGAATATCCAAAGGTCTCTTAATTACACTCGAACTAAAG
>NC_090727.1:196353283-196360783 GCF_036898095.1 Palaemon carinicauda
ACAGCAATATGAGCCCTATTATGATTTGACTCTCAAATCTCTATTACAGTTGAAAAAAAAAAAGATGAGGTAGAAAAGAAACACTTAAACCCACAGATATGTGAGCCCCATTATGATTTGATTCTAAAATATCTATTACAATTGAATACGGAACAGAAGATGAAATAGAAAAGACAGACAAAAACCAACAGCAATGTGAGCCCCATTATGATTTGACTCTCAATTCTCTATTACAGTTGAACAAGGAACAGAAGATAAGCTAAAAAAGAAAGACAAAAACCCAAAGCAATGTGAGACCCATTATGAATTGACTCTCAAATTTCTATTACAGTTGAAAAAAGAACAGAAAATTAGCTAGAAAAGAAAGCCAAAAACCAAAAGCAATGTGAGCCCCATTATGATTTGACTCTCAAATCTATTTCAGTTGATTAAGGAACCGGATATGAGCTACAGAAGAAAGACATTAACCCAAAGAAATATGATTTGACTCTCAAATTTGTATTACAATTGAACAAGGAACAGAAGATGAAATAGAAAAGACTGACAAAAACCCACAGCAAAGTGAGCCCCATTATGATTTGACTCTCAAATCACTATTACAGTTCAGAAAGGAACAGAAGATGAAATAGAAAAGACGGACAAAAACCCACAGCAATGTGAACCCCATTATGATTTGACTCACAAGTCTCTATTAGAGTTGAACAAGGAACAAGAGATGAGCTAGAAAAGAAAAACAAAAACACAAAGCAATGTAAGTCCATTATGATTTGACTCTCAAATCTCTATTAGAGTTGAACAAGGAACAGAAGAGTAGCTAAAAAAGAAACCCAAAAATCCAAAGCAATGTGAGCCCCATTATAATTTGTCTCTCAAATTTCTATTACAGTTGAAAAAAGAACAGAAGATGAGCTAGAAAAGAAAAACAAAAACCAAAATCAATGTAAGCCCTATTATGATTTGACTCTGAAATCTCTACAGTTGAACAAGGAACAGAAGATGAGCTAGAAAAGGAAGACATAAACCCAAAGCAATGTGAATCCCATTATGATTTGACTCTCAAATCACTATTACAGTTGAACAAGGAACACAAGATGAGCGAGAGAATAAAGACCTAAACTCTCAGCAATGTCAGCCCCATTATGATTTGACCTTCAAATCTCTATTACAGTTGAACAAGGAACAGAAGGTGAGCTAAAAAAAGAAAGACAAAAACCCAAAGCAATGTGAGACCCATTATGATTTGACTCTCAAATCTCTATTACAGTTGAACAAGGAACAAAAGATGAGCTAGAAAAGAAAGACAAAAATCCACAGCAATGTGAGCCCCATTATGATTTGACTCTCAAATCTATTTCAGTTGAACAAGGAACCAGATAAGAGCTACAAAAGAAAGACATTAACCCAAAGAAATATGAGCCCCATTATGATTTGACCCTCAAATTTGTATCACAGTTGAACAAGGAACAGAAGATGAAATAGAAAAGACTGACAAAAACCCACAGCAATGTGAACCCCATTATGATTTGACTCACAAGTCTCTATTACAGTTGAACAAGGAACAAGATGTTGAGCTAGAAAAGAAAAACAGAAACCCAAAGCAATATAAGCCCCATTATGATTTGACTCTCAAATCTCTATTAGAGTTGAACAAGGAACAGAAGAGTAGCTAGAAAAGAAACACAAAACCCAAAGCAATGTGGGCCCCATTATGATTTGACTCTCAAATTTTTATTACAGTTGGAAAAGGAACAGAAGGTGAGCTAGAAAAGAAAAACAAAAACCAAAATCAATGTAAGTCCTATTATGATTTGACTCTGAAATCTCTACAGTTGAACAAGGAACAGAAGATGAGCTAGAAAAGGAAGATAAAACCCCAAAGCAATGTGAATCCCATTATGATTTGACTCTCAAATTTATATTACAGCTGAACAAGGAACAGACGATGAGCTAGAAAGGAAAGACAAAAACCCAAAGACATGTGAGCCCCATTACGATATGACTCTCAAATCTCTATTACAGCTGAACAAGGAAAAGAAGATGAGCTAGAAAAAAGAGACATAAACACACAGCAATGTGAGCCCCATTATGATTTGACTCTCAAATCTCTATTACAGTTGAACAAGGAACAGAAGATGAGCTAGAAAGAAAGACAAAAATCCAAAGAACTGTGAGCCCCATTATGATTTGACTCTCAAATCTCTATTACAGTTGAACAAGAAACAGAAGATGAGCTAGAAAAGACAGACTTAAACCAACAGATATGTGAGTCTGATTATGATTTGACTCTCAAATATCTATTACAGTTGAACAAGGAACAGAAGATGAGGTAGAAAAGAAAGACTTAAACCTACAGATATGTGACCTCCATTATGATTTGACTCTAAAATATCTATTACAATTGATTACGGAACAGAAGATGAAATAGAAAAGACAGACAAAAACCCACAGCAATGTGAGCCCCATTATTATTTGACTCTAAATTCTCTATTACAGTTGAACAAGGAACAGAAGATGAGCTAAAAAAGAAAGACAAAAACCCAAAGCAATGTAAGCCCCATTATGATTTGGATATCGAATCTCTATTACGGTTGAACAAGGAACAGAAGATGAGCTAGAAAAGAAAGACAAAAACCCAAAGCAATGTGACCCCCATTATGATTTGAATCTCAAATCAATTTCAGTTGAACAAGGAACCGGATATGAGCTACAAAAGAAAGACATTAACCCAAAGAAATAAGATCACCATCATGATTTGACCCTCAAATCTCTATTACAGTTGAACAAGGAACAGAAGATGAAATAGAAAAGACAGACAAAAACCCACAGCCATGTGAGCCCCATTATGATTTGACTCTCAAATCACTATTACAGTTGAGCAAGGAACAGAAGATGAAATAGAAAAGACAGACAAAAAACCACGGCAATGTGAACCCCATGATGATTTGACTCTCAAGTCTTTATTACAGTTGAACAAGGGACAAGAGATGAGCTCAAAAAGAAAAACAAAAACACAAAGCAATGTAAGCCCCATTATGATTTGACTCTCAAATCTATATTACAGTTGAACAAGGAACAGAAGAGTAGCTAGAAAAGAAACAAAAAATCCAAAGCAATGTGAAACCTATTATGATTTGACTCTCAAATTTCTATTGCAGTTGAAAAAGGAACAGAAGATGAGCTTGAAAAGAAAAACAAAAACCCAAATCAATGTAAGCCCCATTATGATTTGACTCTGAAATCTCTACAGTTGAACCAGGAACTGAAAATGGGGTATAAAAGGAAGACAAAAACCCAAAGCAATATGAATCCCATTATGATTTGACTCTCAAATCACTATCACAGTTGAACAAGGAACAGAAGATGAGCTAGAGAAGAAAGACCTAAACCCTAAGCAATGTGAGCCCCATTATGATTTGACTCTCAAATCTCTATTACAGTTGAACAAGGAACAGACGATGAGCTAGAAAAGAAAGACAAAAACCAAAAGCAATGTGAGCCCCATTACGATATGACTCTCAAATCTCAATTACAGCTGAACAAGGAAAAGAAGATGAGCTAGAAAAGAGAGACAAAAACCCACAGCAATTTGAGCCCCATTATGATTTGACTCTCAAATCTCTATTACAGTTGAACAAGGAACAGAAGATAAGCTAGAAAAGAAAGACAAAAATCCAAGGAACTCTGAGCCCCATTATGATTTGACTCTCAAATCTCTATTACAGTTGAACAAGAAACAGAAGATGAGCTAAAACAGACAGACTTAAACCCACAGCTATGTGAGCCTGATTATGATTTGGCTCTCAAATCTCTATAACAGTTGAACAAGAAACACAGGATGAGGTAGAAAAGAAAGACTTAAACCTACAGATATGTGAGCTCCATTATGATTTGACTCTAAAATATCTATTACAGTTGAATACGGAACAAAAGATGAAATAGAAAAGACAGACAAAAACCCACAGCAATGTGAGCCCCATTATGATTTGACTCTCAATTCTCTCTTACAGTTGAACAAGGAACAGAAGATAACTAGAAAAGAAAGACAAAAACCAACAGCAATATGAACCCCATTATGATTTGACTCTCAAATCTATTAAAGTTGAACAAGGAACCAGATATGAGCTACAAAAGAAAGACATTAACCCAAAGAAATATGAGCCCCAGTATGATTTGACTCTCAAATCTCTATTACAGTTGAACAAGGAACAAAAGATGAAATAGAAAAGACAGACAAAAACCCACAGCAATGTGCGCCCCATCATGATTTGACTCTCAAATCTCTATTACAGTTGAGCAAGGAACAGAAGATGAAATAGAAAAGACAGACAAAAACCCACAGCAATGTGAGCCCCATTATGATTTGACTATCAAATCTTTATTAGAGTTGAACAAGGAACAAGAGATGAGCTAGAAAAGAAAGACAAAAACACAAATCAATGTAAGCCCCATTAGGATTTGTCTCTCAAATCTCTATTACAGTTGAACAAGGAACAGAAGAGTAGCTAGAAAAGAAACACAAAAAACCAAAGCAATGTAAGCCCCATTATCATTTGACTCTTAAATTTCTATTACAGTTGAAATAGGAACAGAAGATGAGCTCGAAAAGAAAAACAAAAACCCAAATCAATGTAAGCCCCATTAGGATTTGACTCTCAAATCTCTATTACAGTTGAACAGGGAACATGATATAAGATAGAAAAGACAGAGAAAAACCAACAGCGATGTGAGCCCTATTATGATTTAGCGCTCAAATCTTTCTTACAGTTGAACAGGGAACAGATGATGAGCTAGAAAAGAAAGACAAAAACACAAGGTGATTTGAGCCCCATTATGATTTGACTCTCAAATCTCTATTACAGTTGAACAAGGAACAGAAGATGAGCTAGAAAAGAAAGACAAAAACCCAAGCAATATTAGCCCCATTATGATTCGACTCTCAAATTTATATTACAGTTGAACAAGGAACAGAAGATGAGCTAGAAAAGAAAGACAAAAACTCCACAGCAATGTGAGCCTCATTAAGATTTGACTCTCAAATTTCTATTACAGCTAAACAAGGAACAGAAGATGAGCTAGAAAAAAAAGACAAAAACCCAGAGCAATGTGAGCCCCATTATTATTTGACTCTCAAATCTCTATTACAGTTGAACAAGGAACAGAACATGAGCTAGAAAAGGAAGACAAAAACCCAAAGCAATGTGAGCCCATCATGATTTGACTCTCAAATCTATATTACAGTTGAACAAGGAACAGAAGATGAGCTAGAAAAGAAAGTAAAAAACCCAAAGCAATGTGAGCCCCATTATGATTTGACTTTCAAATCTCTATTACAGTTGAACAAGAAACAGAAGATGAGATAGAAAAGACACACAAAAACCCAAAACAATTTGAGCCCAATTTTGATTCGACTTTCAAATCTCTATTATAGTTGAACAACAAGCAGAAGTGGAGATAGAAAAGACAGACAAAAACCCACAGAAATGTGAACCCCATTATGATTTGACTCTCAAATCTCCATTACAGTTGAACATAGAACAGAATATGAGCTAGAAAAGAAAGATAAAATCCCACATGAATGGGAGCCCAATTATGATTTGACAATCAAATCTCTATTACAGTTGAACATGGAATAGAAGATGAGCTAGAAAAGAAAGACATAAACCCACAGCAATGTGAGCCCCATTAAGATTTGACTCCTAAATCTCTATTACAGTTGAAGAGGGAACAAAAGACGAGCAAGAAAAGAAAGAAGAAAACCCACAGCAGTGGAAGCTTCTTTATGATTTAACTTTTAAATATGTATCACAATTGAACAGGGAACAAAAGATGAGCTTGGAAAGAAAAACAAAAAGCCATAGCAATTGCAGTCCCATTATTATTTGACTCTCAAATCTCTATTACAGTTGAACAGGGAACAAAATATGAGCTACAAAGGAAATGCAAAAACCAATAGCATTGAGAGCCCCATTATGATTTGACTCTCAGATTTCTATTACAGCTGAACAAGGAACAGAAGATGAGTTAGAAAAGAAAGACAAAAACCCACAGTAATATGAATCCCATTTTGATTTGACTCTCAAATCTGTACTATAGTTGAACAGGGAACAGAGATAAGCTAGAAAAGAAAGACAAAACCCAAAGTAATGTGAGCCCCATTATGATTTTACTCTGAAATCTCTATTACAGTTGAACAATGAACAAAAGATGAGCTAGAAAAGATAGACATAAACCCAGAGCAATGTGAGCCCCAGTATGATTTGACTATCAAATCTCTATTACAGTTGAGCAAGGAACAGAAGATGAGCTAGAAATGACAGACAAAAATCCCACAGCAATGTGAGCCCCATTATGATTTGACTCTCAAATATCTCTTACAGCTGAACAGGGAACAGAAGAGGAGCTACAAAATAAATACAAAAAGCCATAGCATTGAGAGCCCCATTATGATTTGACTCTCAAATCTCTATTACAGTTGAACAAGGAACAGAAGATGAGATAGAAGAGAAAGACAAAAACCCACAGCTCTGTGAGCCCCATTATGATTTGTCTCTCAAATCTCTATTACAGTTGAACAAGGAACAGAAGATGAGATGAAAAAAAAAAAGACAAAAACTCACAGCAATGTAAGCCCCATTATGATTTGACTCTCAAATCTATTACAGTTGAACAGGGAACAGAAGATAAGCTAAAAAAGACATGCAAAAACCCACAGATATGTAAGCCCCGTTATGATTTGACACTCAAATCTCTATTACAGTTGAACAAGGAACAGAAGATGAAATAGAAAAGACAGACAAATACGCACAGCAATGTGAGCCCCATTTTGATTATATCAACATTAATATTAATATTGATATTATTATTAGTATTATTATTATTATTATTATTATTATTATTATTATTATCAATATTATTGTTATTATGATTAGAAATTATATTGATTTAATAATATTTCTAATAATATTTATATTATTATCATTAGTATTGATAAAAATATTAGTAATGATATTAATATTATTAATAGTAAGAGCATTATTAATATCAATTTTGATAGTAATATTACCATTTTCATTGAAATTTTTAATAATAATAATATTAATATGAATATTAATATGGTTATTAATAATGATTTAAATGTTAATAATAATACTAATATTGATATTATTGATAATATTAATTATGTTGATATTTTCAATGTAACGATTGATATTAATAATAATGATATTAAAATTAATATTAATAACAATATCAACATTAGTATCATTATGAAATATAATATTATTATTATTATTATTATTATAATGATTTTACTCTTAATATTAATAATAATAATATTATTAATGTTATTAATATTGATAATAATATTATAGATGTTAATAATAATAATAATAATAATATTATTATTATTATTATTATTATCATTATTTTATTATTATTATTATTATTATTATGAATATCAATATTAATTAATATAATTTATATTCATATTGATATTTTTGT
>NC_090727.1:196365783-196370783 GCF_036898095.1 Palaemon carinicauda
GAATCATAACACCCAATCAATTTATGGAAAAACTCATTGAAAGCAACATTAGAATTGTGTGTTAAAAATACCTGTTGGAAACATGAGTTTAACACTCTGTCAACAAACATCTGGACAGTGTTTACATTAATTAGTCTAGAATGTAGAGTCTTTACAGTGGTTTTACAATTATTTTCAAACATATAATATATTGGGAAATGATCTGGCAAAGAAACACAACACCAGATGAATGATTAGCCCCATTTTAAAGATAGTCCAATAATAATAATAATAATAATAATAATAATAATAATAATAATAATAATAATAATAATAATAATAATAATAATAATACTCATATTCATATTCTTATTCATAATCATAATCATAATCATATTGATATTAATATCAATATTATTATTGATATTAATATTAATATTGATATTAATATTAATAATAATATTAATATAGATATTAATATTAATATTATTATTAACATTTTTAATAATATTATTATCATTAATAATAATAATAATAATAATAATAATAATAATGATAATAATAATATTAATAATGTTATTACTGTTATTAAAATTGTTAATATTAATATTAATATAAATATTGATATTAATATTAATATCAATATCAATATCATTATCAATATCAATATCAATATCAATAATCATTATCATCACCATCAGATGATGATGATAATGATTATGATGATATGATTGTGATACTACTACTACTACTACCACTACTACTACTACTAATAATAATAATAATAATAATAATGAAGATGATGATGATGATGATGATGGTGATGGTGATGTTAGTATTGAGAGTACTGATATAAATATATTATTGATATTGATATTATTGTTATTATTACTAATATTATTATTATTATTATTATTATTATTATTATTATTATTATTATTGATATTACTATTAACATTAATATTGATATTGATATTAATATCAATAACGCTATTAAAAGGTAATATTATTATTCTTATATCATTATTGAGATTAATAATAATAATAATAATAATAATAATAATAATAATAAACGGATTTTGAAGCAAAGCGAAAAATCTATTTTTAGCTGTGTTCTTAGCACTAGGTCTGTTACTGCTGCAAACTGGAGAGAGCCCAGTACTCTTTCCTGTTGGCTTCTTGAGATCCTCTCGGATTTCAGTAGTCTCTTGACAGAACCCGCGATCTCTCTCCAATGGATTCCCAGCCATTGAAACCTCTGAGTTGGAGAGAGGCAAGAATTCTTGAAGTTGATCTTGAATCCCAGATGTTCAAGGAACTGGATCACTTTCTTGGATGCTTGCAGACAAGCAGTCTTGGATGCCGCCCACAAAAGCCAGTCGTCCAGGTATGCTGCCACCTGAACGCCTTCTACGACTGCGTCCATCAAGTTTCCTGAAGATCCTTGGGGCTATGTTTAGTCCGAAGGGCATGGCTCTGAAGACATACTTTGTCTTTTGTAGCTTGAATCCTAGGTAGGCGGAGAGTGGGCGGCTGACTGGGAGGTGCCAGTAAGCATCTGCCAGGTCTATTGAGACTGTGTACGCCACTTTTGGTAACAGGGTCCTTATGTGTAGAAGGGTTAACATCCTGAACTTGTTGTTCTCGATGAATTTGTTGAGTGGCGACAAGTCCAAAATGACTCTGAGTTTGTCTTAGTCCTTCTTGGGAACACAAAACAGACTTCCCTGGAATTTGATGGACTTTGCTTTCCGTATAACCTTTTTGCTCAACAGTTCTTAGGTATATTCTTCCAGTAAGGGGGTGGAGTGTTGGAAGAATTAAGGAAATGAAGGTGGAGACCTGTTCCATTTCCATCCTAGTCCATTTTTGATTAGGCTGTGGGCCTAGGGATCGAAGGTCCAACGATCCCGAAATTGTTGGAGCCTCCATCCTACCTATAGCACCCCATGGTCTGGGAGGTCCGGAGGGCTTGCCACTGTGACCGCATCCACCCTTGCCTCGTGAAGGGTGTCGTGAGGAGCCACGTCGAGAACCTCTTCCTTTCGGACGAAAGGTAGTGGTTTGCCTCTCAAACCCTGGGTTAAAAGCTGGAGGCTGGGCAACCAGCTGTTGAGGCACGACTTGGAAGGTGGTCTGTGGTTGAGCAACCACTTGGGGCATCGCGGTCATGGTGACTGTGCGATGTTGCTGAGGAGGCCGAGAAGGTAGACTTAGCTTCTTTGTCTTCCGTTGTGGTTGGGGACCTGCATCCGTGGAAGACTTCCTCTTTGAGGAAATGCCCCACTTTTGGAGAAGGTTCCTATTCTCCGTGGCGGCTTTCTCAACTACCTATTTGACCGCTTCATTTGGGAAGAGATCTTTACCCCAGATGCTGGAAGAAATCAGCTTCCTGGGTTCGTGTTCCACTGTCGCGGCAGCGAACACAAACTCCCTACAGGCTCTCCTAGCCTTCATTAAGGCATACAGGTCCTTGACGAGGGTGGCCATATGTATCTTGGCCAGGACCGTGAGCATATCTGGGGTGCTGTTGTGGCCTGCACACACATCTGTGTTGGTCTGGAGGGACAGGGAGGCGGCTAGCCTCTCCTTTGTCTCTTGCTCCCTTTGCAACAGAAAATCTGACAGCTTAGGGAGGTTTTCGCAGAACTGCTGTCCCGTGGTATCTACATATAGCTTTCCCACTGAGAAGGTTAGGTGGACTTCCTTCCACTCCTTCTCATCTGTGGGCAGGGCTAAAGACAGAAGCCTACACTCCTCTAGTGTAGGGCATGGTTTGCCTGCCTTGACTGCCTTGGCAACAGTCTGGAATGCCTTCGACGTAAAGGGGAAGGCTCTTGAAGCAGGAGCAAGAACGGTAGGGTATTTCTTGCTCAATGCAGAAAATCGCAAGTTGGTATAACCTGCTTTCTTCAGGCTACTCGTCAAGAGAGCCTGTGCCTTGTCGTGGTCGAATACCATGACTTCTTTCGGTTCCGTCTCTTCCTTTGATGCTGGTTCATTCTTCAATCAAATGAAGCCCTCCGGGTATGCGTTAAAGTTCGGCCAGAACTGAATGTCATCCAGGGGAACAGCTCCCATCTTCTCCGAGATATAGAGCATGCTGTTGGTAATAGGCATGAACTCTGCATACCTCCAGGGATTGGTTTCGGAGCAGGATGGCAGGTCTTGAACTCTGGGTCACTTGTAAGACCCTCGAGAGGGGGCGGTCCGAGTCGCTTCACGAAGCTCTCTAGTGATCTTCGCTTACCTTTCTTCACTTTCCTTGCGAAGATTCTCCATTTAGGGCAGTTATATGGGCCAAAACTACCTGACCCATGGCGTCCAATGGAGGGGTAGGAGCCGAAGACGTAGATGGTATTGGTTCTACTGATGGCACAGGCGGAAGGAGTTCATCCACTTCTGATGAATCGTTGTCTTCATCTACTCCTGGAGGAAGGGTAGACTCTTCCTCTGGATCATCCCGAAGGAGATCCTTCTCTGTGTCCATGGACACTTCAGACATCCTTTCCTCCTGGTGGATGTCCATGCCTTACATAGCTTCACTGACTTTCGCCTCAACTGCGATCTGGACGCAGGGAGGCCCGGGTCGTGTCTGGGGCACGACGGCTTCAGTGCAATCTTTAGGGAACAGCAAGCTACGCATCCTATCATTAGGGATGCATGGTCCCGGAGAGTTCTTCTGGAACCCTCGTACCCATTTGCGAAGCTTCTCGCGTGCTGCGTTCCTCAACTCCCCTGACTTGGGGTCGCCAGAAACACTTGGCTACCAATGCCGAGCAGATGTTGCAGTCTTTGGGGACCCAATACCGCAGGGCTTCGGTGGTAACAACGCAGGCGGCATGAGACCTGCACATGGTGTGACCGCAAAAATTCCTACTCTTGTGGTTACAGTACATCACACCGCATTTCATTTTCTGCTCCTTCTGTAAAGAAAGGAAATTAAAATGAGTATGCGGTAATTTATCACACTTTATAAATAGTATTTATGCAATAAATGTTTTGGTATCTTAACCATTATAGCTTAGGATAGTAAGCTAGAAAGGAAATAGGAAAGACACATACTTGTGTCTCCTGTCTAGCCAATTGCTGTGACCTCCCCCAATATTAATATTAGAATTTCCTTATTAAAGAAAAATCAAAGGAGAAGGGTTCTAACCTCCAGTGTTAGAATTAGTGTATACTAGCACTAACCGTTTTGTAAAGGTATTAATATTGTGGGTAAATTATGATCTGATAACTTTCATCAGTGTATTGAATGAATACTTCACTTCAATATAAGATTGGTCTCAACAATAGACTGTGAACGGATAACACAGGGTATGTTGGAAAATAAACTACTGTATAATATATACTTTAGTTTTCTGCCTGCAGTATATAGTATACTGCAGAAATACTGGCTACTGTATAAGCATATACTGTAGTTCAGCCGGCATATTGCCGTCTAGGCTAGTACCTGGCGGCACTGGTCCAGCCACCTGACGGTACTAGGCGACAGAGAGAGCGAAAGCATGGAGTGAAGGGCTACCTTATTAGTGTAGTTTAGCACAAAAATAAGGGTGTAGGTATTATTATTCCTACTGCCTTCCTCCAGAATGAGGGTTTAAATGGAATGGGGGAATGAATCATTCTACCTTCCATCCAGCCACAAGATCTGTTGCCGGCTACTGCTGGTTATGTAGATGGCAGTCCAAGGGAGGACTGAAGAACACTCAAAGACCAAAGGGTCTCCCACCGGCAGCCGCCATAGCCGGCACAACCTTTCCCGGAGCCTTGCCTCCGTAGGGGAAAGTTGGAGTGGCTCTCAAGCCGCCTATGTAAGAGCCCTGCCGGGACCACATTCTACCCGGCAAGCGGGGAGATTGTAGGACACCGGCCACATACATGCGATGGCTAGGCTACCACTAAAGGACAGAGAGGGGCACGGAAAGGGTCTTGTATGTTGTGTCGGGAGAAAGCGGCAGGAATGCCGCCATTCCCCATCACAGTTGAAACCTTGTTTCAATATCGGCGCCATACTG
>NC_090727.1:196375783-196430783 GCF_036898095.1 Palaemon carinicauda
TATTAATATTAATAATATTGATAATTTTAATAGTTATATCAATATAAATATTATAATATTAATAAATATATTATTAATATCAATATTCTTATCATTTATATTAATATTAATAATCATATTATTATTGATGTTCATATTGTAACTAATATAATAAGAATTATGAAATTATTAATAGTATTGATATTATTAAAAATATCAATATTAATGATAATATTAATATTAATAATAATATTGATATTAAAATTAATATTAATATTAATACCATTATTAATATTAATATTAATATTAACATGAATGTTAATAATATTATTCTTAATATTATTAACAAAAATATTAATATTAATATTAATATTAATACTCATATTCATATCACTAACATTAATAATACCATTAATAATACTTATATTACTATTAGGAATATTATTATCAATTTTATTATTGATAACTTTTAGATTAGTAGTGTCATGAATAAAATTATGATATTTATATTAATCTTAATATAAATATGAATATAAATATTTCTACTATTATTATTAATATTAATATCATTGTTAGGATTATTATTATTATAATTATTGCTAATATTTATAATATTGATATCAATATTAATAATAATATTATCATTATTGATAATATCATTATAATGTTAATATTGATATTGATATTCATAATAATATCATGTAATTATTTGTATCATTACTATTAATATTAACACTATTTTAAATATTATTATTATTATTATTATTATTATTATTATTATTATCATTAATAATAATATTAATATTACTAATACCATTCACATCATCATCATCATAATTTTTATTATTATTATTATTATTATTATTATTATTATTATTATTACTGTTATTTTCATTATCAATGTTTTTATTATTACTATTATTATTATTATTATTATTATTATTAATATTATTATTATTATTATTATTATTATTATTATTATTATTATTATTGAAATCAATAATAATAATATTAATATTCATATTATTATTATTATTATTATTATTATTATTATTATTATTATTATTGTTATTATTATTACCCTTATATTTCTATTTTTGTGTTTTTAATTTTATTTTTATCATTATTCTTATTTTTATCATTATCATTATCATTATTGTCTTTATTATCCTTATTATTGATGTTAATATTACCATTAATATCAATATTGTTATTGATAATAATAATACAGATGATAACATTTTAATATAGTATGATGAATAAAAATAACAATAACAATACAAAATAATAATAATACTAATAATACTAATAATAATAATAATAGTTTCATTAATAATAATATTGATAATGAAAATACTACTACTACTACTACTACTACTACTAATAATAATAATAATAAAAAGATTATATTATTGATATCAACATTAATATTAAATTATGAATAATATTATGATTGATATTAACACTATCATTAATATTAATATCATTTCGATATTAATATTATTATTATTGATAGTATTATCATTATTATTAATACTTATGTCAATACTATTATTAATATCAATATCAATATCAATATCAATATCGATATCAATATAAATATCAACATAAATATTAATATTAAAATTGATATTAATATCAACAAAAATTTTATTATTAATATCAATAATAATATCAATATTAATACTAATATTAAGAATAATATTGATACTAATATTAAGAGTAATATCAATATTGATAATATTAACTTTAATAAAAAAATATTAACCTTTTCATTAATATAAATAAAAATATCAATATTAATATTAAAGTTAATATAAATATCAATATTGAAATTATCATTAATGTCACTATTATCATAAATATTAATAATAATACTATTACTAATATTGATATTAACAATATCATTTATAATGTGGATATGATAATTATATTATTATTATCCTAAAAAAATACTAATAATATTAATTTTAATATTACTATTGATATTATCAATAATAATGATGATACTAATATTGATAATAATAATATCAATATCAATATTAATATTAATATTAATATGTATATCAATATCAATGTTATGATAAGTATTAACATTATTAATAATATTAATATTCATTTTAATGTTATCAATAATATTTTTATGGTAATTTTAATGGCAATCTTAATATTAATAATAATATTAATATCAATATTAATATTCATATTGATACTAGTATTAATAGTAATAATATCAATATTTATAATAATATCAATAATATTTTTGATGTTGATATTATTGTTAATAATAATGATAATTTTATTTTTACTATTAGCATTGATATTAATAATAATAATAATAATAATAATAATAATAATAATAATAATAATAATAATAATAATAATAATAATATCAATTTTTTCACTAACATTATTATCATTATTATTATCATTGTTATTATAATAATAATAATAATAATAATAATAATAATAATAATAATAATAATAATAATAATAATAATAATAATAATAATGATAATAATATTAATAATATTAATAATAATAATAATAATTATTATAATAATACTTCTTCTTCTTCTTCTTCTTCTTCTTCTTCTTCTTCTTCTTCTTCTTCTTATTATTATTATCATCATTATTATTATTATTATTATTATTATTATTATTATTATTATTATTATTATTATTATTATTATTATTATTATTAGTTTCATTTACATTATTCATATTACTTATATTATTTATGTTATTCATATTCTTTATATTATTTATAATATTTATATTTTCATTATTATTATTATTATCATTATTATTATTATTATTATTATTATTATTATTATTATTATTAATGTTAAAATTAATATTAATATTGATATTAATAATAGTAATATCATTACTAATATAGTATAATGGATGAAAATAATAATAACATTAATATAAATAATAATAATAATAATAATAATAATAATAATAATAATAATAATAATAATAACATAAAAAACAATTCTAATAATAATTATAATAATAATATTATTAATAACATCGATAAAATTAATAATAATAATAATAATAATAATAATAATAATAATAATGATGTCAATATTAGTAATGTGAATAATCATAACATTATTAATTTTTTTATTGTTATCAATTATATTGATATTATTATCATTATTAATATTTAAAAATATTAATATCAATAATATTATTTTTAATACTATGGATATCAATGTTAACATTGATATATTAATATATTAATATTGACACTAACATTTTTATTAATATTGATATTAATAATAATATTATTATTAATATTAGTATTAATATTATCACTAATATTGATATTATTATTAACATTAATATGAATAATAATAAGATTTAAAATTGATATTACTCTCATTACTTTTAACATTTTCAAATTCATTATCATTATCATTTTCAATATCAATATTAATATCAATATCAATATCAATGGTAATGATAATGATAATGATAATGATAATGATAATAATCATAGTATTAATCATATTATTAATATTGATATTAATATTAATTTTGATATTAATAGTAATATTATTATTAATAATAATATTAAAAATAATATTGATATTAGTATTAATATTAATATTAATACTAATATTAATATTATTATTAATATTAATATCATGATTAATATTAATATTAATATTAATATTATCATCAATATTAATATTAATAATATAAAATTAATAATACCAAGTTAACATAAATAAGAATATTAATATCAATATCAGTATTAACGTTATTATAAATATTATTATTAATATTGAATGTAATAATAATAATAATAATAATAATAATAATAATAATAATAATAATAAAATTAATAATATTATTGATATCATTATTAATAATAATATCGATCATAATAATATTAAAATTAAAATGAATATGAATATTATCATTAATAATAATACTAATAATAATAATAATAATAATAATAATAATAATAATAATAATAATAATAGTGTTAGTATCAACTAATACCATTACTAATATTATTATTAATATTAATATTAATACTACTACTATTATTATTATTAATATTGATATTAATATTAATATTATATTCTATATTATTATGAATAATAATAATAATAATAATAATAATAATAATAATATGAATATGAATAATACTATCAAGAATAATGATAATACTGATATTAACATTAATAATAATATCATTATTAATGATACTAATTATAATAATAATATTAATATCAATATCAATATCAATATCAATATTGATATTGATGTTATTTATATTGCTATTGATATTGACATTGCTATTGATATTGATATTGATAATCATATTCATATTCATATTCATATTAATATTAAGATTTTATTTATATTAATATAAAATATAAATATTGATATTTATATTGATAATGATATTATTGTTAATATTATACTTAATATCGATATTAATATTAATAGTAATAATAATGGTAGTTATCGTAAATAATAATATTAATATTAATGTTGATATTATCATTCATAATATATTAATAATAATAAAAATTAAATTATCATTATTAATAATATATTGGTATTATTAATTATAAAATTGTTACTATTACCATTAAAATTAACATTAAAGTTAACCTTAATAATAATAATAATAATAATAATAATAATAATAATAATAATAATAATAATAATATTAATATTAATATTTTTTTAATAATATTAAGAACATCAAGAACATTAAGAATATTAAGAATATTAAGAGTAAGAATAATAGGAATATTAATATTAATAATATCAATCATAATGATGATAATAATAATAGCAAGTAAAAATAATAAAAAAAAATAATCATAAAAATAAAAATAAAAATGATTAGAATTAATATTAAAACTAAAATTTTTATTTAAATTAAAACGAAAATTAAATTTAAAATTGAATTTCAACCTAAAATTAAAATTAAAACTAAAATTAAAATTAAAATTTGAAATAATGAAATAAAAACAATAAAATAAAAATAATGAAATTAAAATTAAAATTAGAATTAAGATTGAAATTAAAATTAAAATTAAAATTAAATTTAAAATTATAATTAAAAGTGAAATTAAAATTGAAATTGAAATTGAATTCGAATTTTATTTGAATTTGAATTTAAATTTAAATTTGATTTTAGTTTTAAATTTGATTTTAGTTTTAAATTTAAAATTTCAATATTCATATTATTAACATTAGTATTCATATTCGTGTTCATATTCATAATCACAATCATAATCATAATCAATCAAAATCATATTTATATTCATATTCATATTCAAAATCATATCCACATTCACATTCATAAACATAATCATAATCATAATGAGTTATAATGATTTTTAGACTCATTCATTAAGTCCAAAATTAATTTTCTGCTTACCGAAGAGCAAGATATATTGAGTTAATTTAAAAAAAAAAAAAAATTATTCTTATTAGATTAAGCTTTCATATACCATTCGCCTTTTCCACCTGGTGCGTAATTGGTCAGTAAACACCTCTCAATAAATATATCGTGGTAATCCTTAATTGCATTAATTTTATACGAATAAATAGTTTTTCTTTTGTAAAACTATACATGCATTGTTGCACCCATTATATGTATGGATTATGAAGGGGATATAAAATTGAAAATGTTGATAGCATTGTACAGGGAACTATTTATAGCTAATAGATTCATTCAATCAACCAATGTTGTTAAGCCTGACAGATTTGGGTAAATAATATTTTTCCCTTATTTTTCTTTTTCATTATGTTTTGGGCGTGTTTCGAATAGCTTTACATGGTAAGGATGAAAATTATCATCAGAAGCCATTCCGAAAAGAGGTTACAAAAATCAAAATCTTTTCTATTTTTAGTAGGTCTAGAGACGGCTAATGATAGAATCCCAACTTATATGTTTTGGTGTTTCGGGAAGAAGAAAGTCCTGAAGAACCTGGTTAGAATACTAGAGAGGATATACAATAGAACAAGAAAAAAAGTTCAAACAGTTGTTGGGGAAATAAACCTCTGAAGTTAGTGCTGGATTACACCTAGATTGGAATTATACTCTTTTATTCGTTGTCTTGAGTGAAAAGATCAGAAATGAAGAATTGTAGGAGTTGCTATATGTAGATAATATAATTTGTTAATTACCACTGCAAATGAGGGAGACCTGCAGTGAAGGGTTGTAAAGTTGTAGCTTTAGGGTAAATTTGTATAAGACTGAAGCTATACTGAGCAGTTAGGGAAGTAGGGAGAGGATAGCCATGCAGGAAAGTAGAGCCTCGGCTATAAAACAGGTGAAATAATTTGAGTACTTGGGATTTACTAAAAGTCCGAAGTGAGTATGTGAGGCTGAAGTTGAGGAATGGATAAAAGCAGCCTGGGGGAAAATGGGAGGGAGGTAGCGTGAGTAGTATGTGATAAGAAAATGCCAATGAAGCTTAAAGTCACGATGTATATAGCAGAGTAATAAGACCAGTGTTAATGTAAGGACTGGAAACATGGGATCTAAAACCAAAAGAGGAAGCAAAGCTTTGGAGAACAAAGATGAGAATGCTGAAGTGGTTTATTGGAATACCACCGATTGAAAGAAAGAAAATAATGTAATATGAAGAATGGTGTGGACATGTGTTGAGAATGGATAGTGGGGAGGGAATGGGGGTGGGGGACCTATTACGGGGGAGAAGATCGAGAGGGTGGCAGAGAATTAGAAGGTGATATTAGGAAAGAAGTTTGGTGGAAGAGGATGACTTTAATAAAAGGCATTAAAGAGTATGCATTAGGCAACCAACCCCTTGATGAAGGGATAACAGGGGGAGAGTTGAGGAAAATCAGTAATACTCTTCTCATTCCTATGAAAGAGCTGTATTCATAAGATATATCACTTTCTTGTTATCATCAGCCAGATAGTTATAGGAGAGATGATATCTACTATACCTTTATTAATAAAAATATGTTTATCCATTTATAAAATAACTTCTTTATCAATTTACTTTTAATACATTCATTATTCAATTATCAAATACATTTCTTATGATTACCTGCTTAAGCTTTTTTTTTCGGGTTCTCGAAACACAGTATGTTAGAATATTGCTATGAGTACTTACGAATCCATTTTAACCAATCCCCGAACATTGCTTTTCATTAAAACTTAATCTAGTTCATAAACTCCAAATTCAGGACATGAAATCTCCATGGGCATTAATGAATCCATTGCAAACACAGTTTAACTACAGTTTCATTCAACGATGGTTCGTTAAAGGTAACTTCATTTCATTATTCTTAAATGGGAATAAAATCGTCAAAGAAGAGTGACATTAAAATGTAGGAAAGGGACTGGATGAGAAACGTAATGTCTCATCATTTCTGATATCTCACATTATCTTGTATTGCGCCAATTGTGCCATCATAATGATGTGCTAATTTTAAATCTCAATTTGTATTTTCGTTCAGATTCCTAAACTTGGGTCGAGGAAAGTATTGTTCATGTCTAGCATTACAGGTAAATTTTCTGTGAACTTGCTCTTATCAAACTGGAACGATTGATTGTATGTTTCTGTGTTTCTGAATTTTAGAGGAAGTTGAATATTGATTTTTTTTTTTGTGCTGTTCTCCTTAAGATTACGATACTGTAAACTCTATGAGAGAGAGAGAGAGAGAGAGAGAGAGAGAGAGAGAGAGAGAGAGAGAGAGAGAGAGAGAGAGAGAGAGAGAGAGATTACTTACATTCAGTTGACTAGAACTATTATAAAGGAAGCTAATTAGCTAATTTTCAATGACAATTTCAATCATCATTTATAACCACTTTAGGTTTCTCAATTTTTTTTTCTAACGAGTCATGGCATAATTCTTCCACTTTTAAAAACTATTATAAATTCACATTCGGGGACAGAAAATTAAAAAACACCCCTTCACATTAGCCACCAAATTAAGCCCTTTACAGTTCTTAATTGTGGTAATTTATTGAACGGAATCTAATCTGAAAGGATCGGTCACTGAGCTCTCGTTCAGTTTGACGTTCATGTACAGTAGTTAACACTATGTAATGGATTTTTACCCGAGTCCTCAAAGACGACGAAGAATGGAGTTTAAGCGTAAAAAAAAAAAAATATAATATGAGGAAAATGTAGCACAGACACCCAGGTGAATCAGTTCTTTGTTTTGAAGGAAGGTAGCAACCACAATCATCATCTTCACGTTTTGAATTATATCAGCCAACATTCAAGTAGGCAAACATTCATGAGGCATCGAGTCACAGTGACATATTTTTGTAATCATTGCTGTGACGCACAAAAGGTTCAAGGCTAGACATCAGACGGATGTATGTTAAGTAAATAAGTCTCAGGCATTTTTGTTAACACAGTTTATTATTCTAATCCATAAATCCGAGCGTAAAACTGGTAAAACTACAATAAAGAGAAATAAAACATCAAAAAAAAAGAAAACTCACAATCATATTGACATAGAAACAAGATTGAAGTGCAGAAGTAGCACTTGCACATGATACTTTACACGGATATGAAAGGCTATGTCACTCGAGGATTAAACATTAACACAATCTTATAGCTAACAAATCAAACTAGTAAAAATAAAACAAATACACAATTCCTCAATAAATAAACATAATTTACATGAATTATGTTCCATTGAAACAATACCTACTGAAGTGCCTCCATAAGAACTCCGTAACTCATCAGTATATTTGACAGATAAAAACAAAGTTACTCCCAAAACCAGCGCTCTACGGGCTGACCAAGGGAAAGGCCCGCGCCAACAAGTGTTAGCTATAATACTAAACCGGTCTGTACCGTTTGAACACCAAACGGTGACAATACACAAAAATATACCCTCCATATGAAGTCACCTTTACGTCGTCTGTTATTTCCAACTAGTGCTAGACAAGGCAAGTGATATCAACCGAAGCTCAAACTTGGACTTTTTAAAAGTATTTTAAATGTAAACATCATTACATAGCTCCTCTAAATCATTGAGAAATGAATTTTATCAAATCGATTCATACCAAACCTTATTTCACTCTTGGTGAACAATAAACAAACACTTGCAGTACAATAAAGGGGCACAATGTTAATCATGAAACATGCGCAAAACAGATATAATGTACAATAAACAAATATAGGTGCAATGTTATTCATGAAACATACACAATACAAACACAATGCACTAAATAGTAAGAGTTAGACTCTCCGGCGGGGAATACCCTTGAAAGATTATGCTATTTACAAATTATTCAGTAATATCTACAAATTCTCCAGTAACAATACTACTTTGTGAATTTGCCATCTTAGATAGGAAAGGCTACTGGAACGTTTTCCATCTTTATCCAACTTACTAGTAGCCACTCGTAACTTGACTTTATGCACTAAACCATCCATGGATGGAAATAACTCCACAACATGAGATAATGGCCAACAATCTCAAGGGGAATGATCTTCCTTAATAATGACAATATCACCTGAATACAAATTTCGACGTTGGGTATTCCATTTTTGACGCTTCTGTAATAATGATAGATACTCACTCTTGAAACGAGCCCAAACACTTGTACCAAGTACTGTATCCTGCTTCCTCTCTTATGTATGTCCATGGCACTATCACAAAATTCTGTTAGGCAAAACAATAACTAGCTTTCATCGTGAGAAGGGGATTTAGAGTTAAAGGAGGGAAAGTTGGATCATACAAGTTCTCCACAGACAATGGATGATTATTAGCAATAGCAGCTGCCTCACATAAGAAGAAAGTCCTAAAACCATCTTCATCAAGCTGGGAACCATGATTTGACAGAATCCCAGACAAAATACTCCTTATAGTTCTGATCAAACACTCCCAAGAGCCTTCCACATGACTTGCTGCAGGCACGTTGGAATTGAACTAAAAATTGCAATCTTGATCGAGTAAAAAGTTACGGACTTTACCAGCTTCAAACTCATTCTTTGCTGCAACAAAATTCGTAGCAATAACACACCTAAGCATTCTCATTGGCTTATGAATATATATAAATCGTCTTAGAGCATTCATAAAAGAATCTGTGGATATGCAACTTCCAGGTGCACAGTGCCGGAATTCATACACACGAACAAGACTCCATATCTCTTTAACTGCTTCCCTGCCCTGTTTCACAATAAATGGCCCAAAGAAGTCACAGGCACAAAACAAAAAGCACTGAGAGGAATTTACACGATCACCAGGAAGATCACTCATTTTCTGATCCCTGAGCTTTCTTCTGTTCCTTTTACGGACAACACGTTTGAATATAAAACTAGCAACTGCTGAACTCACATTCATAATCCAGTAACCCTGAGATTGAATTTCATCAAGAGTAAAACCTTTTCCCTAGCGAGCAACTTTTGAGTGACAGTAGTCAAGAACTAAAGGCGTAACATAACAAATACTAGGCAATACTACTGGAAATTTCTCCTCATAACTAAGATCACCATGACATAGCCTACCACCTGATCTCAAAAGACCATTGTTATCTAAGAAACAACGGAAGTAGTGAGGTTTGCTAGACTGACTAATGCTACACTTTACTTTTGGCTGATCAAGCTCTGAGTGAAAGAAATTATCTAGTGTAGACTGCAAAATTTTAATTTCTGCTTCCTGTATATCCTCAGCAGTAACACTTTCATACAGAGACCCTGCCATGGTAAACTTTATTTTGCAGAGATTGTACAAATTTGAGACAACACAACTGCTTTCCTCAAGTGAAGCCACAACAAAAAACGCATGAATTCACACTGCAAGCCTAAGTTCTTGGTTTGCACAGACGTGCTTAAATCTGAAACATTCTTTTTGACTTCAGGATCATCTGAAGATAACACGCAATAATTACTAATCAACCAAGATTCTCGAACAAAGTCTGGCTCCCACAGAAAAGAAGGACCACTGAACCATCTTACATCTTTCAAAGGTCTGTGAACAGACCACCATTTGATGCAATATCTGCAGGATTTTAATCACTGCTGACAAACACCCACTCGTCAATTAATGACAGTTTCCTTATCTGTTGGACACAATTGGCTACAATCACGTGAAATCGTTTAGCCTCATTACAAATACAACAGACAAGTACCTGACTATCAGTATACTGGAAATTTTCGACACCTGAATACTTACTTTTACTTTGATGGCTGCTTTTCCGGTCCCATATAGCAGGGGAACCCCGCTCTCTATAGGACCTCCACTGTCGTTTCACCTTGTTCGTTCAGAGTATTTAACGCTTCATTTCGCGTATTGTTCATTTACTGTTAAATCGTCATTGTTAAAGGACTCATGAAATAAGAAAGTCTTCAGTTTCCTCTTGAAAGCCTTAATGTCTTCAATCATTCGAATGTTTCGTGAGCTTGTTATATAGCCTCAGGGTTGCATATTTAAAGGCTCTGCAGCCTAAAGTAGACATAAATCTAGGTTCCAACAGTTTGAAGCCACCTGTAACTATTCTCGTGTCGACACAATTTGTTGGCTGCGCAATATGTAGCAATTCTCTTAAGTATTTTGGACGACCAGTTCTGATAACCTTGTGGGTTATTGTATATATCTTAAATTCAATTCTCGCTTTAATCGGCAACCAGTGTAAATCGATTAGTATTGGGGTGATCCTTTCTCTAGCTGGGACACTTTTTATCAGTCTTGCTTCTCTGTTTACTATGTTTTGTAATTTCTCAAGTTGCACTTTTGGTAAATTGTAATAGATAGAGTTGCAGTGGTTAATTCTGGTATTAACACAGTTGAGCTCTATATTGAGAGAGCAACCATTCCTAACTAATATTAATGGGACCGAAATCTGTTTGAAAGGAGTAACTCTAGATTTAAAAAAATCTAATGAGATGTGAACACGTACACTGCTCTTGCTTGAATTTCAAATGATAAAAACATTTTCTCAATGTCACAAGAAATTGCAATAGGCTTTTTTTCGGAAACAGCACAAGACCCTAGATAAATTGTTCATTAGATAAGGTCCCTAAAACAACTTGTCATTGATTGAAACTCCATTACAACGAGCACTGGAATAAAATGAAATAACTCTAATATTGCCTGGTTTTCTATAGTTATAAATGCCATAGTGTGGAATACAAAAACAACAATCACTAATAATTTCTGATTAAGGAACTACTTTATAGCCTCGTTCCAGCATATCATTCTTATGCGATGTGTAGAGATCATACAACATCTTGTCCCTTTATAAGTGCTTAACTAGGAAGCACAGCCGTCTCAGAGCATTAGCCATATTATATGAGAATGATGGATCATCTCTTCTAGAGGGCAAAGGCATAACAAACTATCCCGATGCAGACAAAGAAAAGTTATTCACTAAAATTTGAGAGACCAATAACTGTGCAGCTCCTTCCAATGTTTTTCGCTATTCCTATCGTGAAGGATTCGTTTTGCAGTTCTCCTTACAAAGTGGCTTAGCTTTACTGTGACGTACATAAGGTTCAAGGCTAGACATCCGACGGATGTATGGAGAGTAAATAAGTCTCAGGAGTTTCCGTTAACGCAGTTTATTATACTAATCCATAAATCCGGTCGTAAAAAAAAGTAAAATTGTAATAAAGAGAAATAGAAAAAAAAAAAAAAAAAAAAAAACTCACAATCACATTAGCATAAAAACAAAAAGGAAGTGCTGAAGTAGCGCTTTCACGCTATATTTTACACGGATATGGAAGGCTATGTCACTCGAGGATTAAACATTAACACAACCTTAGAGCTAACAAATTACTCTAGCCATACTAAAACAAATACACAATTCCATAGTAAATATAAAACTCAATTTACATAAAATAACTTCTATTGAAACAATACCTACCGAAGAGCCGCCATAAGAACTCCGTAACTCATCAGTATATATTGTACAGCGTTTGACAGATAAAAATGAAGTTATAGCCAAAACCAGTCTGTACCGTTTGAATACCAAATGGCGACAGTACACAAAATTATACTCTCCATACGAAGTCACCTTTACATCACCTGTTATTTCCTAGCCAGTGCTAGACAAGGCAAGTGATAACAACCGAAGCACAAAGTTGAACTTTTTACACGTACAGTATATTAAATATAAACATCATTACAATTACAAATATTTGACTTCTTTCCACAGAGGAGAATTGTATCCTCAGTTAGAAACAATCTTAGGTTTGTGTGCTTTCTAAAACATATAAACCCGCGATAGATAAAAACCTTTAAAGCTGCAGCCTCTATGTGGCTATCAGTTCTGATACCTTAACAGTAGTAGAAGTAATTTCAGTGCTAATTAGTAACTAAATAACCCTATTCTCAAATCCCAAACTGTACCACATCCTTCTATTTTTTCTTATTAGTGTGGGTCATACTAATGACACGAAACTGTTCAATAAAATTTCATACTGTTGTTGCTGCTTCTTTATTTTTATTTCAAATACATCACTATTACTGTTCAATCAATGTGGATTATGTAGATAGTTTCTGTGATTCAGCATGGTTGATTAGCACCACAAGGTCAGCCTTTATATTTTTGGCCATAGCAATAATCTCTATTGGGATTTTCTTCTTTTTATAGCATTTTAGAACTTAATACAAATTCTTATTGTCTTTGTTGATCTTATTTTGCAAGGTTTAAAGAAATCAATTAGAGGATTTTGACCCGCTTTATTTTTGGAATTTTGAGATTCCCAACAGGATACATATTTTTTGCAAGTCTTTATTATTACGGAAAATATTATTATTGAATTCACATATTTCTATTGTTATGATATTGAACTGTTCATACAAATATTCGAGGATCTCTTGATCACTTACGTCATTCTTCTAGATATGAGAGTATCGGTCGTTTTATTGACACCATTAGATAAATAATTGTGAGTCTACGTTCACAGACTTTAAACAAAATTTTCACAACTGACATTTTCACAAGCTGCCAAAAGAAACAACTTTTTACAGTAAAAAAGATAGAAAGAAAAGAAAAACATATATGATATGAAATGGTGCTTTTAGGCAAAATAGAACGAGAGGAAATGCCACATTTGTCAATTGGTGGGTTTCGAACGTGTTAAAAGTTTAGACCGTAAAGTTTTGAGATAAATGATTGTGCTTTATTAATTTTGAGACTGAAAATAGCTATTACATTATTTTCTGCATTATTTAGCTCTTGATGGAGACGAAAGTAAAGATAAAACTGTGGGTACTTTGGCGCAATACAAGTCAGGCAACTAGAGATTAAAATCAATTATTATAAGAAAAAAAAGTAACTGATACTGTTGATGGAAATGATTAGTTTAGCTTTAGAAGTATTCAATCAACAGCAACCAAGTCTCAATAATAATACAAATAACATCAGTTTCAGTGAAATATTAATCGTTTGGCAAATTTGCTATCACCTTTTATGAATAATATAACTTGTATGAGTGATATATTTCTAACTCTTTATCACACGGGAATAGGAAAATCCTTTGGAATAAACACTAAGAAATGTTCAAGAATAGGATGCAATTAAAAGGGAACCACGACTTAAAAAGAACCGGTGAATACATAAAAAGAAAAAAAAAAAAAAAAAAAAGCAGAGGGGTTTCCTCCTTTCTTCTTACATTTTCCAAATGTAATTTCAAAAAAGTATTTTCTGCCGAGGGGTCACCAGGATTCAAGTCAAGGAAAGGTCGTTCGTATCAACTTGAATGGATGAATTCCTGATTGTTTTATGGATTCCATTTTCATTATTAATAAGGTTTAACATTCATGTTCAACTGAGAGAGAGAGAGAGAGAGAGAGAGAGAGAGAGAGAGAGAGAGAGAGAGAGAGAGAGAGAGAGAGAGAGAGAGGTGGGGTAAACGTTGGTAAAATGATTAATAAAGGTTTAAAGGCCTCTCCTGAATGGCAGGGGCAAGGGACAATGACACTGCCGTAGCTAGCTGGACTATGCATTAGAGACTAACCAAATATACATATGATCAGCATCCAACCCCTTCTCCATCCAAGATGGGACCAGGCAGAGTCAATCAATAGCTGTTGATGACTCAGCAGATAGGCCTATAGGCTCCCCTTAAAGCGCCTATCCTTAGTTCACAAGGATGGTGAGGTTACATATACTAAAGGAACTAACGAGTTTGAGTGGGACTCGAACCCCAATCTGGCGATCACCAGTAAGGAAGGTTACCACAGAGGCTCACACAACCTTCGAGTTTCTTATTCAAAATCCCAATGAATTAAAGAACAATTATTGTTAATTGATGTTCAAAAGATAAAACAAGTGTGGGAGAAAAAGAAGGCCAAGTCTCTTTTGATAATTGAACTGGTTCAAGTTCTTTTCTTACATCAAGCATCTTAGAAACTTTCTTTTCAGATCGTTGTTTAACAAACAACATAACTATTTCTAGTTAATTAGTATTCCTTATTTTGTACTACAATATATATAAATAAAAGAATTTCAATATATTATAAACAACACTAATAAACTCTGGAGGTGTAAGAACTAACATTTATTTAATTGCAGTTATGGGAAACAACAATAATGAAATATTCTTGCCACATTTTTCTTCTGTAACATGGATACATAAATGGGACGAAGATTTATAGCTATTATAGCATTCCTGATGGGAATGGCATCAACTGAGGTGAATACATTAAAATCATGGAAATCTAAATAAAAGTTTATTTCTTTAGGAATACAGTATTAGTGATATCCTTAGCGTCACTTGCGATGACGTTAATGATAAGAGCAATGGGGAGTTAGTAATTCATATGTAATAAAAAAAAAAACACTCCAGAACAACTTTTTAAATATTACAATAGCTATGATATATTTCTACCCTATATCGGGATCGAGCCCCGAATTCACAAGTGTAATGTATGGAAGCTACGAACTGAGCCAACAGCAGTGCCATATGTTGTTTAATTTGGTAGTTCCTGTGAGTTTCATTCATGCGTTCTGTGTTTGATCATGATAGGAGGAGATTTTTTTTTTCACGTGTTTGTGTGTATTTGCAATGTAATTTTGTGAAATAAAAGTGAATGAAGTGTTTAACGGAAACATAGCGACATTGATAACCGATAGGGCTTTTTGTAGTATCTATTCTTTGAAGAACAATCATTCTATTAAATGAATATCAATGTCGTTAATCCTTATAGTATTATAAACGGTATGGTGTTCATCTAATTAAATCCGTTGGCTCTGTCCGAAAGATAAAATTTGAGAAGAGAATTTAAACTTTTGCTTTCAAATATTCCGGGAAGACCAATTAAATTAACAACGGGCAGCAATATAAAAAATCTAATAAGATTCTTAATCTAATGAATTGTAAAGTAAAAAAAAAAAAAAAAAATCCCTGGCTAGGGGATGAAACTTGAACGGAAATCGAATTTTCAGCGAAAACGTAATAACCTGCTAGTCGCTTTTTCAATTAAGATCGATTTTACATAGGTTTCTACATTTTGACTGAGTTTTGATTTACACTGTTACCTTTTCCGAGTTGATATGGATTAGTGCTTATGTTCCACTGCAATATACATTGATTCCGGGGTGTTGTTCCATTTCGAATAAGATTAGCTCCATATTATTGATCCATTCCGACTGAGATTGGATTAGTGTTGCTGTTCTATATAAACTAATATATGTTCCTTGATGTTCCTCTCTAACTTGTAATGGGTCCTGTGTGTTCCTGACCAATTCTAATCAAAATAAATTCTGTGTTATTGTTCCATTTCCACCAAGAGTGACTCCATATTGCTATTCCCTTTGTTGTGACTGTGTTGTTTCATTTTCACCGGGAGATGTTCCATGGTATTAAACTCCTCCGTCTTAAAATGGTTTCTATGTTGTTGTTTTATTTAGATTGAGATGTGGGTTGAACTTCGTTAGCCTCCCATCTACTGCTTTTGCTGTAGCTTATATATTTTCTCGAATAAAACTCGTGAAAACAAAAATCTTCTTCATACATTATCCACACAAATGCATAAGAGGGAAAATAGTATTTAACTTATGGTGAGTGGTAAATTTTTTTTATAAGTTATTCTTCAATGCTCCCTTGAATTCATATGTTTGTTCCAATTATTTCTAATTCCACCTCATTATGATAATATTTGCCCAAATATGCCGTATCTCCACACACTGATCTCTGTGCTCCCATGGAGACACCCTAGGTTTTCTTTATGTATTGCCCATTGGCTACTAGATTTTGGCATGGCCTATCGACATGTTTTTGCAAGTATGCCTTGTAATAATACTTTTTTCTCCACTTTTTACGATTTTTACTTCAAATTGTCCTGTTAGAATCCAGATATAATTTAATCACTACTTTTTATTGGGGTTTCATTAAATTCGTTATAAAATGCGGTTCATCAATTGATTTTCAAATAGTATTTTTTTTAGTTGAGGTATGGCTACCAAACGAGAAAGATCTCAACGTACCCCAGATGAATTCATTTTTTTTTTAAACTTTTATTTAAAATAACAAAATACAATATTTACATTTTGCCAATAAGTTATTGAACACAAGAATTCCTTTGTAACAAGTTCATTTTTTCCTTATACAAAATTGACGTAAACCATGTCGCAATTTAATCTCCCTCATTTTCAGTAAGCTTCTGCAAATGGCTTATCCATATGCAATACACAATTACAAATTAGAAGAACTGTGTTCCTATCTTTTTTACATTTAGTTTTAATGACTAACATCAATAATTCACTCAATTCCTTACCATCTACAAAACACACAACCTCAAATTTACTCTTAAACCATTGAAATACATTTTAACTATTTTACAAAAGAAAAATATATGCAGTGTATATTCTGTTCGGCCACAAAACTCACAATAATATTTAATGTTGAAACAATCAAAGCCATGATATTTAAAAAGGGGTTAAGCAAATGAATACGTCGGCAGTTATCCAAGCAATTTCCGTCTCTTTACTCTAGTCAGTTTCTTGCTTTTATTCTTTGTCATTCTGAGTTTACCCCCTTTGACTCTTACCACCCACTGCTGTTCCTTACTACTATCTTCAGCAACTGGCGAATTATCTAAACAACCACTATTTGAATCGTCTTCTGAATCCGTTACTTCATCAATTACGTCCCTTGTCTGTTCATCGTTACAATTTTTTGTCTCGTTCAGCTTACTTAACGCAGCACACGTTTCTTTGTCGTCTTCATTCACGCTTAACTGAGAAAAATTTTGTGAATCTATACCACTACCTACATCCTCTCTATGTACTTCAGCTATCACTATAGTTGTTTCCATGGCCTTTTCCTCCTGGCTGCCACTTAACACTTCAATTGTTTCTTCAACTGGTTCCTCTTGATTGTACTTCAAGCGTGGTTCTTCCTCTTCCCCTAGATCTACCTCTTCAGCGCGTTGTATTTCTTTCAAAGTCATATTACCTGGAAGTTTACATACGTGCTGGCTATCTTGAGTTTTGTTTTCCTTCCATGTTCCTCAGCGTTACTGGTGACTGAGACTTCCTCTCCATTGTCGTCATTCACAGACGTTCCAGTTCCCTTACTTAATTCCACATTAAAGGCCCTGTTCCGTTTAGCCTTAATATCAGGAAAATCAGTGCTGCTATATACTTTTAATTTGCCATCCAGTTCATAACTGCACTCAGCCACCATATGATTCTTCCTACCACATTTTTAGCATGTTTTTTTTTGTCCACTATAGTATAAGACAACATTATGTCCTTGGATATTCAGTGACGAAGGTATACTCTGCTTCAATTCCATCCTTGCTGTGCGAGTGCCATTTAACAATCCCTCTGCTTTCCCATGTGAGAACATGTTCAGCCTTATTCCAAAAACATTCCCATAATTTCCGAGAATACTTTCCAAAATGTCATTTTCCATATCAAAGGGAGCATAGCGAATCGATGCATATGTATATTTTCTGCTGAAGTTTATAATTCTGACAGATTTCCCATTTCCAACATCAACATATTTCTCGTCGTAAGTTTCACAAAAGGACTGGAAAGCGACAGAATTACTAAATTTCAAGACAAATTTTACTTTACTTAATTGTTGAAAACCCACTCTAGCATTATGATCAATTTTCAATATATCAAAAACCACATCACAAACTTCACTATAGTCAGGGCTAAAAGAGAAAAGTAGCCCTATGGAGTCCTGTCTCCTAAGGGGTGGGGAATAACCACGCATCTTACGTCTAACAAGACTTATTTGTGACGTCAACATCACCCGAGGCCATGTTTTTTCCTTGGCCGTACGGCATCTGTCTTTCACACCTCATAAACTTTGCTTTTCAAAAATACTACAACACACCACACCAAAAATCCCTTGCCCGATGTATTAACTGTCACTTCATACACAATCCTCGGCAAAATACCACGAGCAAGCTCAAAGGACGGAGCTCTGGAACTACCGTCCGTTCACCTCGACGGTTGGGTCGAAAGTCCTCCAGATGAATTCATTGAACTATTTCTAGCTAATGACGAAGAAAAGTTTCCTCTTTCATCAGAGATAAAGTGTTTCAAGCCATGCTTAATTGCATTTTATGTACAGGTGATAGATTGGCATTACTGGCAGTGTCACGGTAAACCTAAAAAGATGAAACTAAGAAGCGTGTTCAGTGCATTTTCTCTTTTAGGGATTCCAAGGCCAGTTTTGTGGACAAGTGCTATTTTGAAGTTAAACTGTCATCGTTGTTTTTACACCTAATTCGGATTATTCCTTATTCGACTATTGAGTGAAGTCATTGGAGACTAAGCCTAAGTAAGGATACTGTTGTGTAAGGGATGGGTAAGGCTGGGTCAAGCTCGGTGGGGAAGATGAGGCTAGGTAATAGTCTTGTGTTTATTTCCGTTTTAAAATCTGACTATGTTGAAAATACAGATTTTGCGTCCAATAGAAAACAGGGCTTGTGAGAAAACGGACCTCGGGAGAAAATGGTACTTGAGAGATAACTGCGGCAGTTAGTCCGTAAGTGTGATTTACTCCCTTATTTGTGCACGACAACAAAATTTTTCCGTTAATTTATCTTGTTGATCAGTTTGTTTCTGCTATTATTAGCCTCTTTAATTCGTTAGTTTTCCTTTTATCACGTCCAAACCACACTTGGTGTTCCCTCATTATTTTTGAGTGGAGGTAAACAGAAAACGATACTTTTGCAGGATGTGATAACCTCAGAACAATAAAACATCAGAAAAACTAACGGAAAGCGCCCTATTTCATGCCACCCCCCCCCCCCACAAAAAAAAAAAGACTGGGTGGGAGTATAACTAAATTATACCAAAATGTGTCCCGTGATTTTGTTTTATTCTGATTTGAGAGGGTTCCGTGATTTTGTTATATTACCATATAGATGTGCCCAATGTATCGATCCGCTACAACTTAAATTGGATTCTGTATTGTTGTTCCATTTCGATGTATTGTGCTGTTAATCTATTTCAATCTAAGATAGGTTCCGAGTTATTTCATTACAACTGAGGCCTGTTCCCATTTACAGTAGGCCTGTCTCTTTGTTTCAATTTAATTGGGATGTGTTACCCGTTTCTCCTTTCCAACTGAGATGGTTTCCTTGTGGTTCCATTCTGATTGAGAATAGATTCCTTGTGGTTCCATTTGGGCTGAGATGGTTTCCTTGTGGTTCCATTCTGACCATGATGGGTTCCTTGTGTTTCCATTACATTTTAGATGGGTTCCTTGTGGTTCCATTCCTTGTGTTTCCATTCCAATTTAGATGGGTTCCTTGTGGCTCCATTCCAACTAATATGGGTTCCTTGTGATTCCATTCCGACTGAGATTGGTTCTGGGTTGTTATTCTATTTCCATTGATATGAGTTCCTGCTGATATTTTTGATTTTCATTGATATGGGTTCCTTGTGATTCCCTTCTGACTAAGATGAGTTCCTTGTGGTGGTTTCATTGCAGCTAAGATAAGATCCTTGTGGTTCCATGCTAACTGAGATGGGTTCCTTGTGTTTCCATTCTCACTGAGATAGATTCCGTGTGGTTTTACTCCAACTACGATGGGTTCCTTGTGATTCCATTCCAAATGGGATGGGTCCTGGGTTGCTTTTCTATTTCCATTGATATGATTTTCGGATGTTAATTTTTCCATTGAGATAGGTTCCATATTGTTCCATTCCAACTGTTGCTAATATACTCCGACTTAGCTGTGTTCCATATTTGTTAATCTATCCTGATTTTAGATGTGTTCAGTGTTATTGATCCATTCAAAATTTAGATTTCATGTTATTGTTCCATTCTGACTGAGACTGGTTTATGTTGTTGTCTCATTCTAACTAAGATTGGTTTTGTGTTGTGGTTTCATTTGACTGAGATGCCTTCCTTATTTCTCCATTTTGCCTGAGATGCATTCCTTATTGTTACATTATGACTGAAATGCGTTCTGTGTTGTTGATCTGTTCCAACCGTTATTTTTCCTTGTTTGTTTGTCCATATCTACTGCCTTTTTGTTCTGTTGTAAATGTAATTGCAAAGGGAATATATTTCTTTTTATCGATCCATTCTGACTGAGATTGGTTCAGTCTTATTTCATGTTGACTAATGGACCCCTTCTTCTATTCTGACATAATAGGTTCCGTGTTGTTCATTAATCTCAATTTGAGAAGGATTCAGATTTTTGGTTATTTGTGTTTGAGATGTGTTCTGTGCTGCTGGTGCGTTCCAGATCGAGATGTGTTTCATGTTGTTGGTCTGTTTGGAACTGAAACTTTTTTCAGTGCTGTGGTTCCATTTTGACTAAGATATTTTTTTTTTTTTTTTTTGTTGATTCATTCTGAATTGTAATGTTTTCAGTATAGACGATCCATTCTAACTAAGACTGGTTTTGTCTTGTTCCATTAAAATTGAGATGAATTCCTTGTTATTCCAAAACAAATTTGATATTTCGTATTGATGATCTATTTCAATTCAAGATGAATTTCATGTTTTTGTTTATTTCTATTGAAACATGGGAGTTCTGCTTTTTAATGAAATCTTTATTGAAAATGGTTCAGCATTGGGTTATTCCATTTTACTGCGATTGGTAAGAAGTTTTGCATCCATTTTGAGATGCATTTTGTGGTGCTAACACATTCTGACTAGGATATTGTGGAGGATTTATTTTTGCTTTATTTTGATTTTTGTTTTTGCCAAATTCTGAGAGAGAGAGAGAGAGAGAGAGAGAGAGAGAGAGAGAGAGAGAGAGAGAGAGAGAGAGAGAGAGAGAGAGAGAGAGAGAGAGAGAGAGAGAATTTCATTTGCTTTAGTTTTGCTAGATCGCGCGAGAGTGTGTGTTTGTGTGTGTGTTTGTGTGTTTGTGTGTCCGCGGTGCGCGCCGAAGAACAAGTGGTATTTAGCGAATGATTGTTTGTAGTGGGAGAGACTGTTGGTACAAATGAGATTGTTTGTTTATGTTTTTAGTTAGGTTATGACAGTGGTGAATGCTTCGGAGCGAATGCTTTTTTTATTTGACTGCAGCTTAAGGCAGTTGTGTGAACGCTGGATTATATATATTTTTCGACCAGCGTGGAAGTGTTTTTTTGATTTTCTAAGTAAGTACAGTTTTGTTTATCTTTGCTTGTAGTGATTGTGAATGATAGGAACAATTTATTATTTATGTTTGATAATAGTGCGATAGTTCAGTTAGTTAGGAATGTTCATAAGTGTTTTTCTTTTTTATATTGGCAGGCCGTGATTCCTCCTTTGGAGAGACCCAAGTTTTTCAGAAAGTGGATGTATTGTTGATGACTTGGCCTGTATTACGATTTTGTTTGGACTGCTCATTTGATTGATCAACTGTTGATGACCTGGCCTGTTTATTACAATTAAGATTACGAATGATGAAGATGATGATGATGATGATATCGACGACGATGACACCCATGACCCCGAGGAGTTAAGGCCGTTATGGAAATTTAAAACAGTCTTCGGGTTTCATATAGTGGTGTTGTGCCATAAAAGACAGTTGGCTTGTGTGTATAGACAGTGTTGGTGTCTATAAAATATATATGAACACAGATATTTATTTGGGTGTTGGTGTGCGGTTGATTTAAGTTTTGTTAGGGGTTTTGTTGATTATTTGAATGGTGGTTATTATATATTTAGTGTGAAGTTTATGATTAGTTGTAAGTGTGATTATTATGGTTATAAGTGTGGTTGCTGGTGTTTTTCGTTAAATATTCTAGAATATAAGGAAATATAGTTTTAGGGTTATGTTTAGTTTTTTTTACCTTCTGTTAAAGAGTCTGGTATAGATAATGTAAGGGGAAAGTTTGTTTTGTTGAGACAATTGTCTGTAGGTGTGATTCAGGGTGTGGGGCTTTTTTTTTAAACATCCCGCCACATTATTTTGGCACCCGAACAGGGACAGTCGAGGTGGGATTGAACCAGACTCTTTCACAAAGGTTATGTTTAGGATTTAGATTTAAGGTTAACGACAATGGAAGGTAAATTAAAGGCTTTGGAGGAGGAATTGCGGCATTATAAAGAACGGGAGCAGATGTTGATAGTTGAGAAAGAGAGGTTGCTAGTAGAGAATGAGAGGTTGAACTGGGAGAATGAGGCGATGCAGAAGGAGCTTAGGGAGTTGAAGGGAACTGTAGAGAAAGTGGAAGAATGTTTTGAGATGAGGATGAAAGAGAATGAGGAACGGATGGAGAACCGATTGGAAGCTATGATGGGGCAAGTCATGGGGATGATGAAAACTATAATGGGTGAAGGTGCAGTCGGAGGAGTGTCCTCAGCTTCGGGTAATGGGTTGGTAGTGGAAGAGAAGGTTAAGGTAGGTGATAATGGGAAAGGAAGTGATAGTGATAGTAGTAATAGTGATGGTGATATTGAAGATAAGGGAATTAGGCATAGTAAGAATGAACAGAAAGGTGAGAGGAAAGATGAAAGGAAAGGTAAAAGTGATGTGAAGAAAGAGAAGAAAAAGTATCAGGCTGATAGCAAGGACGATCGTGAATGGGTGAAAGTGGTAAGTAAGAAAAAGGGTAAGAAGGGAATGGTTAAGGATAGGAATTTAAGTGTGGAAGTGGATTCATTATATTCAAATGAGGAAGAAGGTAACAAGGGAGTAGACAGTGATGATAGCAGTGAGAATGAACGTGATGTGTGTAAGACTGTGTTTATGAGAGAGGTACCTCGGTGTGAAAGGTTCAATGAGCATAGCAGTAGGGATGTATATGATTTTTTCAAGGAGTATGAGAGGTATTGTCAGGATAAGTATGGTGATAGTAAAAGAGTTTGGGCTAGGGAGTTAGGAGAATATTTGACTGGGTATTTGTTGACGATGTATGGAGTGATAATGAGTGTAGGGGACGTTGATTATGAAAGTGTGAAAAAGAGAATAATTGAGCAGGTAAAACGTATGAAAGGGAGTGTTTAGTATAAGCGTAAGAATGATTTTGATGAAGCACAGATGAATGCAGGAGAAGCGATATCAATGTACGTATGTAGGCTGGAAACGTTAGCTAGGAAGAAGTATGGGGATGAAGGCATAAATGAGAATAAGGAGTTAATGAAGAAGTTTTTGGCTACTGTACCCGAGAATGTTGCCGAGTTTGTTAATTTGAAACGGAAGGAGAAAATGAGGTGGACGAAAGAAAGATTGACATGGGATGATATTTTAGAGATAGTTGAGGATTACGAGTTGGATAGATGTATGAAAGAAAGTAAATCTGTGAGTGTAAGAACTGGAATGGAGGAAAGTATGCCAGAATTTGTTAGTTTTAGAGATGCTGTTATGAGAGGACCGATGAGGGTAGCTGATAGTGTAGTAGATAGGAGTGCTAGGGCGAGTAATGTGGGAATACCTGTAAGGACAAATGAAGGGTTCAGGCAAGGGAATCAGGTTTGGAGGGATAGGAGTGTTAGTGCGCATCGAGGTATGTCAGATAGTCGTGTCCGTAATGAAAAGTGTTATAGGTGTGGAAAGGAAGGTCATAAGAAGAATGAATGTAGATGGGCTCTAGGTGCTTGTTTTGGATGTGGTGAGGTAGGGCATAGAATTAGCGAGTGCAAGAAAGAGAAAGGGGTAAAATGTTATCGGTGTGGTATGACAGGGCACATAGCGAGTGGATGTCGGAGTAATCGTACAAATGTGATTTGCGGTAATTGTGGTAAGGATGGTCATTATGCTAGAATGTGCAAGGAGCCACGGGGTAAGTGTACTGAATGTGGTGTAGATGGGCATGTAGCTAGGGTATGTAGGAAGAAGGGAGTAAATCAGCCAGGATGTTCGGGAAACTAGAGTGTAAGAGGGTTCAGCTGGGTGAGTCCTCCTGTGTGTGTGGAAGGAATAGGATCAATGTTTGTGAGAATGGGATGAATAATTGGTTGGAAATGAGCAAGTATGAATCTAGTATGCATGAGAAGTTAGGGCTGGAAAATAAACAATTAGTGTTAGTTGAATATAGGAGAAAGAGGCGTTTGAAAGTTTTAAGTGAGGAGAAAGTGCAAGGGAAATTCATAGGTATAGGTAAGAATATGAATAAGTATGACAAGGGTGTAAATGTACAAGTGAGTGTGGAGGATAAATGCATTAATACAGATGAATCATGGCTGAGTATGAATGATACCTATAGTGTGTGTGGCTTTTCTTTAGGTGATGTAAAAGAAAGGATGACGAATGCGAGAGTGAGAGATAGGAGAATGATTAGTAGTATGAATGAATCTTTTGCTAAAGTTGAGAATGTTTTTGATGAAATGGATGAACTGTTTACAGAAATTAGTGTAATTTTAGGGCCAGATGAGAACGAGGTAGATATGATTGTACATGATATATTAGATGATAGGGATTTAGATAGGAATAGTGTTAATGTAGCGAATGATGGTGATAAGGAAGAAGTGAATGAGAGAGTATATGGAGGCCCAGTTACTCGGAGTAGAGGTCCCGTTCCCGACTGCGACTGGGTAATGAAAAAAATATTGTAAGTTTTGTGTGATTAGGATTTGGCAAAGTAAGGGGGGAGAAATGTGGAGGATTTATTTTTGCTTTATTTTAATTCTTGTTTTTGCCAAATCCTGAGAGAGAGAGAGAGAGAGAGAGAGAGAGAGAGAGAGAGAGAGAGAGAGAGAGAGAGAGAGAGAGAGAGAGAGAGAGAGAGAGAATTTCATTTGCTTTAGTTTTGCTAGATCGCGCGAGAGTGTGTGTTTGTGTGTGTGTTTGTGTGTCCGCGGTGCGCGCCGAAGAACAAGTGGTATTTAGCGAATGATTGTTTATAGTGGGAAAGACTGTTGGTACAAATGAGATTGATTGTTTATGTTTTTAGTTAGGTTACGACAGTGGTGAATGTTTCGGAGCGAATGCTTTTTTTATTTGACTGCAGCTTAAGGCAGTTGTGTGAACGCTGGATTATATATATTTTTCGACCAGCGTGGAAGTGTTTTTTTTATTTTCTAAGTAAGTACAGTTTTGTTTATCTTTGCTTGTAGTGATTGTGAATGATAGGAACAATTTATTATTTATGTTTGATAATAGTGCGATAGTTCAGTTAGTTAGGAGTGTTCATAAGTGTTTTTCTTTTTTTATATTGGCAGGCCGTGATTCCTCCTTTGGAGAGACCCAAGTTTTTCAGAAAGTGGATGTATTGTTGATGACTTGGCCTGTATTACGATTTTGTTTGGACTGCTCATTTGATTGATCAATTGTTGATGACCTGGCCTGTTTATTACAATTAAGATTTCGGATGATGATGATGATGATGATGATGATATCGACGACGATGACACCCATGACCCCGAGGAGTTAAGGCCGTTATGGAAATTTAAAACAGTCTTCGGGTTTCATATAGTGGTGTTGTGCCATAAAAGACAGTTGGCTTGTGTGTATAGACAGTGTTGGTGTCTATAAAATATATATGAACACAGATATTTATTTGGGTGTTGGTGTGCGGTTGATTTAAGTTTTGTTAGGGGTTTTGTTGATTATTTGAATGGTGGTTATTATATATTTAGTGTGAAGTTTATGATTAGTTGTAAGTGTGATTATTATGGTTATAAGTGTGGTTGCTGGTGTTTTTCGTTAAATATTCCAGAATATAAGGAAATATAGTTTTAAGGTTATGTTTAGTTTTTTTTACCTTCTGTTAAAGAGTCTGGTATAGATAACGTAAGGGGAAAGTTTGTTTTGTTGAGACAATTGTCTGTAGGTGTGATTCAGGGTGTGGGCTTGTTTTTTAAACATCCCGCCACAGTATGTTCTACATATGTTTATCTATTCATAATCAGAATAGGATTAGTTGATTTGTTCCATATCAATTGAGATATGTCCTGTTTTGTTGATGGCTTCAGAACGAGATTGGTTCGGTTTTGTTGTTCCATTTTGACTGAGATGGGTTTCATATTACTGAAACATTTTGACTGAGATTGGTTCTGTTATCATGGTCCATTCCATCTTTGGTTTGTTCCATTTTTGCATACCTATTCCGATTTGTGATGCGTTATTTGTTTTTCTTCCAACTTTATTAAGATATGTTAAATACCTAAGTTCCATCTTGATTGAGGTAGTTCCTGTGTGGTTGATCATTTCCGACAGAGATTGCTTTCATGTTTTGCTCCATTTTGTCTGAGATGGGCATCTTGTAATTCCATTCCAACCAAGACGGATTTTGTATTGTTACATTTCAACTGAGTTCTTTTTTGTCATTCTTAATCGACCGAGATGGAAACCTTATTGGTCCATTTCAACTGCTATAAGTTTATTTTTGTTATTCCATTTCGACTGAGAAGGAAGTCCTTGTCGTCCCATTCTGATTGAGAGGGGTTGCAGGTTCTTAATCCATTCCAACTGAGGTGTGTTCTGTATTGTTTGCCCATTTGTATTGAAATTTATTTCACATTATTGCATTTGGATAGAAATTTGTTCTGAGCGGTTGTATTTAGATAAAGATTTGTTAATCATTGTTGCATTTAGAAAATTAGTTCCAAATTCTCACATTTAAACAGAGATTTTTTTCTGTGGTGTTGTATTTGAATTAAGATTTGTATTTTGTTGTTACATTCAAATATAGATTTGTTCCGCATTGTTACATTTAGGTAGAGATTTTTTTCCGTGTTGTTAAATTGAGATAGAGATTTGTTCCTTGTTGTTTTATTTAGATGAAGATTTGATACACACTGTTAACTTTAAATAGAGATTTGTTTCACGTTGTTGCAATTAGATAGAAATTGGTTTTACATTGCTGCATCTATGAAGAAATTTATTCATTGTTGTTCCATGTACATAGAGATTTGTTTGTTGTTACCATTACGTAGAAACTGGTTCTATGTTGCTGCATATATAAAGAGATTTTTACCGCATTATAGAATTTAGATAGAGATTTGTTCCATGTTGTTGCATTTCGATAAAGATTTGTTCGATGTTATATTTATATATAGAATGGTTCCATGTTGATGCATTTTAATTATCGATTTTAGATAGAAATTTATTCTTTGTTACTGCATTAATATTGTACCAACCGTGTGTCACACGATCGTACATAGTAATGACATTTCTTTTTTTTTTTTATATGTTATACTTTGCATCTTCGCTCTCCCCTCGCACTGATAGGGACCTGAATAAACATGCCTGTTTTTCTCACCGTTTACTGTTAACAGAATCGGTTGTCAGTTGAACATGAAATTTCCTGTTATGTTTTTTATTTCCTTTTTGCATGGAGTTTATGTATATATAAACGAATGTTCTGTAATAAAGTTACTCAGTTGCTTTCATCCTGCCTTCTTAGACATAGCCTCTCTCGGCCCGTCACATTGGTGATCCCGGAAGTCGACTCACTCTTCCCGCCTTCCACACAACCCCACCCACCCCCGTCATTGGTTCTATGGCGGACTCCACGGAACTTGGCGCCACCCCCATTGAAACTTTCGTCGTTCGCCAACGGAGAGACGTTTGCTTGGTTTCAGCGCGTAGAAGTCTAGTTCCGCATCAAGGGCGTGACTCGCTTAACCAGATTATGTACTCGCGGCGATGCCCGAGGACACCTTCCCGGATATATCTGACTGCCTTTTTGAACAAGGAGACACCCCAATAGCGTATGACGCCCTCAAAACTTACCTTCTGCAGCAGTACTCGCTGTCGCCAGCCGCCCGTATAGCAAAGCTTTTTCAGCTCTCTCAACAACCGTTGGGGGACCAAAGGGCTTCGCTTGCCCTCAGGGATATGACCAGTTTCACTCGCCTGCAACCTTCCGCAGACGGCTCTCCTCGTGAGGTGAACCTACTTGATGACCAAAGCCGATGCCCTTATGGACAGCCACTTCATGACCCTCAAGACTTCCATCAACGCCTCCACTCCTGAAAAAGAGGACGCCTATTCAACATCAACCGAAGCTGACATGAATGCCGTAGGACACACACACCTACCCCGTGACGTGCCGGAGCGGCGACAAAGCCACCCATCACCCATCACTCGCTCGTGCCCCAACTAATGACTTCTACAGCCACTTACTGCCCCCCATCAGCCGCAGTTTTGCTACTACTACTACAGATTCAGGGCAGCCGTGAAGAAATGTGCGCCAAGGATTGTCAGTGGCCAAAAAACGTGTAAGTAGGCCAGGGCTCGTGGCGGTGGCCTCCCGTGTTTCTAATCTTTTCTTTTTACATGATGCAGGGGTGGGTGTGTGATTTTTGGTAGACAGGGGTGCTTGTTCTTTTTTGACAAGGGGACTCTTCAAGACAAGGCGTAGTCTGTCTATGTCTGCTGACGTCCATGTGGTAGCTGCCAACGGATCTGCGATACCCACCTACGGTTACGAGAACCTCACATTATCATTTGGAAACGGTAAATTTAATTGAAAGTTTATCGTTGCTGACGTCACATTGTCAATCCTCGGTGCGGATTTCCTCTCTCATTTCCACCTTCTGGTCAATGTCACTCACCGACGATTGGTCAACACAGACTCGTACTTGTCGACACCTCTTCAACCTGCCCCCTCTAACCTCGATCTCCACATCAGCGCACCCACAGATGCCTACGCCCACCTCCTTACCTCGTACCCGAAATGTTTCCGTCCAGAACTTCGCCAAACGCCCATGGCTCCTGCCAAGTACGTTATTTATCACCATATCAAGACGACGGGACCCCCAGTCTTCGCAAAATTGAGGCATCTGGCACCTGATCGATTGGCAGCCACCAAGCAGACGTTCGACGAAATGGAGGAAATGGGCCTTTGCCAAAAGGCCACGAGACCATGGTCGTCACCCTTACACATCGTTCTGAAGAAAGACGCCTACCTCCGTCCGTGCGGGGATTACAGGCGCTTGAACATGCAAACAGAACCGGATCCCTAACCCCTCCCAAACATCGCTGACGTGACCTCCTACCTGCACAAAGCGAAGGTTTTCTCCACGCCCGGCCTCCTGAAGGGTTATTATCAGGTGCCTACGAACCCAGAAGACATCCCCAAGACCGCCATCACCACTTCGTTTGGTACATACAGCTTCAATTACTCCTGTTTTGGCCTTCATAATGCTGGGGACACTTTTCAACGTCTCATGGATAGCGTCTTAGGGGACCTCCCCCTCTGTGTAAGTTATATGGACGACATACTTGTGTTCTACTCCTCAAAAAGAGGAACACTTCCATCACCAGCACATCATGCTCGACCGCCTGCAACAAAACGGCCTTGTAGCCCGGTACGACAAGTGTACTTTTGGCGCCAACAAAGTGTCGTTCTTAGGTCACCGCATCACACCTGAAGGAGTCCATCCCCTCCCTGAGAAGGTAGCAGCCATTCAGAACTTCCCCACGCCCTCGACCGTTAAAGCTCTGTATTGGGCATGATCAACTATTATCACCCTTTTTTGCCAGCCATTGCTGCCAATCTTGCTCCCCTCTACGCCTCCCTCAAGGGTAAGCCAAAAGACCTGAAGTGGGGTCCCCTTCAAGAAGCGGCCTTCTGCAATACAAAGAAGGCACTATCAACCGCTGCTGCTCTCACTTTTCCCATCCCACATGCCCCTCTCCTTCTCTCCACCGATGCCAGCGACGTCGTTATTGGTGCAGTACTCGAACAGGTGGTCAACGGCTCGCCCCGCCCATTGGTCTTCTTCAGCAGAAAACTGTCCAAGGCAGAATCGGGTTATTCTACCTTCGGTCGCGAATTGCTGGCGGTGCACTTGGCTGTTCGTCACTTTCGCCATTTCTTAGAAGGTACGCCCTTCGTCATTCTCACAGACCACATGCCTCTGGTGCAAGCCTTCACTCGACAGTCTGACGCCTGGTCTGCCCGGCAATGCTGACATCTCTCCGCCGTGGCTGAATACAATTGCACCCTTCAACACGTCCCTGTGAAAATGAATCCCGTTGCCGGTGCCCTGTCAAGAAATATGTTAGCTGCCATTCAACTGGGATTGGATTACAATGCCTTGGCTGAAGCCCAACGACGGGATCCAGAGTATCAAGCATGTAGGACATCCTGCACATCCCTCCATTGGAAAGATATCACCCTCGACGTCTCCAACACCACCCTTCTCTGTGACAACAGGACTGGTAGACCGCAACCGTGGATTCTTGCTCCCATGCGCCGACAGAAGTTTGATTTCATTTACAGCCTTTCACATCCCTCATGCCGTTCTATTACAGAGCTGATGAAGACGAAGTTCACTTGGCACGGCATTTCTAAGGATGCTAAGGATTGGGTCCGCACCTGTACTTCTTGCAAAACTTCCAAAGTACATCGACACACGAATTCAGGAGTGGGCACCTTTCCTCAACCTCAGCGTCTTTTCGCACGCATTAACGTCGACGTTGTAGCCTCCCTACCCACATCACAAGGATATCGTTACCTGTTTACCGTCATCGACCGCTCCACTCATTGGCCTGAAGCCCTTCCCATGGAAACTACAATGTCTGCCTCATGTACATCTGCCTTACTCTTAGGATGGATTGCAAGATTTGGTATCCCTGAGCATATCACTTCTGACAGGGGTACCATTTTCACCTCTCAATTGTGGACATCTTTAGCGAATCTCCTGGGCATCACCCTACATCAGACAACTGCCTACAACCCCACTGGCAATGGAATGGTTGAACGTTTTCATCGCACCCTCAAAGCAGCTTTGATGTCCTGCTGCAAGGATTGCAACTGGTTTACTCAGCTTCCCTGGGTTCTCCTGGGACTAAGGACCACTCCTAAAGATGCCCTCGACGTCTTGGCAGCCGAAATGGTGTATGGCGACCCGTTGGTCGTCCCTGCCGAACTTTTTCTTTCGACAACCACCTCCGACCATCTCCAGCGCATACGTCATGTCGTGGGAAAATTTACTCCATGCCGCCAGACTTACAAGCCCCCAACGAAGCATCACATACTGACAGACTTGCATTCTGCAACGCACGTCTTCCTAGGTAATGACACTACCGGGCCACCGCTAACGCCCCCTTACACGGGCCCTTTTCTTGTGATCCGTTGCAGTCCGAAAGCATTCCTACTAAACATTCTTGGCAAAGAAGACTGGGTCTCCATTTATTGTCTAAAATCTGCTTATCTCCTGCCAGATGATCTGCCTACAGTTCACCTCTCTAGATCAGGGCGCCATATTTTACGGGGGGAGCCATGTACCAACCGTGTGTCACACGATCGTACATAGTAACGACATTTCTTTTTTTTTTGTATATGTTATACTTTGTATCTTCGCTATTCCCTAGCACCGATAGGGACCTGAATAAACATGTCAGTTTTTTTCACCGTTAAGTGTTAACAGAATCGGTTGTCGGTTGAATATGAAATTGCCTGTTATGTTTTTTATGTCCCTTTTGCCTGGACTTAATGTATATATAAATGAATGTTCTATAATAAAGTTACTGTTTCTTTCATCCTGCCTTCTTAGTCACAGCCTTTCTCGGCCCGTTACTATATAGAGATTTGTTCCATGCTGTTCCATTTACATAGGGATTTGTTCCGTGTTGTTGCATTTACATAGAGATTAGTTCGTTGTTGCATTTAGATAGACTGTTTCCGTTCTGCATTTATATAGAATTTTTAATTTACATATAGATTTGTTTTTTCTTGTTGCATTTAGATAGAGATTGTTTGTTGTATTTCGATAGGGATTTGTTCTATGTTGTTCCATAGAGATAGAGATTGCTCCGTGTTGTTGCGTTTAGATAGAGATTTATTTCGTTGTTAAATTTAGATAGAGATTTGTTCCGTGTTGTTGCATTTAGATATAGATTTGTTTGCTGTTACACGTGGATAGAGATTTATTCCATGTTGTTGCAAATAAAGATTTTTTTCTGCATTTTTAATTTAGTTAGAGACTTATTCTATGTTGTTGCATTTAGATAGAGATTTTTTCTTTGTTACATATAGATAAAGATTTTTTCAATGTTGTTAAATTTAGATAGAGATTTTACCCCCTCCTCTGAATTTAGAATTTTTTTCCGTGTTGTTGCATTAAAATAGAGATTTTTTTCCTCATTTTCAATTTAGATAGAGATTTGTTCCATGTTGCCATTTAGATAGAAATTTATTCTGTTTTGTTGCATTTAGATAGAGATATCTTCCTTGATGTTGTATTAAGATAGAGATTTGTTCAGTGTTGTTGCATTTAGATATAGATTTGTTCCACATAGTTACAGTTACATAGGGATCCTTTACGTGGAGTTGTATTTAGATGAAGATTTATTCCATGCTGTTTCGGTTCGATAGAGATTTGTTCCGTGTTGTGGCATTTAGATAGCAGTTTGTTCTACGCTGTTACATTTACATGCGGATTTCTTCAGTATTGTTGCATTTAGATAGAGATTTGTTCCATGCAGTTCTAATTACATAGAGATTTGTTCCGTGTTGTTGAATTTAGATAAAGATTGGTTCCGTGTTGTTCATTTAGATAGAGATTTGCGAAGTGTTTTTGCATTTAGTTATAGTTTTGTTCCATGCAGTTCTAATTACATAGAGATTTGTTACATACTGTTCTTTTTAGATAGAGATTCGTTCCGTGTTGTTGCATTTAGATAAAGATTTGTTCCTTGTTGTGGCATTTAGATAGTGATTTGTTCTTGGGTTTGCATTTAAGTAGAAATTTGTTCCATGCTGTTACATTTAGAAAGATATTTGTTCCATGTTGTTGCTTTTAGATAGAGATTTGTTACTTGCTGTTGTATTTAGATAAAGATTTGTTTCATGCTGTTTTCTTTTGTTAGAGATTTGTTCTGTGCCATTGCATTTAAATGTAGATTAGTTCAACGTTGTTACATGTACATAGGGACTTGTTCCGTTCTGTTACAGTCGGATAGAGATTAATTCCCCATTGTTAAATTTACACAGGTATTTGTTCTATGATGTTGCATTTATATAGAAATTTATTCCTTGCTATTTCATTTAGATGGAGATTTTTTCGGTGTTTTTGCATCTGGATAGAGATTTGTTCCGTGTTGTAGCATTTAGTTATTGATTTGTTCCACGCTGTTCCATTTAGATAGAGATTCGTTCAATGTTGTTGCTTATAGATAGAGATTTGTTCCATGTTGTTACATGAAGATAGATTTTTGTTGTTGTTGTTACATTTGAATGAAGGTTTTTTCTTTATTGTTAGATTAAGAGAAAGAATTGTTGTTACATTTAGAGAGAAATTTCTTCTTTGTTGTTACATTTAGAGAGAAATTTCTTCTTTGTTGTTACATTTAGAGAGAAATTTCTTCTTTGTTGTTACATTTAGAGAGATATTTGTTGCATGTTGTTTCATTTAGACAGATATTTGTCCCATATTGTTTCATTTAGAGAGCAATTTGTTCTAGGTTGTTGATTTTAGATTAATATTTTTTCAAAGTAGTTTTGTTTTAGACTAAGATTTATTCCGCATTGTTGATGTATTAAGATAGAAATCTGTTCCATGCTGTTCCATTTACAAAGAAATTTTTTCCGTGTTATTGCAATTAGATAGAGATTTGTTCCATGTTGTTACATATAGAGAGATATTTGTTCTTTATTATGCCATTTAGATAGAGATTTGTTCCATGTTGTTACTTATAGATAGAAATTTGATTTATGCTGTTGCATTTGGTTAAAGATTTGCTTCAAATTTTTGCATTCAGAGAGAGATTTGTTCGATTTTTCTTTTGTATTTACATAGAGAATTGTTCGATGCTGTTCCATTTAGATAGGGATTTATTCCGTGTTGTCTTTAGATTGAGATATGTTCTATACTGCAGGGTCTATTTAGATAAAGATTTGTTCTGTGTTGTTGCTTTTAGATAAGGATTTGTTCCTTGTGGTTGTATTTAGAAAAAGATTTTTCCATGCTGTTCCATTTTGATAGAGATTCGTTCCGTGTATTTGCCATTAGCTAGAGATTGGTTCCATGTTACATTTACATAAGGATTTGTTCCCTTGTGTTGCATTTAGATAGAGATTTGTTTCTTGTTGTTATATTTATAAAAAAATTGGTTCTAGGTTGTTGCATTCAGATAGAGATTTGTTCCTCGTTGTTACATTTACTTTGGGATTTGTTCAGCGGAGTTGCATTTAGATAGAGATTTCTTGCAAGTTGTTATATTTACCTAGGGATTTGTTTTGTGTTGCTGAATTTAGATAGAGATTTGTTGCAAGTTGTTACATTTACCTAGGGATTTGTTCCGTGTTGTTGCACTTAGATAGAGTTTTGTTGTAAGTTGTTACATTTACTTAGGGATTTGGTCCATGTTGTTGCATTTAGATAGAGATTTGTTGCAAGTTGTTACATTTACTTAGGGATTCGTTCCGTGTTGTTGCATTTAGATAGAGATTTGTTGCAAGTTGTTACATTTACTTAGGGATTTGTTCCGTGTGGTTGCATTTAGATAGAGATTTGTTGCAAGTTGTTACATTTACTTAGAGATTTGTTCCGTGTTGTTGCATTTATGTAGAGATTTGTTGCAAGTTGTTACATTTAGGGATTTGGTCCGTGTTGTTGCATTTACTTAGAGATTTGTTCCGTGTTGTTGCATTTAGATAGAGATTTTTTGCAAGTTCTTTCATTTATTTAGAGATTTGTTCCGTGTGGTTGCATTTAGATAGAGATTTGTTGCAAGTTGATACATTCACTTATTGATTTGTTCTATGTGATTGCATTTAGATAGAGATTTGTTGCGAGTTGTTACATTTACTTAGGGATTTGTTCCGTGTGGTTGCATTTAGATAGATATTTGCTCCATGCTGTTCCATTTAGATAGAGATTTGCTCCATGCTGTTCCATTTAAATAGAGATTTGTTCCTCGTTTTTGCATTTAGATATAGATTTGTTTCTTGTTGTTGCGTTTAGATAGAGATTTATTCCATGTTGTTACATATAGATAGATATTTGTTCTTTGCTGTTACTTTTAGATAGAGATTTGTTCCATATTGTTGCTTTTAGTTAGAGATTTGTTCCTTGTTGTTAAATTTAAATAAAAATTTGTTCCGTGCTGTTGCATTTATATAGAGATTGGTTCCACGTTATTACACACACACATGCACACGCATATACATACATATATATATATATATATATATATATATATATATAATATATATACATACATATATATATATACATACATATATATATATATACATACATATATATATATATATATATATATATATATGTATACATACATATATATATATATATATATATATATATATATATATATATATATATATATATATATATATGTATGTATATATATATATATATATATATATATATATATATATATATATATATATATGTATATAAATATATATATATATATATATATATATATATATATATATATATATATATATATATACATACATATATATAAATATTTATTTATGTATATATATATATATGTATGTATATATATATATATATATATATATATATATATATATATATATATATATATATATATATATATATATGTATGTATATATATGAATACACACACACACACACACACACACATATATATATATATATATATATATATATATATATATATATGTATGTATATATATGAATACACACACACACACACACATATATATATATATATATATATAATATAGGTAGATAACTGTTTTTTGTTGTAACATTTAGATAGAGATTTGTTCCATGTTGTTGCATTTAGATAAAGATGTTTTTCACATTGTTGAATTAAGCTAGAGATTTTTTCGTGTGGTTATTTCTTTTTGACTGAGAGAGAGATCATTGTTGTTCTATTTTGACTAAAATATGTTTCATGTTGTCGCCCAATTTCTTCCTTCGATGCGCATTGAAGAACATGTAATTGTCGTCCTCGTCTATGATTGTATGGACTGCTATAGAGTAAGATATGTGCTTAGAATGTTGCAGTTCTTTTTTACTCATAAACTCGATATACAAATTTGATAAACCTCTGCTGGAAAAGGGAATATGTAGGCGAGATTGATATAATAAAACATCTTTAAAAATATATTCACGAACAAAGAGCAGCGGGGGAAGAAGAGTAATTATAGTCTTTATTGTGAAGCCAATTAGTCAGAAGCTCGTTATAATATTTTGAAGCTATTGTGGTCACAGAGTTGGGTTAATAAGACCCCATTGATCGGTCATTCTGTAGTTGGAAAGATAGCTGAATGTTAATTGCGAATAATGGACAGCATTAAAGTTTTACATGCAAAGTAATGTAGGACAAAATACATTTCCTGTTCATGAATTTTTATCTTGAATTGGAATTGTTTTAATTCTTTTCCTGATTTATTTTTGCTCCTGCCAAATTGAAGGTCGTTATAGGTCTGAACATCATAACGATGTTGAGTACAAAGAATGTCACCCCTTGACCGCCCCACCAAAGCCCCTCTTTACAAACCCTCCCATTACAGATTAACCTTTTCTGTGTGCATCGAAGATCCTGCAGCAAATAATAAAAGTAAGACACAGGAATGCCCTTTACCGAATTCTTATCTTCATTATTTATAGGATTGTATCATTAAGCGTTTTTTTTTTATCGAATAGATATTTATGTCGTTGTTTCTTGATTAATCCTGGTACATAAATCTGGCGTTATATTTCTAATAATCAATGAGAAAATCTCGTTATCTTATAACTCCCTCCTTTTTATAGCGTCTACCTTATTTTTAATGAAAATTCTTTATGTTCATTTCTTGATACACTTTGCTTCTTCACAAAAAATAGCAAACTTCTTTCGACTAATAAAAAAATCGTTTTATGCTCTCAAGTCCCCATCAAATCAGTCATTATTTCATAATATCTTAAAAAGAATGATTAATGATAGTGGAAAACGTTCATCACAACCCCTTGATTGCTCATAGATAGAACCTGTCAGTTAATCTTGACTAATCAAAGTGAGATAAGTCATAATTCATTGATTAATCAGAATGAAAGTTTGAAGTTCTTATTGTTTTGTTGCTCCTAGTGAAATGTTCAGGCATCAATAGGTTTTTACTGCTGTGCAAAACGATGTTTTTATTTCTTGTTTATTGTTAGTAATGGCGGTCATTTCGCCACCTTTTTCAAATAACAAAGGATCCCGCCAGCAAGCATGAGTCAAAATGCCACGAGTTTTGGGACCCTACCCAGAGTCTCACCCCCCTCCAACCATCCTATACCAGTCTACTCCCCCTGAGATCTCAATTTCAGCTACCTTCTACAAGTCACGTGAGAACATCGAGGTCCCAGGACAAGGGAAGCGAGCTGTGAAGGATGTGGGGACACGAGATCAAGCCTGACCAATAGGACAGTGGTCAGGCCAATCCCCCCTACCCCTCCCCAATTGGGGGTCAAGTGGGGTTGATCTACCCAGGGAAAACTGGAGATCTTTTTCTTCGTGAGTCAGCATCCATAAGGAGAACATCTCCTCCTTCTTCACTCAACCTCCTTGAGGGAAACATCATCTCTCTTCACCCTCAAGACATCAGGGAGGCAGGACCTCTGTCTACATCTTTCCACAAGGGAAAGAAACCAGAGTCATTTTTACTAAAGGTAAGGTGTCTGATTTTGAGATTCTCAATATCCTTACCCAACCTGCCATCCCTTCCTTATCACACCCCATTTTTCCTTATCCTCTAAAGAAATCCTACCCACTGAACCTTGTATCCTATCCCTTATACCCAGACCACGTGTGCTGTTTAGTCCTAGTTTTAATTAACTCACCCTGTGACAGTGTTGATTCCCATGTGTAACGTTTAAATCCCTAGCTTTGCATTTTCATTTAATTTGCTTAAAAGTTTTAACCACACGACCTCATCGTGTTCCCAGCCGGTAGAAGTAAGTGTGCTGTTAATAATTCAATTTATTTCCCCTTCCAGGGAACGTTGATTGCTGTGCTGGAGTTTCATCCACGGCCAACCAAACTCCACCCGAAGGTCCTCGTGGCTTAAATTAAAATAGTTACCTGTTGTGCTCCCCTTTCTTTTATTAATTTTTATTTAATTGTTATTGTAAATACATATTTTTGTCAGTATTCCTTGTATCATTGCTGACTGGCGACCTACCATTGTTATTTGTTTTGTTATGGCCCTTGAGTCCCTTAAGCAAGGCCGGACTCGAACCAGTGGCCCGTAACATATTGGCGACCAAATGCCAGGATTCGCTAAGACAGTAATTTAAAATTTATTTTATCAAAGTCAAATTCCCCCCTTTTTTCTGTCTTTAGCGACTTGACGAACCTCAATTTCATTTTAAGTAAATTATATAATCACTGGAGTTGGAACCGTGGAAGAAAACAGCAAAAGCATTCTATTCTCATTGTTAAAGTTTTGTGTTTACTAGTGCGTGTTCGTACCGCGAACCCTTTTGTTTTGGAAACCGCGTGGTAGATATTAGTCCTGTTGTTTACCAGGATAGCTAACCGCGTGAAAAGAATTTGTGTTCTGTTTTTTTTTCTTTCTGAGTGTTTATTATCAAAGTGGTTAAAATTTTCATTTATTATATATATTGTGCATTAAGTGAATGTGTTATTTTGTGTTTTTAAAAAAAAAAAGTGAAGTGAAACTCACGAAATTTTAGGACAAAAACCGTGGCAGGCTGAGCACGTGTTCATTTCAAAACATGGCCAACCTGATATAACTCAGCCCATCGCCGTGTTTCCTAACGAAGCCAAGGTATATTGTCTGTTATTATTATCTTTGTTAATTGTTCACCAATTCTATGGAGACCCGAGATTTTAGTCTAATTTCGTTGTATCAACGCACATCAATCGTTTAATCTTGTGCACGGAATATATTATCATTTATCTTTAGTGCTAGGATATAGACTAGTCTCATATCAGAACCTTTGGCTTACGATTCACGTAAACGTTTTACGGCAGTGAGGCATCATTCTGTAGAGTAACGGTAAGACCACGTGGCGTTCCTTATTTCAATTTTCTTTTCCTTTCCATAGTAAGGGTTCTTAATTTCATTTTATTACTTTCGTGGGATATTATTTTCATGTACATTATTGATATGGATAAATTTTTCATTCATTTATATTGTGCAGTGAGTGACTGTTTAATTTCGTGTTAAAAATAAGTGAATTGAAATTTACGAAATTTTAGGAAGAAACCGTGGTAGACTAAAACACGTGTTAATTTCCTGTGTTGGTAACCATAAGCACACGTGGCATTCATTTTTTCAATTTTCCCGTTTGACAAGTAAGGGTATGTAATTTCTTTTTATTACTTTCTCGTGGGATATTATCTTTATGTACATTTTTTTGAAGGGGATAATTTTCGTTAGACTGTGTAATATGGTTAACCTAAAGATAAAGGACTTATGATGTCACATTTAATTTAAATTTTTTCAGTCACGGTATAGGATCATTAAGATAAAATATTTGGGAGTGTAATTTATTAAATTCATTTTTCTTCTAAAGGGAAAGTATGTAAAGGGGCTGGTGTTTTAACGAAGCATTTAGCAATCTTCGTGACATTGTTTGTTTATTTAATTCGTTATACTTCAAGTATAAATACAAACTTTGCTTTAAGTCACAGGGTTGCAAGTGGTGGTGTTGCAAGAACGCACCCACACACTTTTACAAATCCATTTCTTCTTAAGACTAGCATAGGAGGGTCACACATCGTGGAGATTCCATTTTTTCCTTAAGACTAGCATAGGAGGGTCACACATCGTGGAGATTCCATTTTTTTCCTTAAGACTAGCACAGGAGGGTCACACATCGTGGAGATTCCATTTTTTTCCTTAAGACTAGCACAGGAGGGTCACACATCGTGGAGATTCCATTTTTTCCTTAAGACTAGCACAGGAGGGTCACACATCGTGGAGATTCCATTTTTTTCCTTAAGACTAGCATAGGAGGGTCACACATCGTGGAGATTCCATTTTTTTCCTTAAGACTAGCACAGGAGGGTCACACATCGTGGAGATTCCATTTTTTTCCTTAAGACTAGCATAGGAGGGTCACACATCGTGGAGATTCCATTTTTTCCTTAAGACTAGCACAGGAGGGTCACACATCGTGGAGATTCCATTTTTTTTCCTCAAGACTAGCATAGGAGGGTCACACATCGTGGAGATTCCATTTTTTCCTTAAGACTAGCATAGGAGGGTCAGACATCGTGGAGATTCCATTTTTTTCCTTAAGACTAGCACAGGAGGGTCACACATCGTGGAGATTCCATTTTTTTTCCTTAAGACTAGCATAGGAGGGTCACACATCGTGGAGATTCCATTTTTTCCTTAAGACTAGCACAGGAGGGTCACACATCGTGGAGATTCCATTTTTTTTCCTCAAGACTAGCATAGGAGGGTCACACATCGTGGAGATTCCATTTTTTTTTCCTGAAGACTAGCATAGGAGGGTCACACATCGTGGAGATTCCATTGTTTTTCCTTAAGACTAGCATAGGAGGGTCACACATCGTGGAGATTCCATTTTTTTTTTCCTTAAGTCTAGCATAGGAGGGTCACACATCGTGGAGATTCCAATTTTTTCCTTATGACTGGCACAGGAGGGTCACATATCGTGGAGATTCCATTTTTTTTCCCTTTAAGACTAGCACAGAGGGTCATTCATTGTTGTGATTCCATTTTTATATGACTAGCATAGAGATTCACCCATTGTTGTGATTCCAATTTTTTAAAGACTAGCATAGAGATTCACCCATTGTTGTGATTCCGTTTTTTTTTATGACTAGCATAGAGATTCACCCATTGTTGTGATTCCATTTTTTCAAAAGACTAGCATAGAGATTCACACATTGTTGTGATTCCATTTTTTTTATGACTAGCATAGAGATTCACCCATTGTTGTGATTTCATTTTTTCAAAAGACTAGCATAGAGATTCACCCACTGTGGTGATTCCATTTCTTTTTAAGACTAGTATAAAGGTTCACCCATAGTTGTGATTCCATTTTATTTCGTCCAGCATAGTGTCACCCATAGTTGTGACCTCATTTTTCCCTGACTAGCCCAGAGGGTCACCTACTGTATAGTGGTGATTCCATTTTTTATTGTGTAGTACAGTGGTCATATATATCATTACTTGTTTGGATGCATTACAACCGGACAGCCTAAGCTCACCCATTTTCGTGGCGCTGGTTTTCAAGTTAGGCTCCTGTTCAATTACTTGCAAGGCTTGCTATATTTGGTGATAATTCTTTCTCGAAGGGCATTTTTCGCAGCCTGTGTGCATTTTCCCCAGCTCCATCTTCATCCTTCCTTCCACGAGACTCTTGCGTAAGGCTAGAGCGTCTTTCCCCTCCGTGTAATTTCTTGCACGGTCAACACCGTACCTTGTTCTGTTGAGTTTGTTCTTGTTGCTGTCTCCACAAAAAATTAGCAAAATGACTGCTGCTGAGATTAGCGCATTTGTGGATTTGGCAGAACGACAAGGCTATGAGGGAGAAGCATTGCGAAGGTATGTGCGGGAGCTCATGAATGAAGACAAAGCCCGGAGAAGGACAGGGCAAGAAAGGTTGCGGTATGAAAGAGAGAGAGCGCATGAATTAAGAATGCAGGAGATGGACGCCCGATTGGCACAACTCAACCACTTGCCACCTCAACGCAATGTTGCCAAAGTAAAGCAGGACAATCTCAGGAAGGTCCAGTTCATAGAAGGAGTTACCAAAAAACTCCCTACAGTGGAGTTCCAGATAACCACGCCCCAGCTCCATAGGAAGTGCGGACTAGGGGAAATGAGCGACATCGGACATGAGGGCTACGATTTGCGCATGGGTCAAGAGCCCATGACGGTGGCGCGAGTGCCCCTCAGATGCAAGAAGGCTGCCAAGCCGGAGCCTAAAGCATTGAGGACGCGACCTGCAGGGAAAGACAACTGGGTAGGTACCATTAACCTTGGGGAAATACCTTGGCTAAGTGAGGAGGCCCAAGAGTTTTCCTCCTCCAGCAGTGAGTCTGAGCCTCATACGCCAGAAGTTAATTCTGGTGAAGGTGTGCTGCATCCCACCTCAGGGGATAGAGCTATTTCCAGCACCATGCCAGAGGTCTCAGAGGAGGGCCAGGCGTCTCCCCCTTCCAGAAATGAGTCTAAGCTTTGTACCCGAGAGAGCTCCCCAGCTAAAGCAATGATGCTTCCCAACAGGCCAGAGGTCTCAGAGGAGGACCGAGGGGCAGCACCCATCATTCCAGAGACCCCCAGGAGCCAAACAGAGCCCATCAGATTTCAGCTGTCGGACAAGACGCTGGAAAACTACGGGGAAGTTGCTGATTCAGACAAAGCAGAAAGAATTACTCTCTCAAAGGAGAACTTCCTGCAGAAGGATGGGGTGCTCCTCAGAATCACCCGAGGTTCTCACGATCCTGCTGAGGCCCTGCGTCAGCATGTAGTTGTCCCCCATAATTCCCGCTTGCCGGTGCTACGAATGGCCCATGAGGGACTGGGAGAGCACTCTGGGGTGAAGCGCACAACCCAACTGCTGCAGCCCCATTTTTTCCGGCCGGGCTGGCAGAAGGGTGTTAAAGCTTCCGCAACCTCCTGCCATCCTTGCCCAGTCTCCGGTAACTATAAGCAATTAATGCTGAGGGCCTCGCTCCAATTCATCCCATCCATTAGTGTCACAGAACTGACACAATTCTTTTATTGGTATGGCTTCCTAGCCACATTTCAGAAGGACGAAGGTTCCCACTTCATGGCAGAGGAGTCACGACCTCTGACCATACTCATAATTCATTTTTGGCTTCACCAGGTGCAAGCAGGAATTCCCAACTGTGGGATTTACTTGAATTTCTTCCAGACATGGGATAAACTCCAAACTCAAGAGAATGAGCTCTCAGGCATGGGCTCATCTCTTGAGCATCTTGGATCCTATTGTGCGGACCAAAAGTTCCCGCTGTCATTCCTAAAGGACCGTAATCCTCTAAACTACTTGACTGAGCTACGTAATGGGAATAAAGGGCTCATGAGGTGCGGCATAGACCTCCAGAACTACAACTGGAAGGTCAAGCGCCTAAAGAACTCGTATGAGAGAGATGTGTTCTCCCGGCATTAGTGCCCAATGCACAGTGCCATGTCCATAGCGTAGCCATAGTCAGTAGGTAAATTTAGTTTGTATGAAAAAATATTTATTGGCCTTGGTGTCTCCCCAGGTAAATAAACTTGAGGAGCCATCTTGGCATCATTATTTGCATTTAATTTATTTTTATGTATTTATTTTATCTTTCTTTGCATATAAGCCAATTTTCTTCAATTTTATGCCTACCACTGCACTAGGTCACTTAACTTTAACCTTTTTTTACATTTTAATTTTCCATTTTGCATTTTTTAATTTTTCAGTTGCTGCCTCACAGCCAGCATACTTATTTCTACGTGGCACTTAAAGTTAATCTACTGTCAAAATAATGTAAAATGATGACCCTAGTTGCAGCTTAGATATTTATCCATTATCGTGGTGAGACTCACTGAGGGAGGAGTCATTAAGGCTAGTGGCTTCAGACCTTGCTTGCAGAGTTCTTGTCCTGTTTAGGACAAAATCTCTGCTAAAATGGGGGGCTGTTAGTAATGGCGGTCATTTCGCCACCTTTTTCAAATAACAAAGGATCCCGCCAGCAAGCATGAGTCAAAATGCCACGAGTTTTGGGACCCTACCCAGAGTCTCACCCCCCTCCAACCATCCTATACCAGTCTACTCCCCCTGAGATCTCAATTTCAGCTACCTTCTACAAGTCATGTGAGAACATCGAGGTCCCAGGACAAGGGAAGCGAGCTGTGAAGGATGTGGGGACACGAGATCAAGCCTGACCAATAGGACAGTGGTCAGGCCAATCCCCCCTACCCCTCCCCAATTGGGGGTCAAGTGGGGTTGATCTACCCAGGGAAAACTGGAGATCTTTTTCTTCGTGAGTCAGCATCCATAAGGAGAACATCTCCTCCTTCTTCACTCAACCTCCTTGAGGGAAACATCATCTCTCTTCACCCTCAAGACATCAGGGAGGCAGGACCTCTGTCTACATCTTTCCACAAGGGAAAGAAACCAGAGTCATTTTTACTAAAGGTAAGGTGTCTGATTTTGAGATTCTCAATATCCTTACCCAACCTGCCATCCCTTCCTTATCACACCCCATTTTTCCTTATCCTCTAAAGAAATCCTACCCACTGAACCTTGTATCCTATCCCTTATACCCAGACCACGTGTGCTGTTTAGTCCTAGTTTTAATTAACTCACCCTGTGACAGTGTTGATTCCCATGTGTAACGTTTAAATCCCTAGCTTTGCATTTTCATTTAATTTGCTTAAAAGTTTTAACCACACGACCTCATCGTGTTCCCAGCCGGTAGAAGTAAGTGTGCTGTTAATAATTCAATTTATTTCCCCTTCCAGGGAACGTTGATTGCTGTGCTGGAGTTTCATCCACGGCCAACCAAACTCCACCCGAAGCTCCTCGTGGCTTAAATTAAAATAGTTACCTGTTGTGCTCCCCTTTCTTTTATTAATTTTTATTTAATTGTTATTGTAAATACATATTTTTGTCAGTATTCCTTGTATCATTGCTGACTGGCGACCTACCATTGTTATTTGTTTTGTTATGGCCCTTGAGTCCCTTAAGCAAGGCCGGACTCGAACCAGTGGCCCGTAACATTATTCATATTAAGAAAACAGTCTATGTTCAAAGTATTTACTACTCGGAAAAAAAATCCATCCTTTTTCTGGATTACTCAGAGAAAATATGTCATTATTTCTTGATTACCCACAGAAAATGTCATTATATCCTGATTATTCACGGAAATTATTTTACTATTTACTAATTACTCACAAAAATGTCATATCCCGATTACTCCAAATAAAAAAGATAAAATATATATTATTATTTCCACTCACAGAAAATGTCAATATTTACTGATTATTCGGAGATAAAATGTAATTTTTTTTCTGATTACTCAGACAAAATATGTCATATGACCTGATTACTTAGGCAAAATATGTCACATGATCTGATTTCTCACCCAAAATATGTCATGAATACTTGATTACTCAGAAAAAATATGTCCTTATTTTCTATTATTCAGACAAAATTTTATTATTTCTTGGTTACTCAGAGAGAATTTCATTATTACGTAATTGCTCAGAAAACCTATGAAAGTTTAAGACATTTAAACAAATTTCAATAAATAAAGAGCGGCATATCTCAAATTAGTAGTATTCTATTTAGAATTATAATAGTGTATAATAGTGTTGAGGTAATATTATGGCTTTCTTAAACGATATTTATGACTCGTGTGGTTTTAATTTTTCCCATTTATGTAGAGAAATTACTTATATATCATTGAGAGAAGGATTTTGTTTTATCTGGCCTCGGGCATTGATTTACTAAAGAAATTCCAAATCCACTCTTGCATTTTATGGGAACATAATTATTTATTAACTATTGCATGTATTGATAATTCCTTAATGATAGATGTGAACGGAATAAAGAACATGGCGGGAATAATTTTCTTTTCATCGTAATTTTTATTTTGACAAGTGTTATTTGATTTCCGATTATTTCAGAAAGAAACATTACATCAATGATATTTTCCCTATCCAGCTTTTATTAATGTCATAATCCTATATTATCTAGATATAATCATTATTATTATCACTATCAATAATACAATTATTATAATGGTATTTATCTTCGTAATGCAATTAATTATTTACAATTCGTTTATATGTGGGGAGGTTTTTAGGAAAATTTCGCTGATAGGAACCAAATGACTAATAACTAGAAAAAGGGCTTTGGGAGAGCTAGAAATTTATTATATGTGTGATCATGGAACTTGCTAGTATTAGATTTCCCTCTCTTGGCGAAGGTTTGTGGTTCCCGGATATGTTTTGCTTTACTATTATTTTTCTCACAATATTACTGCTAATTACTATTTCTATGTTACTTACTTTTTTATTCCTATTCTTTCATAATAATGAATGTGTGTTTTGAGGCATATATTGACTATTTGCTCTGGCCTTATGGAAAATGAATTGTTATTAAAAAAGGATTGTATTTTTTTACAACCATTACTGCACTTCATCGTTACTTAAATTTTTAATAATACACTTAATAATTTCATAAATTTTGTTTTACCTTTGACGATCTAAGCTCAGCAGTTGCTATTGAAGGAAATTTAATAACTATTGAAAGCAATGAAACAATATGAAAATTTATGTTCATGCTAATAACAACCGCCATTGTTTGGTAACATGGCTGTTAGGTTCTAATAGAGAAGTGAGGTTAATGCAGATAACGACATTACATACAAACAGTTGAGATCCACAACGTCACAAAATTTCAAACAATATGAAACATGCGATTGGAAGATTAAACAGATTTTTCTATTATTAGAGTTAGAGAGGTCGAGAGATAAAGAAAAGCAATAGCATTATAGTTTATAAACGTGTATGAAACATATACAGTACATGGCTCCCCCCTAAAAAAAGATATGAGAAATAGGGTGGCCTGCGCTAGAAAGGCAAACTATAGGCGGGTCATCTTTCAGGAAATGGGGAGAATTTAGGCTCTTATTGGAGCCAATATCAATTAAGAAAGCGTTCTGTATATAATGGACCACGAGGAAAGGGCCCGTGTAAGGGGGCGTTAGCAGTGGCATGCTAGTGTCGGTGTGCTGGATGACGTGCATTGCGTATAAATCTTTCGGTATGTGTTACATAAGATGTGTTTTGTTAGTCTGGCAGCAAGAAGTAAATTTTCCCGCAAAGTGACTTAGGCACTGGAGTTTGTTAGAGGAGGTTGCAGACAAAAAAAAAAAAAAAAAAAAAAAAAAAAATCAGGAGTTACGACCAACGGGTCGCCATACACCATTTCAGTTGCTGAGACATCCAGGGCATCTTAAGGAGGGATCCTTAATCCCAGGAGGACCCAGAGAAGCCGAGTAAACCAGTTGGAGTCATTGCAGCGGTACATCAGAGCTGCTTTGAGTATGCGATGAAAACATTCAATCATTCCGTAGGCTGTAAGGCTTTAGGCAATTGTCTAATGTAGGGTGATGCCCAGGAGATCGATATTGATGTCCACAATTGAGTGATGAAAGTGGTACCCCTGTCATTAGTAATATGCTCAGCGACACTAAATCCCGCTATCCACGCTGAGAGTAAAGGAGATGGATGTGAGGCGGATACAACAGTTTTCATGGGGACGGCTTCAGGCCAACGGATGGAGCCATCAGTGATGGTAAACAGGTAATGGTGTCCTTCCGATGTATGTAGGGGACTTACTGCATCGAAATGAATGTGGGCACAACGGCATTGAAGTTGAGGAAAGGTCCCCACTCCTGAATTCATGTCTCAAGGTACTTTTGAAGTTTGGCATAAAGTACAGGCACGGAACCAATCCTTAGCATCCCTAGTAATGTAGTGCCAACTGAACTTCAGTACTTGTGTACTAGAATGGAGGAGCGAGGTATGTGAGAGGCCATGGAATATATCTAATACCTATCAGCACAAGGGGGCAGGTATCCATGGGTGTGGCCTACCAGTACTGACATCACAGAGGAGGGTGGCACTGAAGTCTTCGAGGGCAACGTCTTCCTAACAAAGGAATGTGCAGGATGTTCTACATGCTTGGTACTCATGATCTTATTGCTGGGCTTCTGCCAAGGAGTTGTGATTCAATACCATTTGAATGGTGACAATGTGTTTCTTGACAGGGCACCGGCAATGGGATTCTTTTTCCCAGAGACGTCTTGAAGGGTGCAGTTGTATTTAGTCATGGTAGAGAGATTTTGGTGTTGATAAGCAGACCAGGTGGCAGACTGTCAAGTGAAGGTGTGCACCAGAGGCATGTGGTCCGTGAGAATGAGGAAGGGCGTACCTTCTGAAAAGGGGTGGAAGTGACAGACAGCCCAATGCAGAGCCGGCAATATGCGGGTGAAGGTAGAGTAGCCAAATTCTGCCATAGATAGTTTTCTACTGAAGAACATCAATGGACAAGGAAAAAAGGGTGACCTCCTGTTCGAGTACTGCACTGATAGCAATGTCGCTGGAATTGGTGGAGAGAAAGAGAGGGGCATGTCGTACGGCAAAGCTGAGAGCATTAGCAGTTAATAGGGTATTTTCTACGTTGCAGATGGCCGCTTCCTGAAGGGGACTCCACATCATGTCTTTTGGCTTGCCCTTGAGAAATGAGTAGAGACGGGAAAGAATGGTGGAGATGACTGGCAAGAAACTGCGATAATAGTTTATCATGTCAAAGAATTACTGCAGTGCTCTCAGGATTGAGGGTGGGTGTCATGGTTGGATGACATATTATTGAAGGAATATATTACTAAAACAAACAAACATATTTATTCCCAAAATGCGAGCAGTGAGACGAGATTCAACTACTGAAGTGTTTGGTCAAAGCTGTCATCACTTTACTGTCCTCAGTATTTTGAAAATAAGCCCAGCCTTAATAAAGAATGCTTGCAGTCATATAGGAACTCTCTTGTTTGCATCAGGATGTTATTACTTTAATCAGTAGAGTAAGCATTTTTTTAAAAACGAACCCTAAGGGATGTTTATGAAAAATATAACGGGTTGACATATGCCACGCTTTTGTTATTGCTTAACATGAGGTCCAGATTGCATAAGAAATTTGTTCTAGAAACTTCTATGTTGTGATCAAAGTGGGTGTTTTTAAGGAACCAATCAGGGTGCAAAATTGTCAAAACACCCCTTTTTTATAGAAATGACAACTTTCCATCGTATTTAGCTCCACTCATACACGGGTATATAAACTTCAAGTAGAGATTGTTAAGAAGAGATACAACAAGAGAGGAACTATGTCCGAACCAAATAGGAATCACATATTGACGAGATGAGGACAAGAGAAGGCCTGAAGTCTGACAGGGCCAGTTTCTGACCTTCCCTTCAGACAACATATGACTATCTCCAAAATGCTGTTGCAGTTGAATAGAGACGAATTGAAGAAGCCAGCCCTCCCTGCTTGTGTCTAGAAGTAGCCAACACTGCCTGCAGCCTGGCCTTAATTCTATATCATCATCGATTCCGTGAAAATGCTTCATATGTCCCATCTAGATGCCACCCCTTCTGTGATGACTTCGAATCAGAAGTCATCATGCCAGTTTCATCTAAGCTTCCGCCTTCCCTCTGCAATGTTCTGAAGCCTTAAGCCTTCGTACCAGTATAACCTCAGTAGCTTCAGAAGAGTATTCATCATTCCATATAAGTATTGCACTACCCCACTGACTGTTCCCCTTTTCTATTAATATTCTGATTGATTTGATTTATCAGTAAAATTAACCTACGAAGCAACATTGATTTTCTTCATAAATCCATTAATAAGAATGATATAATTTTTGTCACTTTTTATATTCAATTACCATATTTCATTAGTTGTTGTTGGAATATTTTAGTTTAGATGTTAAAAGCTATTGTAATGATTTTAAGATGGTAATAACAGGGAGAGTTCTGAACAGTTGATTCATTCTCAGGTAGGTGATGGACACCTTCAGGAATCAAGCTATGCCCTAAGAACGGTACTTCATTAGCATCAAAGGTACACTTATCGTACCGGACTACAAAGCTGCTCTGTTGTAGGCAGTCGAGAACGCAAGTATGTCATCCACGTAACATACACAGAAAGGGAGGTCTCCTAATATGCCATCCATGAGGGATTGAAAAGTGGTCCTAGCATTACAAACGCAAAAAAAGGAAAATTTAATGAGTATATATCAAATTGGGTGGTGATTGTGGTCTTGGAGAGGTCTTCTAGGTTCGTGGGCACCTAATATTACCACTCCGAGAGGTCGAGATTGGAGAAAACTTTCCCTTTGTGGAATTACGAGCTAATGTCGTCTATGTTGGGGAGGGGGTAGTGATCCGGTTTTTTCTGCCCGTTCAGGTGCCCATAATCCAAACAAACGTGCAGGGAGCCATCCTTTTTCAAGACGATATCTAAGGGAGATGACCATGGGCATGAGACCTTTTGGAAAAGACCCATTTCTTCCATTTCGGTGAACGTTTGTTTAGTGGCTGCCAAATAATCCGGTGGTAGATGCATGCATCTGGTAAACAACGGGGCATCGTCGTCTTGATATAGTGAAAATTACCGTTCTTGAAGGAAACCATTGGCGTTTGGTGAAGTTCGGGACAAAAGACTTCCGGGTAGGGTGTGAGGAGATGGGTGTAAGCCTCCGCATGTGCACTGATGTGCAGTGCGAGGTCGCAAGGGGCGGGTTGAAGAAGTGTTGATGAGTATGAGTCTACGTTGATTAAGTGTCTAAGGGCCACACCAACCAGTAGCAGTAATGTTACGTCGGGAACAAGGAATTTCCAATAGTATTTGGCGTTCCCTAACGATAGTGTGAGTGTTTCATATTGTGGGTGGGGATCTCAGTTCTGTTGGCAGTTACCAGGTGGAGGTCAACCGGCTTAGAATGTCTATGTCATGTCCTGAGAGGGACTCTGGTAGAAGAGAACAGCCTGCACTAGCGTCATCCAAAAACAGCCCACCCGCAGTAAACTATGGCGTGAGCTGTTTGCGCAGTGGAGCAAGGGTATTTTTTGAGATATCTCTGAGTATTTGATGCCTTTTTTCTCTAGGCTATTAGTGACAGGGGAAGCCACCATCACAAACAATAGTCTAATTACAAGTTCTTTTTACCACTGAGAACTATTAGAAATTTCATCGTAGCAGCCCTGAATCTGGAGTGTACAAGCAAAATTACAGCTAATAGGTGTCAGTAAGTGGCTGTAGAGGTCGTTGGTTTAGGCATGAATGAAGGGCAGCATATATGGGTACTGAACGGCTTTGTCACGGCCTCAGCATGTCATGGGGCGAGCGTCGGTGTCCTACCGCATTCTTGTAAGCTTCAGTTGGTGTTGAATGGTTTTTCTCTTCATCTCAAGTGGAGGCATTGATAGAGGTCTTGAAGGTGCTGAAGTGGCTGTCCATAAGGACGTTGACATTGATCATCAGTTTCTTCATGGGTAAAGTATTGCCATAGCAGATGGCAGCACTGGTATGTTCGGGTATATGTCAATTCGAAAGGGCATGAAGTAGGTTCACATCCTGAGGAGATCAGTCTGCAGCAGGTTGCAGGCAAGCGATACTGGTCATGTTCCTGAGGGTGAGCAAAGCCTTTTGGTCTCCCAATGGCTGCAGAGAAAGCTGAAAAAACTTGGCTATAAACACAGCTGGCGATGATGAGTAGCCTACTGCTCCAGGAGGTATGTTTTGAGGGCCTCATACTCTATTGGAGCATCCCCTTGGTTGCAAAGCCAATCAAAGATTTCTAGGAAAGTCCCCTTGGGGATCACTGTGAGGACGTAGTCTGCTTTGCTACTCAAGCGAGTCACATCATTGATGCAAAATTGAACGTCGGCACACTGGAACTTAGCGAATGCTTTTCAGCTGGCGAACGGCAGCCATTTCATCAAGGCAGCGTGTCGATGAGTTAAGTTAAGTGGACGGCATTGGGAAAAGAGTAGGGCAAAGAGGTGGGCAAAGCAGGTGATTCGGAACATTTACTCCGGTGGTTACTAATGTGAATACATAGATGTTAGGTTTTAACAGAGGGGCAAGGTGAATGAAAGCGAGGTTCATTCAACAGATCATGAGCTTATACTTTTGAAAACATTTAAGAGCAACAACAACATATAATTCAAACAAATGAAACATGCAACGTCAAGCTTAAGAAGGTTTCTCTATTATCAGTGTGGGAGAGTGATAAAAAAGCATTAGCATTACAGGGTATGAGTGTGCATGAAAAAAAATTTCCAATTGCTCTTAAAAAATACTTTTCAGTCTTCTTTTATAGCATTAAGAAATATTATTTTTAAATATAAATCTTATAAAATCGTGGAAAATAATAATCATCAATCGTTAACGTTTTCGAAAACCCCAATTTGGCAGTTGATTGTATTTTCAAGACTTACTTCCATGAATATTTGAAGGAACAACTATAATAAATAATTTAAAAAATACATTTTAAATATAATATCTGGAACTGCTGTAGCAAAGTAATTTCAAAAAAGTTCTGTTAAAGCTAGTTTATAAGATATCTATGTTTATTAGAAAATGAGGGTAAATATTTTATAAAATCCATAACATGAACAATATCAGGAGCTGACATATGACCTTAGCACTTTTTCATGAACCTCATTCACCATCCGGACCAATTATCGCCAAACAATAAGTCAATTTTATAAAAGCTGTGTCAAAAATAACTAGGTAAATAATACGCTTTAGTTAACTATTGTAAAAGACCTTAAATGAAAGCCCAAAAAAGTTTTCAGGTCAATTACTTATTTGTACATACATATAACTGTACATACGCACGTAATGCATCTATTTGTGCATATATCAAATGAGCTCCCAATACCTCGTTATATCTAGTTCACTATACCTTGGGATTGTACCTCTTTATATCGAATTCGTTCTGCTTCGGGATCTTACCATAAAGGGAAATAATTTTATGATGAAAATTTCTGGCCACTCAAGAATTCAAACTTTAACAAAGTCTAAATGTACGGCAGATTTATAGTCATATCTCTTTAAAGCCCGTTTAAAAACCTCAACCATGACCCAAGTATAAAAATGATTAGGCTACAATTAATTTCCCTTCAGATCTATGCTCACAAGGTCGAGCGAATACAAATGCAGTAGGTGTTTTTCGTTCCGTTGAGTAATAAGAATATACTGTTCATAATAAAATCATTATAGGAAGAATTCAATAGAGAAAGCAGATATTTAGGACTGAAAATGAATATGAGTAAAACTAAGGTAATGTTTAACGAAAATGCAGATGAGCCTCTAGAGATTGATAATGGATATACGTACTTAAGCTAGACAGTAAATCTTTCCTCAGAAGACGAGACCAAAATTAAAAGAATGATAGGCATAGACTGTTGAACTTTATGTAAACTAAATTGATTGACAAACTAAAAGAGTTGTCGGTGTGAATTGGTATAAAAACACCATAAACAGACGCAATTGGAAGGAAATGTGATAGGTCTTTGTTCTGTAGTAAAGTAGTAACGGCTGATGATGACAATGATGGTGATATATAAGTATTTGTATATGGACTTTATTGTATGATGATGATGATGATCATCGTCATCATCACCAATATCATGATCACCGTCATCAGCCATTACTAGTCCATTATAGAACCAAATCCTCATAAATGTACTTTCACTTGCATCTGTTTATGGTCTTTCTATGCCATTCTAAAACTGTAAATTTTCTTAATTCATGTATCCATATATATATATATATATATATATATATATATATATATACATATATATATATATGTATATGTATATGTATATGTATATATATATATATATATATATATATATATATATATATATACATGTATTTATAATATATATATATATATATATATATATTATTATTATTATTATTATTATTATTATTATTATTACTATCCAAGCTACAACCCTAGTTGGAAAAGCAAGATGCTATAAGCCCAGGGGCTCCAACAGGGAAAAATAGCCCAGTGAGGAAAGGAAATAAGGAAATAAATAAATGAAGAGAACAAATTAACTATAAATCATTCTAAAAAAAGTAACAACGTCAAAACAGATATGTCACATATAAACTATTAACAATATCAAAAACAAATATATCATAAATAAACTATAAAAAGACTCATGTCCGCCTGGTCAACAAAAAAGCATTTGCTCCAAAAG
>NC_090727.1:196443046-196445546 GCF_036898095.1 Palaemon carinicauda
AATCTAGTAGCCAAGCAGAAACAGGGAATGGCTGTTAATGATTCAAAGGACTGATTATATACCCACAAACCCATCATCCGGATTCCGGAGTACACAAAGACGAAAAGATTGTGGACTCTAATGAAAAAGGTCTGACTGTGAGCAGATATCGATGTCAATTGTGACCCAAGCAACTCTCTCTCTCTCTCTCTCTCTCTCTCTCTCTCTCTCTCTCTCCTCTCTCTCTCTCTCTCTCTCTCTCTCTCTTTATACACACACACACACACACACACATATATATATATATATATATATATATATATATATATATATATATATATATATATATATATATATATATATATACACACACACACACACACATATATATATATATATATATATATATATATATATATAAATATATATATGTGTGTGTGTGTGTGTGTGTGTGTATCCATAACCTTACAAGGATCCCGAACAGAAAGGAACTTGCTGCAAAGTATTGAATTAATCAATATTAGGATTAAGAGTGCTACTGTTACTACAATTTATATTATCTTTTATATACTATTCAGTTTTGAACTGAAATGTAATTCTATAAGCCCTAGATATTTGTGTTTGGTATGAAAATGAATAACCTTTCAACCTCTCTCTCTCTTTAAACATGTTGCACTTTGGTATCGCTATTCGTATTACTAATTGCCAGATAACTTAACCCCCATGCTTATATAAATCACTCTCTCGAACTACACCTGAATCTTAAAATCCCGAAAGATATTAGGTCAAAGCTGTCCATGAAAATCAAAATTTTTTAAGTCTTTCGGATTGTTAGATTTTACGAAAGAAACACAAGCAGCCAAATTCCCAAACCCCCTACCAATTCTTCAATTAAAAATCTCTGACACTCTCGAAGCTGAATCCTTTAATGCAGTTTTCTCTCATGAAATTTTACCTGTTCTTCGCCCATCTGAGATTAGTCGCTGACATACGAGGCTACCCGCTGATGCTTAAAACCAGTCTCGGACAACGATTATCTCCCGTAAATTGTTTTTTCTCATTCTGGACCATTCAAGATTAGTAATTATCTCTCCAGTCCCCTGGAGCAAAAGTTTACTTCAATGCTTTTCCTCTGTAAGCAGCTTATTATTTCCATGACAATTACACTCCCCCGGGCTAAATTTTCTAACCTATAGTTTTTAAAATCTTAAGATCTTCCTCCCTGGCAACTTTTACCAATCATGCCTTTTAATTCCAGAAAGGACGCCATTTTGTTCACCATTGCCAAAGAGTGTATCCTTGGGCAGGCATCGCAGGGTCACCCAATAGAAGATGCCCGCCCTCTCGTTCCTGCCCAACGATGGACTTTACCTGTGGATATGAAAGCAGAATTGTTTTAATTTACCAAATTGGGAACAACTACAGCTATCTAAGCAGAATGACTCCAACCACCATACCAAGCAGTGCAAGAAAATCGCCCACGCCCAACCACCGAGCAGAGAACAGCCACAGCCTACTATAACCGCACACCGAGCAACTACTGCTAGAAAAAAAACAAATAGCTAAATTTATAGCGATAAGTGTCTGTGAAGTAGACAAAATTTATTCAACTAAATACTTATATGTGCTTAAAGGTACTAGTAGTTAGGTCATACATACGAAAGTGTTATATGTAAGAATAATAGAATCAAACAAACTACTATCGTTTCCAGAGGCCGTGTAATAGTGTTTTTCCCAAATATCTAACAAACCGGATAATGAATTTCCATGAAACTACAGCAATGATTGTTTCAAACATTGGCCTAATTTTTGGTGGTACAATGAATTAACAGATGTGCTTGATTAACCCGTTTACTCTTAGAAAAAAGAGGAACTTCTTCCCTTCCTTCAGAGCGTTTTGAAGAAGTGTTACTTAATCACGTAACTGTGATGCAGGTGGTTCCCCCCAGCCCTCCTTCGGTGTTTACACCTATAGCTATCCTAGTAACCCCCCACCCCCCTTCCTTCATGGCTTCTTTCCTTCATTCCCATTGTTATTAGGCTACCGAGTAAATCCCTGTTAGGAAAGACTGTGTACTGCACATATAAATTGAGCCGGAAGAGCAATAAAATGTTTTATGGTGGTATATAATGATTAGATGGTTAACACAAATTATCAAACATAAAACAAGAGGTTTAAAACAGAGGTGTGGAATCGCACTGAGAGATATTCTACTCGGACTCCTACAAATTTTAGATTTGCGACTAAAAAATTAAGTAAAATAAAAAAATAAAATAAAAACATTAGTAGAAATAGAAAACAATTTTTTCCTTGAGAGTGATGATGAGTAAAATGTATAAGTGTCCATTTCTTGTTTTTTTCTTCTTTTTTTTCATCCCTCATAAATCTATGGTTTCCAGCAATTGGTGATAACATTATTTTGGAAAAGCAAAGCTAATGAATACTTTGATACGAGTATATCAGCTTGGCATGTAGACAATGTCAATGGATTTCTCAAAGTAAGGTTGATTGGTTCATTAA
>NC_090727.1:196450546-196470546 GCF_036898095.1 Palaemon carinicauda
ATTCCAAGGACATACTGGCACCAATCTGAAAGAAACGATAGCAAAGGGGCTTAAAAGATGTTATGAGTCGACATGTCACCGTGGTAACCTAGAAAATGCCAAGGTCTTTGTTAGCAACAAGACTTATAAGCGGGGAACTAGATGGGTATCCGAAGTAGATGTATGTGTAGGGTCAATACAGTTGATTAATTCTATAGAATCATTTCGTGTACACCCAACCGAGAATTTGCCTTCTGATCATGCGCCAATATCCATTAAAATGTCTGAAGGTAGCATCGATCTTGATTTTGTGTTAAGGCAAGCATCTTTCTTGGGTGGTCTTGCATCACTAATGGGATATAAGTGTAGCGGTTTGGTAAAAAAAAACAATTAAGTATAAGAGGATTGACCCAAACATGTTTAAAGCCCGAATTTCAGGTATGAACATAGATACTGATAATTTTATCAATAATGTAAATGATTTTGCTTCTAGTGTATCGAATGTATAATATCAGTGTTCTGAAATGTGTCTGAGTAGGGTGGGAACGTCTAGAGAGGATAATGAAGAAGCACAGACCGACCGCTGGGACTGTCTCCTTCGGGACCGTGATGACTCCAGAGTCTGGCAGGCTGTAGGGAGGGGAAATTTCAGGTAGAAAATAAAATTGATGGGGGTCCCACAATGAGGAATTCAAAGAACATTTCGAAAGTGTATTAAATACTGAAGAAAACAGTCTAGTTGATGAAAATATAGTCATTTGTAAATGTCCCTATCTTAGACGATCAAATAAGAGTCGGAGAAGTCCAATCCCAGATTAATAAAATTAGACCTGATAAGGCATGTGGTCCAGATGGGGTCTCCCCTTGTGTTCTTAAGTTGCTTTCAATGGAATGGTTGTTAACACTCGCTACTTTGTTTAACGCCGTTTTCCTGCCTGCATCTTATCCTAGTTTGTGATCTTTGGCCAAGCTCTTTACGATTTTTAAGAAAGGCAACAGACAGGAACCCAAGAATTATAGAGGCATCACAGTTATTAACTGTTTAGCTAAGTTCTATGATATGATTCTTTGTTCACGACTTGATACATGGTTTAAGCCTTACAGGAAACAGGCTGGGGCACAGAGGGGAAGGGGTTGCATGGAGCATATTGTAGCTTTGTGATTGCTGATGGACATGGCTAGGAAGAAAAATATTAAACTCTTTGTCCTATTTGTTGATTTTAGGCAGGCTTGTGATCTTGTACCTAGAGGAATGTTATTTAAGGTTTTAGAACGTTTGAGTTGTGGAGCTGTAATGTTGGCAGCCTTGATAGCTATTTATAGAGTAACAAATAGCGTAATTGGTACTGCAATCATAACTACTACCGTGGGAGTTCGTCAGGGAAGCTCTACATCGTGTCTTCTTTTCATTTTGTACATCAATGATCTTATTAAGCTTATCAAGAATAATTGCAATCCTGATGTTTTTTTATCATGGCTCCATTTATTAGTGTTAATGGATGATACAGTTCTCCTTGCAACTACCAGAGAAGCTATCATCCATAAAATAACATAATTGAAGCAATCTTGTCACACTTATGCGATGAAAATTAATGCACAAGACGATAGGCCAATTGAGATCGATGGCCTTACAGTAGAATACTGCTCACAATATGTTTATTTGGGATCAGTTTTTATTGCAGATGACTCTGTGTCTTCCCCTGTTGCGGCCCATGCTCGATCCAGGATGCAACATATCAATAGATTTATTTTGTTTTTGAATAAGAATAATGATATCCCATTTATTGTTATAAAAAGAGTTTTTGATGAGGCTTTGATGTCAGCTATCTTGTATGCGTGTGAGTCATGGTTGAATGCAGAATTGAAGCTGGTAGTTAAGCTATATAACTGGGGATTAAAACTATTGCTTGGCGTTAGAAAGACAACATGTAATGAATTATATTATATTGAATCAGGGTATCCGCCATTGCGGGATCTTGTTCGTAGCAAACAGAGAAAGTTTTTTGGTAGGATGTGGAGAGAGAGGACTTCGATGGAGGATGACCCTTTGATATTTTCAATTAAGACCGAATTAGGAGCCAGGTATAACACCAAGACTTACATAGAAGGACTGATTAATGATAGTAGAGTTGATGGAGAAATTGCAATGGAGACACTCAGGCATAATATCATTAATTCTGACTCCTTAGGAAAAGTAACATATAGAGAAGTCAATCCAGATCTCTTAGTTCATGACCTCTATTCTATTAGGCATATTGTTTGTGAGTTAGATAGAGTCTCCTTTACTAGGTTCAGGATTGCATCTCACTCACTGGCAGTGGAAGTAGGTAGGTGGAGTAGGGGGGGAGTGAGGTCGTCTGCCTTTCGAGGAGCGACTGTGTACCTGTGGAACCATTCAGACAGAAGTACACCTAACACAAATATGCTCAAGGACACAAAATATCAGAGATACTTATAATTTTCCTAACATGAGGGATATATTTTCAGCGAACCCTAGCAGAGCAATGTATGATTATTAGCTTAATCCTCTACGAGTATTTGTGAATATTTCTGAATTAAGGAAAAAACTGCTTTTTTGGAGTATGATTTTGTATATAAATGCCAAATTTGGTTGTTAATTCTTTTTTTTTATAACTACTAGAGTTTGTTTTATTACCGGTACATGTTCACAAAAGAATATCTTGTATACGTTAAAAACCTGTTATTCTTACCTTTGTGTATATAATGTATTGTATTGCCAAGTGTAGTATTTTGCCTTTATTTGGACCAAAAGTTAATAATTATTGTAAATATGAGCTGTACATGTTGTAGTCAATAAAATATCTATCAATCTATCTATCTATGATACTACAAGGCGTGCACGACCTTCTTCTTCGGCTGCCACTGGTGTACAGACTCTGCTATAAGCAAGATTTCTTGCTTCACACATTCAGCAACATCTCTTTTCACTGCAAACATGTGTTTCTTCTGCCAACAAGACAGTAAAGAACCAGTTCATGTGTTCACATTCAGTTCGGAGAAACAACTGAAATAGGCTGTTGATATGAGCAAGGATCAGACTTGGAAGGTGGAGCTTAGTGCTGCTATCACTGAGGATGATGCTCGTGCCATTGATGTTATGTATCACCTCTCATGCTGGGCTCAAAATGTCCAGTGAGGTGCAGTCAGTAGCACGGACGACAAAGAGCATGTATAGCAAGAAGCTAATATTGGCAAAGTAGTCTCCGATATTTAGTTTGTCAGCCTGGTTTGCAGTCCTATTGTAGGCTGAGGAAGTTCTCATTATGGCTGATCTCAAGTCTGCCTTCTCTAATATGTTGGAATCAAATGATGGCGTGCACACAAAGCCATCTACACTAGATATCAATATCGAAGAGAAAATGACTCTCAAATCATTGATACACACTTCATGAAACCAAAACGACATAAGTCTTCGCATTAGCTGTCCAAGATGCTGCCACAGAGAACACTATGCCAAAAACCATTGAGAATGACATCAGACATCTTTTTGAGAGTGCTTCTGTTCTCTGAGATGCTATAAGTTCCCAGACCAAGAACCTATGGGAATTCAAAGAAGAATTTCACAATGATGATGCTGAACAACATGTTCCCAAAACACTTTACGCTTTCATTTACTGGTTAGTTGCAGGACCATCTGCAAGCATTGAAACAGAGACAGTTCATTCTCCCACCATTCATCATGATGTTCTAGCTACCAGTCAGGACATTATGTATTGCGACAAGTCAAAACAACTAGATACCCCATTTTGTCATCACTTGCAATGGCCACAGCTACTTGCCATCCGATTTACAGTTCATCAGTCCAATAAACCAAGAAGATCTTTGACTTCCTGCATGGGTTTGCTCTCTCTGGGGATTTCACCTGGATCCTGAGGCTTCAAACCCAATTGACCAAAGATGAATTAACAGCTTAACTTACAAAGAAAGTGCTCCACCATTTTGAGGGTAGGACAAAAGTGGTCATAGTCACTTCACGGCAGAAGGTGCTCTCGAACTCTATGTAAGTTCAACCTCTCTGTAGCTCCAATGAAGAGGAGGCGACAAGGCTTATTCTCCAGTGACTAGATACTAATCGAAGAGGAGCAACATAAATTTACATTCAGCCGTCTGACACTGATGTGTTTGTCCTCGTAATCTACAATTACCATCACTTCGGCAGGAACACATTTGGTCAATGATATGAGAAACCAGAAGAGAGTACTTGTAATCGTTCTAGTTGTGAATGCACTTGGGCCTGCAAAGGCTGAAACCTTACTGAGATTTCATGCTTTCTCTGGAGAATACATAAAATGCCAATTTGCTGGTAAGGAGAAGCTTAACTGTTGGTAGGCCCTGAGCAGATGTTCTATTGAGGTGATATCTGCATTGCATCCCCTATGAGCCTCCAAGAAGCTGGGAGTTGACACTGAACATGCCATTGAGACATTTGTTAGACTCCTCTATGAGCCTGCTACAACATTGGTGGATATTGGTGATCTTGGGCGGATGTTTTTCACTAAGAAACAACTAGAATCTCAGATGCTGCCTCAACATTGAAGAACCTTTTATGAAGCCATTGCCCAAGCTCATTACCAGGCCATGTTGTAGTATCAGGATGACAGTCCTCAGTCTCAGCTCAAACTAGAATCATCCTATTGGTAGAAGAAGGGGATTGACTTGTACTAGTCCCAACAGAGGTGATCCTTCAGCTCCAGCCACAGTTACTCATGTTATCAAATGTGGATGCAGGAAGACCAGTTGTGGGTCCTAATGTTCCTTTTGATCTCAGGGCCCCACTTGCTCAGAGATGTGCATGTGTGGAGCTGAGGAGGAGGTGTGCATTAATATTAGCCAGGCACTTTTAAGAAGGAGGATATCCTTCCACTAAAAAGACTAATCATGCAGCCAATATAACCATAACCTGCAATGGCCATTGTCATTAAAACTGTGTGTACACTTTGGGAGAATTTTTCTTTATTATATTAAAAGAAATTTTATTGTCTCATCACTATGTGTTCTTTCAACAATAATATTTGATGGGTCATTTGTATTTGCTGTGCCATAACCAGATTATATGGCACGGGTTTGGCCAGAATTAAAATTTGAGAGAAAAGTATTAGAAAAATATTTAAGAAATCGCGATATAATATTTTTTGCTAGTTAAATAATTCCAGAGAACAGCCCAACCATTAGCCGTAAATTAACATTTGAAACCGAAGGGAAAACTTTGGTCTCCCTACTAGAGTGGCATAGTAAGGAAGGGAAGGAATTGATATGAGAAGGTACGTGGAGGCTATTGCTTTGGAATTAGAAATGAAGATGGGGAATACATATCAGAGATGACTCACAGTTTTGAATTAACATTAATTAATACCTTGTTTAAAAAGTTCAATAACCACCTGATAGCTTATGAAAACGGAGGAATGGAAAGCCAAATAGATTTTATCCTATTAAGAGGAGCTAACAAAAACAATGTGATAAACTGTAAAGTGATTTTGGGGAAGCATGTGTTCAGCAACATAGACTGGTAGTGATAGATTTAAAAAAGAAAAAAAAAGAGGTAGAAAACCCAAGAAGAGAAAGGTTTGGGACCAAATATGAGAAAAGGGTTGCTAGTTTAGGAAGATTGTGAGCGAGAAAAGGTTGAACTTGAAGATTGAAAAATTAACAGTAAAGAATATCTGGAAGGACAAGGAAGAAATGTGTAGTAGGAAGTACCAGCGGATAGGATTGTCGAAAGGAGAAAAGCAGTGGTGGGGCAGATAGGTGCAAGAGTCAGTTAAAAGAAAATTGAGAGCATTCAAGGACTGGAGAGTAAGGCCTTCATAGTGTGCAGAAGAACGATACAGAAAAGGGGAAAGTGATTTGATGAGAAAAGTAGGGATAGCTATCGGAACAAGGGTGAGGACCAAGAAAGGACAAAAGAGTATCTATAAGATTTCAAACTTTAGGGAAAGGCAAAGATAAGATTTGCAGTAATTGGGGGTTATAGGGGATAGATATGGAAATATATTGTATAAGGATGAACACATTAAGATAAGATTGAGAGAGTATTTTGAACAACTATTGAGGACTGAAAATTGCGAGAGAGAAACTGGGAGAAGCACGGATGGAGGGAAGGGCCAGTTGTGGATATACGGATTACAGAAGTTAAGAGGTCATTAAGTAAATTGAAAAAAAGGATAAAGCACCAAGTCCATCAGTCTTTCAACCTCAAATGGTCAAAATACAAGTAGCTACGTGGGGGCCGGGATGACTGGATGCTGGATTTATTAAGAGGGATATTAAACTAGCCGATTATGGTTTGAAATTGTATGGGGGGGGGGGGGACCAGATGAGGAAAATTATGAAGATTAGGAAACAGCATTAGGGATTCAAGAGGAGAGAAGGACAGTGGGTGTCATCTTTATAGTTACAAGAAAAGAGGCTAGAGAGAAACAAAAGCTCTTCTGTGCTTTTTAGATCTACAGGAGGCTTATGATAGAATACCAGGAGAAATGATGCGTTGATGCTTGAGGTAGAGGAATGTCCCAGAGAAGTTGGTTAGAATGGCAGAGATGATGTACAAAAGAACAAGGACTAAAGTAACTACAGCTTCTGGGGAAACAGAAACCTTTGAAGTTACTGTTGGATTACACCAGGAGTCAAAATTAAGCACGGTTTATTTCATGTGTGGTGGCCATAGATATTTTTAGTGAGGAGATAAGAAATAAAGAGTTATGGAAGTTCTTATATACAGATGCTTTGGCGCCTTGCAGAGAAGGGCTGTAGAATGGCAATGGGTGACTTGAGGTTAAACAATTATTATTATTATTATTATTATTATTATTATTATTATTATTATTATTATTATTATTATTAGACAAGCTACAACCCTACATGACAAAGCAAGATGCTATAAGCCCAATGGCCCCTACAGGGAATAATAGCCCAGTGAGTAAAGGAAATAAGAAAATCAATAAATGATGAGAAAAAATTAACAATAAATCATACTAAAAACAGTAACAACGCAAAACAGATATGTCATATACAAACTACAAAAGACTTATGTCACCCTGTTCAACATAAGAATATTTGCTGCAACTTTGAACTTTTGAAGTTCTACTGATTTGATTACCCGATCATTCCACAACTTGGTCGCAGTTGGAATAAAACTTCTAGAATACTGTGTAGTATTGAGCCTCATGATGGAGAAGTCACCGCTATTCGAATCAACTGCATGCTTAGTGTTACAAACAGGATGGAACTGTCCAGGAAGATCTTAATGTAAAGGATGGTCAGAATCATGAAAAATCTTATGCAACATGCATAATGAATTAATTGAACGACGGTGCCAAATATTAATATCTAGATCAGGAATGATAAATTTGATCGACCGTAAGATTCTGTCCAACAAATTAAGATGAGAATTAGCTGTGGAAGACCAGGCAGGAGAACAATACTCGAAACAAGGTAGAATGAAAGAATTAAAACACTTCTTCACAATAGATCGATCACTGAAAATCTTAAAGACTTTCTCAATAAGCCAATTCCTTGTGCAATTGAAGAATACACAGACCTAATGCGTTTCTCAAAAGTAAATTTGCTGTCAAGAATCCCACCTAAAATTTTAAAAGAATCATATAAAGTTAAAAACATTATCAATGCGGAGATCCGGATGCTGAGGAGCTACTGTCCTTGACCTACTTACAATCATACTTTCATTTTCGTTAGGATTCAGAATACGACTGAAGCTATGGTGAACAATAAGGAAGATAGGGACAGAATAGCCATATATGAAAGCAGAAACTCAGTTCTAAAACAATTGGAATAATTCAGATACTTGAGGTCTACTATAAGTCAGGAGAGTAGATGTGAGGCAGTAGTTGAAAATAGGAGAAGAGCAGCCTGGGAGAAGTGGAATGAAGTAGCGGAAGTTGCGTGATAAGAAAATACCAGTTAACCTAAAAGTCAAGAACTATAACACAGTAATACAACCAGTGTTAATGTATGGATTAGAAACTTGGTTTCTAAGAGAAACAGAGGAAGCAAAATGTGAGAGAAGAGAGATGAGAATGCAGAGGTAGATTATGGGAATATCACAGCTTGAAAGATTGGAAAATGATGAAATAAGAAAAACTTCAGGCATCAGATGGTGTGGGCACGTGTTGAGGATGAATGGTGGGGAAGGAATGAGGAGGTCTTTAGGTAATCTGTTAGGAAGGTGGGTGTTGTGTGGTGATTGAGAGAGAGACTGAGTATTAGATGATGAAATAAGGTGACGGTTGATATAGGGAGAAGAGGTTTGGTGAAATTGGATGCCTTTGATAGAGGGCATTTTAGAGGGTGCATTATGTAACTGATCCCTGAATGTAGGGATAATGGTAGAAAAGAAGATATTATGTACTGTATATATATATATATATATATATATATATATATATATATATATATATATTATATATATATATATATATATATATATATATATATATATATATATATACATATATATATATATATATATATATATATATATATATCATCATCATCATCATTATTATTATTACAAGCTAAGCTGTTGAAAAAGAAAGATGCTATAAGCCCAAGGGCTCCAACAGAGGAAAATACCCCAGTGAGGAAAGGCAATAGATAAACTAAAAAAAGTGGTAATAAACAAGCCAAAAATAATATTTTAAGAACAGTAACAACATTAAATTAGATCTTTCATATATAAACTATAAAAACTTCCAAAAAAATGAGAAAGACAAATGAAATACAACAGGATGCCCGAGTATACCACAAGCAAGAGAACTCTAATCCAAGTTAGTGGAAGGCCATTATACAGAGGCTATGGATCTACCTAAGATTAGAAAACATTGGTTTGATTTTGGAAGTGTCCTCCTAGAAGAAATGCTTAGCATAGCTAAAGAGACTCTCCTACCCTTACAGAGAGGAAAGTACCCCCCGAAAATTACATTGCAGTAGTTAACCCCTTGAGCGAAGAAGAATTATTTGGTAATCTCAGTGTTGTCAGGTATACGAGGAAAGAGGAGAATGTGGAGAGAATAAGCCAGGCTATTCTGTGTATGTGTAGGCAAAAACTGTTGTAAATTGTTAAAGACAAGTAATAATGTGAAGTGGCTCAGGTGAACGGAAAAACCTTCAACCCAAGACTAGCATTACTTGATAACTTAACCTTTTAATGTTTAAGTTAAGATTATTTCCAGCCAAGGCCACAAGTTTTCCATACTCTTAGGAATGCTAAAGAATCTAAACGTATCTTATGCATTATCAGAATGCAAAATACCTGCCTTCTTGATCCACACCCTGCCTTAACATTCCTTGTTAATAGATGGACAGGGAAGTCAAGATATAACTATTTTATCAAGATTTTATAAAAAAGATAAAAGTAGAATATTCGAAAAATTATCTTTCTAGGCATATTTTTCACTGGAGGCTAAAATGAAAACACACACACTCATATATTGCTAATGATGATGATGATGATCATCATCATCATCATCATTATCGTTATTCATTATAGATTTATGAAAACTCTCTTTGATTTTTCCCACAGTGCAGTTTCTTACCACATTTCGAAACTTAAAACCTTTTTTTTTGTTGAGTTTCATAAAATAGATTTCTCATAGAGGTGGATATTCCTTCAATATCTCGGTTATTAATCTGTGTACTATTCGAAAGGGAATCGACGTCAATGAAGAAGTTAGTAATAAAGTCTTAGGTGAATTCCCTATATCGTTTACATTTCATATTCTCTATTATGAACTTGATATTAAGCAACAATTTGCATAACTGCTCCGAGAAGGTTCTCTATTATTAACATGTTTATGTAATCAGATATATCTTCTGCATATGAATAACAATGATTTGGAGCTTTTTTTTAATCTGATAATGTACCTGAACATTTCCAAATCTTATTCGAATATTGCCTCTTTTGCCGTATTAGGAATTTAAATAATCTGGGAGAATATGAATGGCATTTTTTTTTATTTATGTTTTTAAACATTATAAATAGGTTTTTTTATTGACGCACTCTAAACTTAATCTACTAAACCAGACACATTAGGTGCTACTTTCAATCAGTCAACAATGAAAGAAGGTGAACATTTTCAAAAGAAAACTCTGTATAATACAAAGACACAGGACGATCGACCAGATTCATCATTCCATATCTTTGCAGTAGACGAAACGATACCTTCGATTTATAGGAATTCTTATAGTCCTAACTTTACCTCTTGTTGGCAGGTTTTCATCATCATCATAATCAACAGGTCATTTCTATTCTATGGCTAACTTCTTCTCCTTATTCGGTTTAGCAAAAAAGGGTAAATCCATCAATGGTGAAATTACTAAGATGAATAAAAAAAAAAAAAAAATGATAGGAAACAAAATATAAAATAAATTGAACATGATTCATGTTCGTTATATCGTCATAGTTTCATTTTTGTGTTCGTATTCCAATCTGACAAGTTATTTCTTTAACTAAAGTTTTTGAAGGAAAAAAAAGGAGAAAATCCTTATTATAAAAGACTTGTATTCATATAAGTCGTGGTCGGCCGATAAAGAAAGTCAAAAGTGAAAAATCATTGACTGTTGAAGAAAACAAGCAAATAGATTCTTACATGATGCTATGAATGTCTGTATGAAACTTCTAAATAACTGGGCAATTGATCCCAAACTGAAATGTAGAGGAATACATAATCCTGAATATTTACATACAAAAATCATACACGTCTAAGAAGAGTATTAAGTTTTTTTTTTTTTGTATACAAATGATCATAAGAATTTCATTCGCACATAAGCACACAAGCTAGTATTTCTACCCAGCCATATCACACCTCTGAGAAGTCTATTATTAGACTATATTGAGTGTTGGAACTCGATGGGCCAAAACATAAGGTTGATGCTCATTTGTGATAGTGTTTTCTCTGAAAAAAAAGAAAAAGATAAAAAAATGGCAAATTTTGTTCCATTCAGATTATGAGAAAAACGAATAGGTTTCATCGTGCTTTAGCAATTAGAGACCGAAGAACAGATGATTGCTAAACCGCAAGTTACTCGAATGAGGGAAATTTCGGAAGTATCATTTTCATAATCTACGCGACATTCTTCTAAAAACATTTTCATGAACTTAACTCGGTGTGTTTGTTTGTGCGTTCATCCAATATACTGAAGAAAAAATATGCCTAAGACAATATGAAACATAAGCTGCAAATGAAATTTTAATGCATTTACTTTCTAAATGCAATATTCAAATGCTCTCTCTCTCTCTCTCTCTCTCTCTCTCTCTCTCTCTCTCTCTCTCTCTCTCTCTCTCTCTCTCTCTCTCTCTCTCATCAGTAACATGCCAATAAATAGACTGGATATCCATGGACAATGTGAATCATTCTGTAATTCTATCAATCGCAATTAGCAAGGAGATATTGTATATTATCGTAATGATATGCACCAGTGGCATTGGCGCATAGATTCATCGCGATTGATATGAAAAGCCTTTATGATCAGCAGCTGGTATATGCTGTCAATCTTGATTAATCACTACGGAGAATCTGGAGGCCGCCATTGTTCGTCTGTACCAACGGGAATTGATTAGGATATTCCGTTTATACTGTAAGTTAGACACTTTCATATTGTCTAACTAATGGCAAAGTATTGATAGGGTCCAACGGATATATATATATATATATATATATATATATATATATATATATATATATATATATATATATATATAGATTACTTTTACCCGAACTACCAACCACATCCAACCTGGCAAGGTTAACTGAATGATTCATGGGCGTGCGTTTCATCACTGAAAACTTTCAAATCCCAAACCAGATTTCAAAATAGCAACTGATGATGCCGTTATTAAAGTTAAACCCTGTGTCAGAAGCCTGCAGATGGAGGGCATTGTTATTTAATGAAAAGTATTCCGGAACTTGTATAACTTCCATTTGAATTTCTAAAAGGAAAAAAACGCAGTTTATGTGCTAGGAGTGAACAAAATTAAGCCAAGATGATCTCGGCGTGCATGTAATATGAGAGAGAGAGAGAGAGAGAGAGAGAGAGAGAGAGAGAGAGAGAGAGAGAGAGAGAGAGATAGACTCTTAGTGTACCAGAAATAGTAATAATTTCAAAACATAAAACCTCCATCTCGGGTGGATTGGCAATTATCAATATGTAAGTAGCCCCAGGCAAAGTTAGTATTAGCATATCATTACCATAATCATTATTATTAATATCATTCACGTAAAAATGACAAAGAAAAGTCTCATGTTGTAACTATAAATGAAATAATGAATGGAAAAAAATGAAAAATGGCTTGGCATTCAAATGCAGATACCAAAAAGAAAAAAAAATGAAAAATGCTTATTTCAACACAAGGAGAAAAATAGATTGTTCCAGACAATTAAAACAGCATTACTATTCCATAAAAACTTTACAAAGGCACTCTGTGTGCCACTAAGCATAGGCCCTCCTCTGTTGGATTCCAATTATTCAGTTTTCGAGATGGTATATTTTGTATTCACAGCAGATGGAAAAAAAGATGAGCCAAAATCATTCATAATCATATGGGAAACATAATTTAGATTACCATTCCTTAGAGCCCTGAAAAGGCGCAGAGGTAGTAAGATGGCCAAGGCACCTGCCACCTGTTGAGATAAGGGGTCCTTTGATTGCCAAAACAGTACTACATTGGAGCCATCTCTCTGGTTACGGCTCATTTTTGTTTTATTTATACATACACCGAGTAATCTAAACTATTCTTTAGACATTCTCCCCTGTCCTTATACAGCTGACAACAATAAGATTACCAAATAATTTTTCCTTACTTAATGGGTCAACTGCTGTACTGTAAATGTTCATTGGTAAGAGTAGAAGAGACTATAGATATGGTAAGCAACTCTTCTCAGAGGACACTAAATCTATCCCTTATTCTCTAGTATTGGGTAGTGCATAGCCTCTGTACCATAGTTTTCAGTCTTGGGATAGAGTTCTCTTGCTTAAAGGTACACTCGGACATACTATTTGATATCTTCCTCTTGTTTCTTTTTTGAGGTTTTTATGGTATATTCTTACGAAGCTGGTCTAGTGTAGAATAAACAACATATTCATGTATTTCATTTATATATTTAATTTGTGTATTCAAAGTGAGTAGCTAGCTCTTAAGAAGAGTTCTTCTCATGTAGGTATAAGTTTGGTATGTAATTTACATGAGACTTTGGTCATTGATTTCATTGTATTGCTCATTCAAATCAGTATATCTAAATCTACGTTATTTTTAAGAATTAACGTTTTATATCACATATTTTTGTTACGAAGTCTTACATAACCTGTTTAAGAGTGCTATATGATCCATACAAGATATGAACAAGGGCTTTTGTAAATCTTTTTTTTTTATATTTTTTTATGAGGTATTGCGTCATGTTGGTGAGAAAATATGCAATTTTTATATTTGCCACATATTTTGGAAGGTTCTCGAAAACTCCAGTTTTAGATTTCATCCTTTTTATATCCGAGAATGGTAGGTGGAACGGAGCTGCTGAGAGAGAGAGAGTTACCTTAAAAGCAAGGCTCGTCCCCAGAATTTTTATCTAGATGGTAACTTTGCCGTCGCTAGGTGCCGGCGCTCAAGCCATGAGAATAATCTATTTAGAATATTCTAGAAGTTACTAATTTCATATATATATATATATATATATATATATATATATATATATATATATATATATATATATATATATATATATATATATATATATATATATGTGCCCCTACAGATGCGTGGAGCAGAAGAGAACTGACCATTCCTGTGAAAGAGTAAACATACATCCCCTCTCTCTCAAGTGCCTATAGTGCGTCCTCTCCAAAGTGATTTTGTGCCTCAGCGTATATCATGTGTAGTGTGTTAAAACATTGCTGCAAATTTGACTGAAACATTGAATTTATTGTGTTGTGGTGAGTGCTGGTATTATGTAAAATTTAATTACAAGTGAAAAAAGTGATTGTATAATTTTCATAAGTATTTATTTCTTTTTTCTTAGTCTAAGGCTTTATGCAGATTCAATATTTCGAGTCAAGTGATTATATAATTCTGAGTGTAACATTCCTTTTGTCTAAATCTAAGTTTGCTTAGACTTAATATTTCGAGTGATTTTTTCATGGAAATTCTTTTAAAGTGCTGCAATTCTTATAGAATAAATTTATTTTTTATTTCAATCACCAGTGTTTATTTCAGTACTCACTCGTACTCCTGTTAAAGTATCGAAGTAAGAATTTGTTTGAATAGTTCTTAATAATAATTGCCCAGTGTTGTTTTGAGTGTTTTTAAAAGACCTTTGGATATTCAGGATTTTTTTTCAAATATAATAGTTAATGTAAAAAAAACAGGTGAGCTCGGAATTCAAGAGGTTATGTAGCTTGCCAGCAGTAATATATGATATATATTTTTGGTTAATATAATAAAGATCTAATTTGATAATGTTACCAGGCACTTTTCATCATATATTTCATTTTAATTCTGCATTACTTACTTCTCTGGGAGTTTATTTATTTCCTCATTTCCTTCCCTAACTGGGCTATTTTTTTCTGTTAGAGCCCTTGGGCTTATACCATCCTGCTTTTTCAACTAGGATTGTAGCTTAGCTAATAATAATAATAATAATAATAATAATAATAATAATAATAATAATAATAATAATAATAATAATAATAATAATAATAATAATAATAATAATAATAATAATATGATTCCCCTGTCAAATTCCTTCAAACTTTTAAAGTATTATCTTACTGATGGACTGATGAGGAGCATGAGTCTTCTTTAACACCGTTACCCCTACATTAAGGGGTAGGTTGTTTGATATGCCCTGTCCAATGCCTTCTTTCAAATGCATTCTCTTCTTCCAAACCTCTTCTCTCCTTAGCCTTCTTCAAATTCTCGCCATTTAATTCTTTGCCTCCATCTTGATCTCTTCTTAACAGTATTCTAAAGCTCTCCTCACTTCCCTTCTTCATCATCCATCCTCAGCACGTGATTACACCATCTCAGTCGTAACAATCTTACCATCTGTGTAATCTTCACTCTCCCTGTCATTCTACTTATTTCATAATTTTCCAATCTTTCAAGCAGCGAATTCCTATAAATCACCTAAGCATTCTCCTCTCTGTTCAATGAAGCTTTGCTTCCTCTTTCTGTTTTAGAGCCCATATTTCCAATCCCTACGTTAACACTTGTATTATTACTGTACTATAGATATTCATTTTTTTAGCTTGGTTGGCATTTTTGATCACATACTACATCTGCTACCTCCCTTCATTCCCCCCAAGCTGTTCTTATCCTATTTTCTACTTCTGCCTCATATCTTCTCTCCTGACTCATAGTAGATCCAAAAATCTAAATTGTTTCACCTATTTCACAAATCTACTTTCATGTATGGCTAACCTGTCCCCACCTTCCTTACTGTTCATTACAGCTTCAATCTTATCCATATTTACTCTCAAGCCACCCCCTCCAAAGTCTCTTGACATTCTACAGCTCTTTTCTGTAAGTCTTCCTCATTTTCTCCAGTAATCACCAAATCCTCGGTATGATAATCGTAATTCCCACAACTCTTCATTTCTGCAATTTTCAGTTAACAAATCCATAACTACCTCTAATAAAAACGGTTTTAATGTTGACTCCGGGTGTAATCTAACATTTACCTCAAAGGTTTCTGTTTCCCCAACAGCTGTTATTATTTTAGTCATTGTTCTTTTGTACATCATCTGTACCATTCTAACTTAATTCTTCAGGCCTTTACTCTTCCTCAAGCACAGGCACATAATTTTTCTTGGTATTCTATCATAACCCTTCATTACAACTACAAAAGTAAAGAAGAGCTTCTGGTTTCACTCCAGCCTCTTATCTTGTAACTGCCTTACTATAAAGATGGTATCCGCTGTCCTTCTCCCCCATCATGAATTCATGTTTGCTAACCTTTACAATATCTCATCTTGTACCCTACCATAAACTTTCAAACCAGGCTGCGTTAGTTTAATTCCCCTATAGTTAACACATTTCATGGTATCACATTTTTGCTTAAATATAGATACCAATAGAGTATCCTCCTAGACTTCAGGGATTATTTCCTCTTCCCATTTAACTCTTAATAAATTCAGCATCCATTTTTCGCCCTCTGTACCTATTATCTTGACCATTTCAATTTGAAACTCTGATTGATCTGTTGCTTTATGATTTCTCCTTTTACTCAATGCCCACAAGTCTACTGTAATCCGTATCTCCATCTCCTTTCAATGTCATCATCCCTGTGCAATGTATTTCCATTTCTATTTCTGATGACTAAAAGTTGCCCCAAATCCGGTCTTTGGTTTTTCTTCAAGTTTCAAATGTAATAGATAATCATCACTCCTTCCTTCACTCCTAACCTTTCATTCAATTACTGAACTGCTCTTCGAATGGCTATACCTACTTGAATCTTTTTCTTCTTCTCTGTAATGTTTCTTTGGTGCCTTGAATACCTTTGATTTTCTTTTAACTGATTCTTGCAGCTCGCTGGCCAATCACCACTTTTCTTCTTTCGGTACATCATATCCGCTGGTTCTTCCCACTAGTTCCTTTGTTTACCCAAAATATATTCCTTTCATACCCATCCAGACATTTTCCATTATGTTACCCTTTCAAAGCTCAAAGACCAATTTTCCCAGTCGTTTCACTCGCAATCCTTTCAAATTGCTCACCTTTTTCTCCCTTAAAGTCACAAACCTTAAACCTTAGTTCTACATCCATTTTTTCTCTTGTTTAGTTTACTACCTCTCATTTCAAAATCCATCACTACCAGTCTATGTTGTTTAAAACATGTTTCCCCCCCAAATCATTTTACAGTTTATCACATTATAGCTCTCCTAATCAAACTGTAATCTATTTACCTTTCCACTCCTCCACTTTCATAGGTTATCAGCTGCTTATCCTGCTTCTGAACCCAGGTATTCATACATAATAACACAAAACTCTAAGCCTTCACTAATATATACTCCCCATCCTCCTTTCTAATTCCAAATCCATATCCATCTTTTCTCTTCCAAACTCTGACAGTAATATCTGCTCCTATGAGTTGGTCCTCTTTTTTTCACTGTTCTCAAGCTGCCCCAACCTCTAGTCTAAATGATTGTTTTTCTTGTTTTTGGCAACCCATCTGAGGGGTATATGCTGACATCATATTCACTATCTGATCCTCTATTAATATTGGAATCTTTAAAAACCCTATAATTTATTCTCCTTATGCTAGGGAGCATAAGTACGCGTTGACAAATCTAATTCTCACGATTAAAAAAACAAAATAAAAGTACTGTAGAAACAAAAGAAGCACGTTTCCTAATTAAGCTTTTTTAATTTTTGTGTTATTTCTTTTTCATCTTGTGACCCTGCTGACGTCATTACACACGTTATAGTAATTGGCCAAGCTTTTTTTTATCAAAAACAATATCTTTATGGCTCATTTTCTGGTTTTATAGGGTTCCTGCCAGGACAACATTTTCTAATAAAAAAAAAATATTGTTTTTCCTATAGGGAAACTCCGGTTTACGTGAAAATCACATTCAATTTTGGGGCTATTATTATTATTATTATTATTATTATTATTATTATTACTTGCCAAGCTACAGGAAGATATAAGCCCGGGGGCTCCAACAAGGGAAATAGCCCAGTGAGGAAAGGAAGAAAGAAAAAAATGTTTTATGAAGAATAATAACATTAAAATAAATATTTCCTATTTAAACTATAAAAACTTAAACAAAATAAGAGGAAGAGAAATAAGATAGAATAGTGTGCTTGAGTGTACCCTCAGGCAAGAGAACTCTAACCCAAGACAGTGGAAGACCATGGTACAGAGGCTATGGCACTACCTAAGACTAGAGAACAATGGTTTGATTCTGGAGTGTCCTTCTCCTAGACAAGCTGCTTACCATAGCTAAAGAGTGTTTTATATCCTTACCAAGAGGAACGTAGCCGCTAAACCATTACAGTGCAGTAACCCCTTAAGTGAAGAGGAATGGTTTGGTAATCTGTGTTGTTAGGTGTATGAGGACAGAGGAGAATATGTAAAGAATAGGCCAGACTATTCAGTGTGTGTGTGTGGGTGTGCGTGTGTGTGTGGGTGTGCGTGTGTGTGTGTGTGTGTGTGTAGGTAAAGGGAAGATGAACCGTAACCAGAGAGAAGGATCCAATGCAGTACTGTCTGGCCAGTCAAAAGACACCATAACTCTTTAGCGGTAGTATATCAACGGGTGGCTGGTGCCCTGGCCAACCTACTATCTAACTAGAAAGTAAATTAGATATATCCTAATATATCCGCTAATGATGGTGGCTAACCAGTTGGGAATCGGGGTTTTAGGATGGGGAAAATATAATAGTATAAGAAAAAAAATGGTAAAACAAACCTTCTCTCCTCCATGCATTATTTTTTGGGAAGCATAATAAATCCATGGAAAATTATCAAAATTATCTGCATCCTATAATAAGGTAATATTTTTTATTTGTTTGTTGGCATTCTGCAAAGCAATAGTATTCGGTCCTCTTCGTTCGTGCGTACATACCTTGGTGGGCACTAAACATTTTAATTTTTCTCTACATTTACTCCTATTCGTAGGTGTGATTATTTGTGTTCGTGTATTTCTTACTTCTTCGAATACGAGACGAGATACCGTTTTCACTTGCACATTCAAGTATTCCAATCGGCTTGACCCTAATAATTCTGTGTAAATGTAATCACTGATACAATACCCACGTGTACATATTTCTCATTTTCACAAGTTTCACACCATTTTCTTCCTTATTACAGCATTTCATGTGATTCTCATAATATTAATACCTATTTTGGACATATCTTTAACCAATTAATTCTGTATTTGTCTTTACTCAATATACACCTATATATATATATATATATATATATATATATATATATATATATATATATATATATATATGTGTGTGTGTGTGTGTGTGTAAATATATATATATATATATATATATATATATATATATATATATATATATATATATATATATATATGTGTGTGTGTGTGTGTGTGTGTAAATATATACACTGTATATATATATATATATATATATATATATATATATATATATATATATGTATATATATATATATATATATATATGTGTGTGTGTTTGTGTAAATATATACATTGTATATATATATATATATATATGTATATATATATATATATATATATATATATATATATACTGTATATATATATATATATATATATATATATATATATATATATATATATATATATATATATATATATATATACATATGAACATATATCACAAGCACACGTGATTTTAATTAATGTAAATATCACCCACGAAATGCATTTAATACCGAATTCTATCTTGGGAAATACATATCCACTTGGAATTCATTTTATGGTAACAGCTTCTGGCCGGGTGGTGATTCGAACCACCACCTGTACGGCTAGAAACTATGCTTGGCAGGGACCCTATCGACTCAGCTATCAAGAGAGACTATAAAATGAATTCCAAGTGGATATGTATTTCCCAAGATAGAATTCGGTATTAAATGCATTTCGTGGGTGATATTTATATATACATATATATGTATATTTGTAAATTTCCCATTTTGTCAGTTTCAGACGGGTTAGTTAGTAGTGTTTAGTCATTTCTTGTTGGTTTTTCCGTGAATGTCGTATTACATTTAGTTTTCATACGGCAAATACCTGCTTTGGAAAAGTCTACTTGAAAGACTCCAAAATTTTTAATTCTGCCTTTCCTGTTAATCAATCACAACCTGAAATACGGAAACTTACCATATTTGGGCATATTTCCCTCCTTTATTATGCCGATCTAGCCACTCCCTCTCTCAAGTGGGGACCCATAGTCCCGTAGTACTGTCGTAATGTTTGGTTGTGCTCTTATTGATTGTCCTTTTCCAAAGTGTATGGTGATTACAATGGCGTAATTAATT
>NC_090727.1:196475546-196493046 GCF_036898095.1 Palaemon carinicauda
CTTTGAAGGTAGTAGCCAAACCTTAGTTTCTACAGCTAATGCTGTAGAAATATTGAAATATCTTAAAATTAGATGTTTGATTGTCATTTAATCACTGAATCAAACACCTGAGGAGCGATGCCCTTGGGGTCCTAAATACTTTTTCTTACTCTTTAAATTTTATTTTTCTGAGCTTCTTCCCCTATCCCCTGACGTGTCGTGATAACTCTTTGTTCTCTAACATTTGTGTTCCTTTCTTTCATTTTCCAACATTTGTGACCCTCACTATCATTCTTTATTCATTTATTTATTAAACGTTCTCACCATTTTAAAAATGAACGGCCTTCCGCTCTAGTGACGTCTTAGGCCGTCAATTTTATTTTCTAACTTCTTAATATTCGTCCAGAAAAGAAATATCTCGACTCCACAAGGCACTAGAAGAGTAGGAAGACCTAGGCGATGATGAATGGAGACGTATTAAATGAAAAGCTGAAGATAGAGATGACTGGCATCATCTAATCAAGGCCCGTTGTGTCAATAGGTGTAGGAAGAGATGAGGATGATGATACTTTATCTGCGCTAACAATTTTATATTAGCATAAGATTCTGTGTAGATGAACGGGTAAAGGTAACCGACTCCAATAATAACCACAGTACCTAAACTCAAATTTTATGCAAGTTTCCCTTTCGTTTATAAGGATTCCCTTAGACGAAGTTTACACAAATCATTCAACAATGAAACACCTACACTTGACCTTCCCAACTTAAAGCCATTCACAATTTGTGTGAGGCATAGACAAGACATTCATTAGATGGATTCAGAAATAAAGCATTTGGAGCACTATATTTAATTTCTCTCAATCTTCCTCTGTAACATCTCCGTAAAAAAAAAAAAAATCTTGAATTAGGGAGTGCGCTTCCATGAATAAATGGGTCACTCAGATTTCTTTTTTACAATTTATATCCCATTCCTTTATCTTTATTCCAGTTAACAGAAATATCATGTTGATTGTAAAGCAAACGGGTTAATTTCCTTACATAGCACTTATGGTATGTTGACAGTGGATGACTACAGAACATGATCTAAATATATACAGTAGGTTCGACCCAGGCAAATGTTGGTATTAGTGTATTTAGGAACCAAATCCTTCAAACACCTAACGACTCATTTATTAGCCTACAGTTATTTTTTTTTTCTTTTCAAAATAACCCATTATTTGAATAAGCATTTGAACTTAACAAAATAATCCGGTTATCTGTACTCTATGATAACTATCTCCAATTTTGCCATAGGGCCTCGATAAATACAAAAGCTAATAAAGATTAAGATGAAAATTTAATTGGTAAAGTAGCAAAGATAATCATTGTATATGTTTTAAATTTTAGTTCAAATGTCAGTGCTAACCCTTTTTGGCCACACTCACAAACGATGAGATGGCAAACCTCATCGAAAAGAGAGAGTAAGAAAAAAGATGAATAAAGGGCAAGTGCCTTTGGGTCTAAAGACGGAGGGGGATATGCCATATCCCTTGATTCTGAATGACTTGGGAAATATTTAACAGTAAAATTTCCTTACGTAATACACAATATTGCAATCTACCACTATCTAAAAGTTGACAAACGTTTTTAGCAGTCAATCTAGCATTTGAAAAATACCGATTAGTTTTTGGAAGCATAATATAATTATCATTATTGGAACATTGCATAATCATGTTAAACAAAATATTGCTACGCGAAAATTTCTAAAAAGGAATTTATGTGCTGGTTGATTACATTATTGACCACAGTAAACCAAAACTATTTGATTTCTCTCTCTCTCTCTCTCTCTCTCTCTCTCTCTCTCTCTCTCTCTCTCTCTCTCTCTCTCTCTCTCTCTCTCTCTCTCCCTGAATGTCCTCAAGGCCAGTATAACTTGTTTATGAAGTTTTTTTCATGAATATTTTACGGAATCGAACCTTAATTAAAACTTTTTCCTCCATTAGTGACTTGGACAAGACTAATGTTGAAATAATGTAATATAGCTGTTAATGGAAGGAATTATTGAATCAGTTACGACACTTCAATAAATTCTAAAGGAATTTTCGGATTCATGATATATATATATATATATATATATATATATATATGTATATATTTATATATATATATATATATATATATATATATATATATATATATATATATATACATATTTATATATATATATATATATATATATATATATATATATATATGTATATATATTTATATGTATAAATATATATATATATATATATATATATATATATATATATATATATATATATATATATATATATATATATATATATATGTATATATATATATATATATATATATATATATATATATATATATATGTATATATATATATATATATATATGTATATATATATATATATATATATATATATATATATATATATATATGTATATATATATATATATATATATATATATATATATATATATATATATATATATATATAGGATATATATTGCTGTATGGAGTGTTAGATTTGTAACGCTGACTGATAGCTACTCTGGATATTTTAACATCAATATTTAAGGTACTTGAAATTTCTGTGTGAAATTTGAAACATTTTAGGAAACCTTTACAATTTTGAAAATGGCAGACACTAGATGGACATTAAGAGTAACAGAACAGGTCCCTAGAGATTGTAAAAGGACCAGAGGAAGGAAGAGAAGAAGATGGATCGATTGATTGATTGATATAAAGTTTTCAGGCATCCTGACATCTAAGGTCATTGACGCCGAAGATGGATCGACGAACTAAGGAAGTTTGTGGGCATGGACCCATTAGCTCACATTTCAATAACATTCTGCTTTGTAATATTTATCTGGGTTAATCACCCAAGCATATCAGTTTGTGCTGATTGCAATTGTTGGGAGAGGAGTTCAGTTTTAGTAAGAACTACTTCTAAGATGCAGAAAGATACACAAATTCGAGATATAATTTCTTGAGATGATTTCTAGCATGATTTAGAGATTTCCAAGTTGCTTATTCCTCAGGTGTTTTAACGGTACATAACAAACTTCTTTGTTGATATTATGAGGGAATTATGTCTTTATAACCATTTCGTACCACTAAATTACAAGTCTTTCTTGCCAAGTATTCTTTAACACCATCTATCTTAACAAACTCTTTTAAAACATTGGTCCGTTATAGAAACTATGAAAACATTGGTCCGTTATAGAAACTATGAAAACATTGGTCCGTTATAGAAACTATGAAAAAGTAAAAAATCTCACACACATTACTCCAAAAATCACGAATCTCGGGTACCTAATAGAACTTTGAAATTGCTTTCTAAATGATGGCTTAGAATCCCCTAAATTTCTCCACTCATTACGTTTGCACCATCGTTGCCTTGTTCTATCATATAAAAAGATGATATCTTGTTGATAGTTAATTTTTCTTAAAAGTGTTTCAATAATACCACGCACTGTCAAGGAACGCTGGTTCTCATGATATTCGATCATCCAAAGTTTCCTTGCTATTTCGCACTTTAGTAGCAGTGTTTCTCAATCATTCTATACCAATAGCACAACTATTGAAAGACTACACATTAGCTATTGTGATATGGATCCATAGACTTAAGAAAATATGTATAAATATCAATTTACTTTATTTCTGCATTCAGTCTATTATACAGTTTATTAGCGTGACGATTTTTTTTTTTATTTTGCTACTTTTTTGTTATTCAGTTGATCGTGATCTTTCTGGCTTCTTAGTTTTGACTCTTTATGTTTGAGAAGTCTATTTCACAAAGATAAGTAGATAATTGTAACAAAAGTGATGAAGCTCTTCAGGTAATGTGGGATGTTTCTCTTTTATAGAAATTCAAAATACATCAGTGGATAGTGTCAGATATTTCATTTCAAGTTCTCGATCTCCAGAAATGGTGGCCAGTTCCTCTCCTTCACACAACTGTAGTCCACCATTAGAAGCAACATTTTTAAGAGAATTTCGAATTACAGCATATTTCTCTGTCTCATTGACTGAAAATAGTTATTGCTGTTTTCATTGAGCGCTGTTATGGATAATTTTTCTAATGCAAGTCGTATGCATTGAGGGATACACTGAATTACCGAAGCTTGTCCTATTTTCCAAATAAGTTGAGTTTTATATATTTTAGGGCAACCAACTTATCTATTGAGGTGAAAGTATTTTGGATTTTACATTATGTGCTACATTTTGTATTGTTTAATTAAACAAATGTTTCTGTAAAGTATTCCAGTTTAGACATCCAAAATTAGCGATAAAGATATTCACAAAACTCTCCCTACTTTTCTCGGTCAAAAATGCTTTTTATTCCTTGTATAATTCGTGAACACTTTACCATTCGACTTTGGCATGCCTTAATAATGCAACATGCTAGGAGTATATTCCTTTGCATTATTGTTCAAGTGATATTGATGGTAAAGGCATAATTTTTATATAATTGACTAGTTCAACTTGGTGTAACAATTGTTTTAAAATCTTGCTATATTTTTTAAACGAAAACCTGGTAGTTGTTGACATGCCTTTACAACACAAAAGCTGATTGATTATTTCACCATCAAAACAATGAAAGCATATGACTGATGTTGCTGATATCAGTGGACTCAATAACGATTAAATCAAAAGTAAAATCCTCAAACTTTTCTGGGGACATTCCTTTTTTCCATATTTTTAGATAAAACTGCGATTCTCCTATGTATGGTATCATTTGATAAACGGATTTCGATAATTTGTTTTACGTCTTTTTCACCAAACATGAATTTAATATCATTTTTGTAAGTGGGCAGTATAACTTATTCAACAAGAGTTGGTGATCAGGAATTATACGCTATTATTACTGCCACCATAATTGAAGAATGATGAATGCATTTTGATACGGTATCGTACCCCCCGTGTGTCATAAAATCATACATTTCTGTTTTTTGTATACATTATCCTTTGTATCTTTGCTCTCCCCTCGCACTGACAGCAACTTGCATGAACCTGTCTGCTTATTTCTCATTGTTAACTGTTAACAGAACCGGTTGCCGGTTGGACAAGAAATAGCATGTTGTATTTTGTGACCTTCTTGCCGGGACCTAGTGTGTATATATACTTGATGTGTTCTATAATAAAGTTCTCAGTTGCTTTCACACTGCTTTTGAGTCACAACCTACTCTTGGCCCATAACATTGGTGACCCCGGAAGTCGACTTGCTCCTCCAGCCTTCCCCCCCTTCACTATTACTATGGCCGACTTCACGGAAATTGGCGCCGCCCCATTGAAACTTACGTCGTTCAGCAGCGGAGAAGCGTTATAATTCCTTTTTAGAATAAACAGTATATTGCAGAATTCATCTAGGTCTTAATTACCATCTGGAAAATTTAGCAATTTCATTAATCTCAGGACTGATTTTAAGCTGTTTTCATCACAAACTCTCAAAAACAAGAAATGAAAGAACGGACATCACTCATAATAAACAATTTAAAGATAAGAATGATACAGTAAAACAAGTAGGAAGATATCCTGAAAAAAATGGAAGGAGTATTTTAATCAACTGCTACTGTAAATGAAGGAAATGGATGACTGATATAAGAGAGGATGGACAAGTAAACATGGGAATGGTAATGGGGTTACGAGCCTTAAAGCGAATGAGGAATGGGAAGGCAACAGGACCTGACTAGATTCTAGTAGAAGTTTGGAAAGCCCTAGGTGAAGAAGGGGTACACATCTTGTGTGATCTGGTGGTAAAAAATAATTGAACGGGAAACGATACCTTAAGAGTGGTGGGAGAGTGTATTGATACTGATATCTAAAGGAGAGGGTAATGTTCAAGAATGCAGCAGTTATATATGCATCAAACTAATGTCTTACACGTTGAATACTCTGGAAACAATGATAGAAATCAGGTTAACAGAGAAAGGATCAGGAGGTAAGACATCAGATGCCGGCAGGATGGAACAACTGGAGGTCTGCATCTGGGGTTCTCTGTGACAAGAAGGTTCCTCTGAGATTGAAGGGAAAGCTTTATAGGTCGGTTGTAAGGAAAGCTATGTTATATGGAACAGAAATAACAAGTATAAGGAAGACAGAGGAAAAGATGAATGCATTAGAAGTGAAAATGGGGAGATGGATGTCTGGAGTAACAAAGGCGGATAGGATTTGAAATTAATATATAAGAGGGTTAACGAAGGTAGTTGAATAAAGAAAATACAAGAGTGAAGGCTTAGATATAATGGACACTTTTTACGACGTGATCAAAATCCTTTTTGAAGATAGAGGTTCGTGGTAGTGTGACGGGCCGAGAGAGGGTTGTGAACTCAAAGGCAGGATGCAATCAACTGAGTTGTTCATTAAGGAACACTCTCCTTTATATACAAAACCTCAAGGCAACAGGACATAACCTGTTCGAGAGACAGACAATGTTACAGAGCAAAACCAGAGACATGATCATTAGGGTTCTTTTTAGTGCGAGGGAAGAGCGCAGATACAAGCATAATATATACAAAAGGAATTATGTACAATTGTGTGACACACGGTTGGTACATGGCTCCCCCCCTAAAAATTACATACTGTACATGTTAAATAGGGCGCCCTGATCTACAGAGGCGAACTGTAGGCGGGTCATCTGGCAGAAGATAAGCAGGTTTTAGACAATCAATGGAGACCCAGTCTTCTTTGCCACGAATATTTAGTAGGAATGCTTTCGGACTGCGTCGGATCACAAGGAAAGGGCCCGTGTAAGGGGGCATTAGTGGTGGCTTGCTGGTGTCGCTGCGCAGGAAGACGTGTGTTGCAGAGTGCAAGTCCGTTGGTATGTGATGCTTCGCTGGGGGCTTGTAAGTCTGGCGGCACGGAGTAAATTTTTCCACGACGTGACGTATGCGCTGGAGATCGTCGGAGGAGGTTGTAGAAGGAAAAAATTCGGCAGGGACGACCAACGGGTCGCCATACACCATTTCAGTTGCCGAGACGTCGAGGGCATCTTTAGGAGTGGTTCTTAGTCCCAGGAGGACCCAGGGAAGCTGAGTAAACCAGTTGCAATCCTTGCAGCGGGATATCAAAGCGGCTTTGAGGGTGCGATGAAAACGTTCAACCATTCCATTGGCAGCGGGGTTGTAGGCCGTTGTCTGATGTAGGGTGATGCCCAGGAGATTCGCTAATGACGTCCACAATTGAGAGGTGAAAGTGGTTCCCCTGTCAGAAGTAATATGCTCAGGGATACCGAATCTTGAAATCCATCCAGAGAGTAAGGCAGATGTACAGGAGGCGGACGTTGCAGTTTCCATGGGAATGGCTTCAGGCCAACGAGTGGAGCGGTCGATGACGGTAAACAGGTAACGATGTCCTTGTGATGTGGGTAGGGGGCCTACAACGTCGACATGAATGTGTGCGAAACGACGCTGAGGTTGAGAAAAGGTGCCCACTCCTGAATCCGTGTGTCGATGTACTTTGAAAGTTTGGCAATAAGTACAGGCGCGGACCGAATCTTTAGCATCCTTAGAAATGCCGTGCCAAACGAACTTTGCCTTCAGCAGCTGTGCAGTAGAACGGCACAAGGGATGGGAAAGGCAGTGAATGAAATCAAACACCTGTCGGCGCATGGGAGCAGGAATCCAAGGTCGCGGTCTACCAGTGTTGACGTCACAGAGGAGGGTGGTGTTGGAGTCTTCGAGGGGAAAGTCTTCCCAACGGAGGGACGTGCAGGATGTCCTACAAGCTTGATACTCTGGATCCTGTCGTTGGGCTTCAGCCAGGGCGTTGTAATCCAATCCCAGCTGAACGGCAGCCAACGTGTTTCTTGACAGGGCATCGGCAACGGGATTCATTTTCCCAGGGACGTATTGCAGGGTGCAATTGTATTCAGCCACGGCGGAGAGATGTCGGCGTTGACGGGCGGACCAGGCGTCAGACTGTCGAGTGAAGGCGTGCACCAGAGGCATGTGGTCTGTGTGAATGACGAAGGGCATACCTTCTAAGAAATGGCGAAAGTGACGGACAGCCAAGTGCACCGGCAGCAATTCTCGATCGAAGGTAGAATAACCCGATTCTGCCTTGGACAGTTTTCTGCTGAAGAAGGCCAATGGGCGGGGCGAGCCTTTGACCACCTGCTCGAGTACTGCACCAATAGCAACGTCTCTGGCATCGGTGGAGAGAAGGAGAGGGGCGTGTGGGATAAGGAAAGTGAGAGCCGCAGCAGTTGATAGGGCCTTCTTTGCATTGCAGAAGGCTGCTTCTTGAAGGGGACCCCACTTCAGGTCCTTTGGCTTGCCTTTGAGGGAGGCGTAGAGGGGAGCAAGAGTGGCGGCAATGGCTGGCAGAAAACGGTGATAATAGTTGATCATGCCCAAGAATTCCTGCAGAGCTTTGACGGTCGAGGGCGCGGGGAAGTTCTGAACGGCTGCTACCTTCTCAGGGAGGGGATGGACTCCTTCAGGAGTGATGCGGTGCCCTAAGAACGACACTTCGTTGGCGCCAAAGGTACACTTGTCGTACCGGACTACAAGGCCGTTTTGTTGCAGGTGGTCGAGCACGATGCGCAGGTGACGGAGGTGTTCCTCTTTTGAGGAGGAGAACACAATTATGTCGTCCACATAACATACACAGAAAGGGAGGTCCCCTAAGATGCCATCCATGAGACGTTGAAACGTTGCCCTAGCATTACGAAGGCCAAAACAGGAGTAATTGAAGGTGTATGTACCAAAAGGAGTGGTAATGGCGGTCTTGGGGATATCTTCTGGGTTCATAGGCACCTGATAATACCCCTTCAGGAGGTCGAGTGTAGAGAAAACCTTCGCTTTGTGCAGGTAGGAGGTCACGTCGGCAATGTTTGGGAGGGGGTAGTGATCCGGTTCTGTTTGCATGTTCAGGCGCCTGTAATCCCAGCACGGACGGAGGGAGCCGTCTTTCTTCAGAACGATGTGTAAGGTGACGACCATGGGCTGGAGGCCTTTTGGCAAAGGCCCATTTCCTTCATTTCGGCGAACGTCTGATTGGCGGCTGCCAATCCTTTCGGTGCCAGACATCTGAATTTTGCGAAGACTGGGGGTCCCGTCGTCTTGATATGGTGATAAATACCGTGCTTGGCATGAACTGTGGGCGTTTGGTGAAGTTCTGGACGGAAAACTTCCGGGTACGACGTGAGGAGGTGGGCGTAGGCATTCGTGGGTGCGCTGATGTGGAGAGCGAGGTTAGAGGGGGCGGGTTGAAGAGGTGTCGACAAGTACGAGTCTGCGTTGACCAATCGTCGATGGGCGACATCTACCAGAAGGTGGAAATGAAAGAGGAAATCCGCACCGAGGATTGGCATTGTGACGTCAGCAACGAGAAACTTCCAATTGAATTTACCGTTTCCGAACGATAATGTGAGGTTCTCGTAACCGCAGGTGGGTATCGCAGATCCGTTGGCAGCTACCAAGCGGACGTCGGCAGATGTAGACAGACTACGTCGTGCCTTGAAGAGTTTCCTTGGCAAAAGAGAACGACAAGCACCCGTGTCTACCAAAAATCGCACGCCCGTTCCTGCATCCTGTAAAAAAAAAGATTAGAAACACGGGAGGCCACCGCCACAAGCGATGACCTACTTACACGTTTTTTGGCCACTGACAATCCTTGGCACATTTCTTCGCGGTTGCCCCGAATCTGAAGTGGTAGTAGCAGAACTGCGGCGGATGGGAGGTAGTAAGTGGCTGTAAAAGTCGTTCGTTGGGGCGCGAGCAATTGGTGGGTGGTGGTCGGCTTTGTCGCCGCTTCGGCACGTCACAGGGTAGGCGTGTATGTCCTACGGCATTCATGTCAGCTTCGGTTGACGTTGAATAGGCATCCTCTTCGTCAGGGGTGGAGGCGTTGATGGAGGTCTTGAAGTGGCTGTCCATAAGGGCGTCGGCTTTGGTCATCAAGTCCTTTATGGGTAAACTATCGACATCGGGTATGGCAGCACGTACAGGTTCGGGTAAACGGCGTATCCAAAGGGCACGAAGTAGGTTCACCTCACGAGGAGAGCCATCTGCGGCAGGTTGAAGGCGAGCGATACTGGTCATTTCCCTGAGGGCAAGTGAAGCCCTTTGGTCCCCCAACGGTTGTTGCGAGAGCTGAAAAAGCTTTGCTATACGGGCGGCGGGCGACGGCGAGTACTGCTGCAGAAGGTATGTTTTGAGGGCGTCATACGCTATTGGGGTGTGTCCTTGTTCACAAAGCCAGTCGGATATTTCTGGGAAGGTGTCCTCGGGTATCGCCGCGAGAACATAATCCGCTTTGGTGGTTGAGCGATTCACGCCCCTTATACGAAACTGGACTTCTGCGCGCTGAAACCAAGCAAACGCCTCTCCGCTGGCAAACGATGAAAGTTTGATTGGACCGGCCGCAGCACCAACTGCCGTAGAGTCCGCCATAGTACCAAAGATGAAGGGGCGAGGGGGTGGGGGTGGAAGGCGGTGGGAGCGAGTCGACTTCCGGGGCCACCAATGTGACGGGCCGAGAGAGGGTTGTGAACTCAAAGGCAGGATGCAATCAACTGAGTTGTTTATTAAGGAACACTCTCCTTTATATACAAAACCTCAAGGCAGCAGGACATAACCTGTTCGAGAGACAGACAATGTTACAGAGCAAAACCTGAGACATGATCATTCAGGTTCTTTTTAGTGCGAGGGAAGAGCGCAGATACAAGCATAATATATACTAAAGGAATTATGTACAATTGTGTGACACACGGTTGGTACAGTAGAAGGAAGAGAGGAAGACCAAGAAAGAGATGGGTAGGGGAAGATTTGCTATGGAAAGGTGTTGACGTAAACGATGCACGGAACAGAAATTAATAGAGACCACTCTTTCATAAACACTAGCCCATATATAAATGGTTAAAGCTGAGAATAATATGAAGAAGAAGAAGAAGAAGCCTAATTTTTATGATAAACATTATGCCAATAAAGACATTATGAGATGAGCTAACACGTTTGTTATAACAAATAGATAGATATATATGTCTGGAAGTGGACCAGATATTGATGGGTAATTTTATATTAAGTTGGCAAGCAACTTCAACTGCGGATCCAGTAATTTCAAAAGGAGGCGGGGAGAGTAGAAGGGGGCACCAAGGTGTACCATAAGACCCCAAAACCTGACAGAATTAAGCTATTTTAGAGGTATTTTTCATGTTTTTGAAACCATTTTCACATTATGATTTAATATCATAGGGTTAAAATGCATTAGGCAATTACAGCCTCTCGATAAAATGTATTAGGCAATTGCAGCATCTCGATAAAATGCATAAAACATTCAATCAGTAATCTCTACAATTACTTTTAGCGCTCGACTATGCATTCACGGATAATTTCATCATCTACCTCAAATTTATATCTGTAATTATTGGAGCGCCAGCATCCTTTCGTTCAACTACAAACCGTCGGCAATTCTCGATCGTCGAATTGTAATTAGTCTTCCCACCCCTTCCTGCTTGATTAATATCAGAAACAATCTCTCTATATAAAGCTCAGGGGTTGTGTGTGTGTATGTGTGTGTGTGTGTGTGTGTGTAAGAGAGAGAGAGAGAGAGAGAGAGAGAGAGAGAGAGAGAGAGAGAGAGAGAGAGAGAGAGAGAGAGAGAGAGAGAGAAAGGATGATATTTCAATTTTCCACATCTCCTTTACTACAGTTTCCTTGTAGAAAATAATGAACTGATTTTGATTATTTGTTTAAAGTTTTGTCAAAGTTTGAATATTATCGTAAAATCAAAGCCTTATTTCATGAAACTTTTTTTTTATTCATATTAGAAATTTCTCCGACGAAGAGCCTGGTTTTTATTGCATTGAATATTTTCCCTTATTTCCGTTTTCATCTTCTATCAACTTGTCTACTGTGCTTTTTTATTTTTTCATATAAACAACAAAGACCATCATCGTATTTATCTTGCAAATTAAAAACTCAGTTTTAGTTTGAAACATATATTACATTTAGAACCAGTCATTCATCATATCTTATCGCATCATTCGTGCATCCAATGGATGGCTCTGTCATTTGCTTCCTGTAGATCTACAGAACATCAGAACAAGCAGATCCCAGTGGGCAGAAGTGGGGGATGATGTCCATATTCTAGGGTGATTCTTTACAGGGGCAATCAGCATCGCGGACATATCCCCACTTCTGAAGTCTATCTCGTGTTTTCCCGACCTTGGATAATGCTCTATCTAAGGTGATTTATATTTGGCGCCCCTGTTTAAAGCAATTGCTACAACACGCCCTACGCTCGTTTCATTGGAGCCGATAAACTTATTGAACCATTATTGAATTATGGAGTTTCCAGGCCACGTACATTTTTTAATCATGACACATTCCAATATTACAACTGTTCGTAGTAACAAAATGATTTTTTTATTCTCATTTAATTTTCCACTTTCAATAGATAATTTTCCTCTAGATACTAAACAAAACAAAAGCTAACCAATAAGACATCCATATCAGGGTTTTAGAAATTGATCATACTCGCTTGAAAATTTCATTGTCACTTTACAAATGTTCCAACACATGGTTTAATCTCCATAAAAAAAAATTTGCATAAAAAAAGGCTAGGTAAAATGAAAAAAAGAAAGAAGAGAAGAACGGTTACTTTAGTAACAGGAATATGCACACCAACACATCATCAATAAATAAAAAGAATCCCGGATGATACTCATATCTACATCTGACGTTGATACATACATATGCAAGGGAGAGAGAGAGAGAGAGAGAGAGAGAGAGAGAGAGAGAGATGGGGGGAGGAGGAGGGGTCAGATAAAATTAATTGCGGTATTGAATCGAAAATTGATCTTTATCGATATATTAGAAGATATGCCAATTTAATAATGGGCCATATATATATATATATATATATATATATATATATATATATATATATATATATATATATATATATATATATATATATATATATACTGTATATATATATATATATATATATATATATATGTATATATATATATATATATATATATATATATATATATACAGTATATATATATATATATATATATATATATATATATATATATGTATATATATATATATATATATATATATATATATATATATACATATATATATATATATATATATATATATATATAAATATATATATATATATATATATATATATATATATATATATATATATATATATATATATATACCATCTCCTACGCCTATTGACGCAAAAGGCCTCGATAAGATTTTGCCAGTCGTCTCTATCTTAAAATTTTAATTCAATCTCCATCTATCCCTAATCATGGTCTCATCCATACTTGACACTCGAGTAATCTCTAATATAGTTTCATTTCTAATCCTGTCCTGCCATATAACTCCTAATATCCTTCTGAAGGCTTTGTTCTCAAATCTACTATATATATTGGAGTTCTTTTCATTGTCAGACTATGACTCATGTCCACATGGTAACACCGATCTCACTAAACTAATATATAGTTTGATTTTTATACATAATTTCAGGCAATTTGATTTCCATTGTCTTATTTGCTTTTTCAATATTTCACTAAACTCTAATTATGAAGACCCTGTATTGGAGATCATAGTTCCTAAATATTCAAATGATTCTATCGCATTAATCCATTCTCCTTCCAATGATATTTCATCTTCTATTACATACTCCATTCTCATCATCTCTGTCTTTCTTCTATTTATCTTGAGCCCAACCTCGTGTGATATTTCATGCATTCTGGTAAGCAAGCATTGCAAAGACTTTGGTGTTCTGCTGATAAGGACAGCAGCATCAGCATATTCTAGGTCTGCTAATTTCCTATCACCAATCTAGTCCAATCCTTCTCTACCATCTCCAACAGTTCTATGCATTATAAAATCCATGAGGAGGATAAACATGGGTGACAACACATTCCTTTGGAGTACTCCGCTGTTCACTGGAAATTCATTCGATGGGACTCCATTAACATTAACCTTCCACTTGTTATGCTTATGAATAGACTTAATAAAATTTGCATGTTGAAAAGGAATTCCGTAATAATGCAGGACTCTCCAAAAATTGGCCGATGCACACTATCAAAGGCTTTTTCATAGTCCACAATTACCATCAAAAGTGGATTTCTATATTTTAAACATTGCTCGAAATGTCTCAATATGAAAATTTCGTCAGTGCAGCTTCTACTTTGTCTAAATTCTGCTTGTTCATCTTCCATCTTTTTGTCAATCTTTCTCTCCAGTCTCTTTATAATAAGCATACTATCTATTTTCATAACAACTGACGTAAGTTTTATGCCTCTATAATTATTGTAATCAGTCAGACCACCATTTTTGGCCTTTTCAACAACACTTGTAATTTCCATTCATCAGGTTCTGCTGCTTCATCCCTGTAAGTGTGTAAGCAAGTTTTAAGAACTTTAGCATCTTACATATTTTCCTTGATGGCATGAGGAGTGATGACACTCCAAACTTTCAGGGAGGATTTTAGATATCTCCAGGAAAACTAAATTTCCCACACTTCTATTTTTCCACACATTGTTTCATCCAGCTGCCACTCTGAAATCGTTGTCAACTAACTTTTTTGTTTATGCTTATTTCTACCCAGGGTTGTCATTCTCCTTCTTCTATGGAATATATATATATATATATATATATATATATATATATATATATATATATATATATATATATATATATATATATACATATATATATATATATATATATATATATATATATATATATATGTATGTATGTATATATATATATATATATATATATATATATATATATATATATATATATATATATATATATATATATTCTTACTGCTCTTTACCTTACAGTAATTGAGCAAATATAAAATATAAAACTATAGAAGGGCTTGTGCTAAGTTACTGACAGCAATTTTTTTTTTTTGCCAGATTAACTGAAAGAAAAGAGACTATAATGGTGTACGGCAGAAATTTATTTAAAAAAAAAAACAGTAAATCCTTAGGGAAGGATAGCTTTCGCATTTCACATTGAAATTGAGTAGTAACATTCTCAAAATATAAAATTTTCAAATGTTGAAAAGTCTCAGTGAAGAATTGATTGTCTTAAAGTTAAGTCGAATGTAATTGTGCTGGGTTTTTAAACCCTCACAACTGACAAATGAGACATAGCATTGTTTTGTGGTGGTTAGCCTTGAAACTTGGGAGGGAATTTGTACTTTCGAAATTCGAAAAATTAATACCATTAAACGTTACATAGTCCATAAAAGTACTGTACAGGGTTCAGTCTGTAACTTCCAGTCCCCTACAACGAGAGAGTTATAAGGAGTTACAAGGATTTTGGATGTGTGACGGGCCGAGAGAAGGTTGTGAACTCAAAGGCAGTGTGAAAGCAACTGAGTAAATTTGTTATAGAACACTCTCCTTTATATACAAAACCTCAAGGCAACAGGGAATTACATCTTCGAGAAACAGTCAATGTTACATAGGAGAAACGCAGACATGTTTATTCTGGTTCTTTTTAGTGCGAGGGAAGAGCGAAGATACAAGCATAATATATACAAAATTAATTATGTACGATCGTGTGACACACGGTTGGTACAGATTTTTAGTCCATCCCCGGAGACTCCACTTGCTCTTTGGTAGAGCGATATACTTTAAGCATTTTGAGAGTTCTTATGATCTTATCTAACTTATTCTTGAACTCGTTTACCGTGTTACTGTTTACTACATCTGCTGGAAGTTTATTCCATGTATTTGCTATTTTCTATGTAAAGAAATTACCACAGTGAGTGGTGTTGTTTCTTTTCAATTCCAGTTTGTATCCATTACCTCTGGATTGATTTGTGCTAAAGCGTGAATAGATTGTTGTAATCTACATTTGTTATTCCTTGAAGTATTTTAAATGCTTTTTTAACTGTCCCCTTACTTATCAAGTCTGTAGATCAAATAAGTTGAAACGGTCCATCCTTCAGCTATTGCCAAATTGCCTTTGTGTTGGAACTAGTTTGGTCGCCATATCATGTACTGCTTCAAGTCTATCTATATCCTTCTGAATACTTGAAGCCCAGAATTGTGTACATCTGTGGAGAGAGAGAGAGAAAGAGAGAGAGAGAGAGAGAGAGAGAGAGAGAGAGAGAGAGAGAGAGAGAGAGAGAGAGAGAGAGAGAGAGAGAGAGAGAGAGTTAACCATTAAATTTGCTTTACACATGCAAAAAAATACTATTGTAATTTCGCGTTTTTAATGCATCTTGGTGTAATTCTAAGCAGGACACTCTCCTTCAAACAACATGTGAAGAAACTAAAGAAAAAGCTATAGAGCCATGTCGTATATTGACTAAGCTGGAAAACTCAGGTGGGGAGCTGACCATGTTACCTTGAAGCATTCTGCTCTGGTGCTGTGCTATTCAACAGCCAAATTCTGTTCTCCCATATGGTCCAGGTCTGACCATTCTTGGAAGGTTGACTTGGAACTCACCAAAGCATGTTGCATCACCGCATACAACTTGAAATCAATACCTCTTCCAGCCGTCTACAAGCTTGCAGGAATTTGTCCACAGTTCTTAAGGGGCGAAGCAATCAGTAAGGCACCCTCTCCACTACATCCAAAGAGTGCAGTGAAACATAGGTTACCTTAGAGCTTCGTGACTGTTTACCGCTTTGGCAATGACCTAATGTATATATTGAAATGATGAACTGAGACTGACCAACAGTTCATCCCTCAACCAAGTGAAAATTTCCCCAATGACACTTCATTCAGCTGAAAGAGAGTGAGTTGCGCTCAATCATGCTAGAGAGGAGGTAGGTAGAACTAGGGAGTTCTTAGGTGGTGATTTTCTGAGAGTACTCAGTGGATCTGTGATGAGCCCATCCAATCTATAATTCACATAATCCAAGGTTGCCGGAGAGGTCCTAGTTGTTCTGATAAAAATCTTGTAGAAGCTGAAAAACTGCTCTTAAATAGTTATTGCGGTGGTGTCATAAAATATGATGATGACTGCATCTGTAGCCTAAGTAGAGAGCAAAAAAGAAAAGGTCAATATTGGTTAGAAACGTTTTATTACAGGACTACATAAAAGTCAGGCCCACCCTCGGACCTCAGACTCGATTCCCGGGCTTCACTTATAATTCATATAATACATTTTCGGAACCGAGGCCTCACATATAATTCATGTAATGAATTGTATGTGAGGAGCAAAAATACAGACTTGCGTGGTGCGGCCATCTAGTTGCAAAAGGTTTTATATCTGGAGCTCAATTGGAATATATGCGCAATTGGATATGATAAAACAAAAAATGTGTCATCTCAATGTTGAGATGTTATCTAATTAATCGCTCAGGTTAAATGGTTCTTGCTTGATCAGAAGGTTGAATGCCAGGATGTCCGACCTTTATGTGGTCCCTTTCAATACCCACTATTGTTCCTTTGATTTTGAAATGCTTTCTTTCGTCATTTAGTTATAATTATTTCTTTTTTGTTTTTGTTATTCTACATAATAAAATTACTTATATCATTTAAATGTCCCCTT